>NC_057849.1:266226149-266529179 GCF_015237465.2 Chelonia mydas
ATGTGTTCTCCCTGAGAAGTTTTCTGGGACAGCCGTCAGGAGTGCATTCCCTTTAATGGGCCATCAATGCGTCTGACTATTCCATTGTTGTACCTGAAAGGCTGGTTGTGGGTGTTCCCAACCTCACAACATATTTCAGTAACACACATAGCAAAACTTCATATATAATGATAGCACATACAATCCAACAGGATATTAATGTTCAACAGATCAAGACCTTTAAAATGATACCTCAACAAGGCATACTTTGTAAGATAGATATCATTATTATATGATAGTGGTGAATATGGGGGTTCCGGGGTGCTACTTTGAGGAACAGACTGCCTCAATCAGCCACACATGCACGTACAGTAAATAATTCTTAGCTATGCATATTACAAAATTTTTCAAAGGCTCCTAATTCACTCACATCAAAACCAGTTTTCTTCAGAACAACCATAGGCACTTCCCCTCAGTGAGTGCTACATCCATTCTAAATTCCAACTTTTAACCCACACCTTTTTTAAGCTTTAGAGTTGTTCAAAGAAAACTCGCACTTTAAAAAAACAAAAAAACAAAAAAAACAGGGTAACTATTTTTCCACTCAGATGTTCCTAAAAATTTACCTTCAGAGATCACATATCAAAAATTTCAGTCTGAAAGCTGAAATTCTCAAAGTAATGAAATTTGTGCTAGAATAGAAATATAACGTAACCTTAAACAGAGCAGCTGCTGCCACTCATACTAAAATATTAAGCACTGTTACTGAAATAGTGAAAAATCAGCAGATTCAATGACTAACTGGCAAAGAGTAATAAACCCAATTGCGGCAATCCTGTAAAATGACAAATATTGGGTCAAACTGATAATTTTAAAATTGTTTCTTTTCCATCCTTTAATGTTTATTTACTTACTGCATTTTACACAGCACGAACCAGTAAGTTAAAGGGCCATTTCTGGTTACTTTCTGGTCATTTAAATAAAAATGTTTTCAGCAATTAAAAAAATTATTCGTTTCTTCACAAAAAGAAGCCACAACATTTTAATTTTGTGCCTAAATGGTCTGAGAGCATCTAAAAAACCCAAACCCCAAACAAAAAAAAAACAGACCCAAATTGGTGTAATATGGTAACATGGATCTTATTATTTCCGTATTTCTTTGCAGTATTTCTTCGCAGCCAGATTTGGGAGGTGCTGGGTGATAAACTCTTTTGAAAAATTGACACATACTGAATTGTTCCTGTAAAGTGAGATTTAGAATGGCAAATTATTGTGTATTGTGTATGTGCTTTAATGCGTATCTCAATATAAACAAACCTGTACACATGCATTGTAACAAGAAATAGGACACACTTACATCGGAACTAAGGCTGCGATTCTGTCACGGAGGTCACAGAAGTCACAGATTCTGTGACTTTCTCAGCTCAGTGACTTCTGCAGCAGTTGGTGCTGGCTCAGGGATGCCCGAGGCGGGCAGCTCCTGGGCTAGCACCAGCAGCAGTTTTGGTGTGTGGGAGGGGGCTCAAGGCTACGGGCAGGGGGTTAAGAGGTGCGGGGAGGGACGCTTAACTCAGGGTGAGGGCACGGTCTTGCAGCTCCTAGGCGGTGGAGGGGGGCTCTGCGCTGCAGTTCCCGGCCAATGGGAGCTGCGGAAGCTGGCGCTTGTGCCCCTCCGCCGCCTACGAGCTGCATGGGCACAGAGCCGGGTAAGGAGCCCCGGCCAGCACCGCCAATTCTCCCCCCCCCTCCCCAGCACCAGCAAGGGTCCTGGGCCACACACCAAAGCCTGGCACCTCCCCCCCACCCAGCACCAGCGGTGGGTCCCAGGCCACCTCTCCCAGCACCTGTGGCATCCCCTGACACACACACCCCCGGAGCACCTGCAGCCCTCTGCCCAAATTTTAGTCACAGGTATTTTTAGTAAAAGTCATGGACACGTCACGGGATGTGAATTTTTGTTCACTGCCCGTGACTTTTACTAAAAATACCCATGACTAAAACGTAGCCTTAATCAGAACACGTAAGTCAGTCCTATGTTTTTGTGAGGTTTGTAAAAATTTCCCAACATTAAGGAAAACTGAATCCAAATTCACTTTAAAAAGCACCTGAATATCTAAGCCCAATTAACTACTCTAAAGTTTCCAATTTTAGCATATAGATTCATTGACAGTACATAAGAATGCCAGTTGCTTCCGAAGGAATGAACACAACAGGGCAATTTTGAGTGATCCATCCCCTATCGTCCGGGTCCAGCTTCTGGACCATGGGATTGCATCCCTCACCATCTTGGCTAATAGCCATTGATGGACCTATCCTCCAATAACTTATCTAATTATTTTATTAACAGTTATACTTTTGGCGTTCACAACATCCCCAGCCAATGAGTTCCACAGGTTGCCTGTGCTTTGTGTGAAGAACTACTTCCTTATGTTTGTTTTAAACCTACTCCCTATTAATTTCATCAGGTGACCCCTAATTCTTGTGTTATGTGAAAGGGTAAATAATTCCCTATTCACTTTCTCCATATCCTTTGTGATTTTATAGACCTTTATCATATCCCTCTTTAGTCATCTCTTTTCTAAGCTGAACAGTCCCAGCCTTTTCAATCTTTCCTCCTATGGAAACTGTTCCACCATCAACCTCAGCCTGGACCAGTCCATACAAGAGATCCACTTCCTGGACACTACGGTGCTAATAAGCGATGGTCACATAAACACCACCCTATACCGGAAACCTACTGACCGCTATTCCTACCTACATGCCTCCAGCTTTCACCCAGACCACTCCACACCACATGATCCATTGTCTACAGCCAAGCTCTACGATACAACCGCATTTGCTCCAACCCCTCAGACAGAGACAAACACCTACAAGATCTCTATCAAGCATTCTTACAACTACAATACCCACCTGCTGAAGTGAAGAAACAGATTGACAGAGCCAGAAGAGTACCCAGAAGTCACCTACTACAAGACAAGCCCAACAAGTAAAATAACAGAACGCCACTAGCCGTCACCTTCAGCCCCCAACTAAAACCTCTCCAATGCATTATAAAGGATCTACAACCTATCCTGAAGGACGACCCATCACTCTCACAAATCTTGGGAGACAGGCCAGTCCTTGCCTACAGACAACCCCCCAACCTGAAGCAAATACTCACCAGCAACCACACACCACACAACAGAACCACTAACCCAGGAACCTATCCTTGCAACAAAGCCCGTTGCCAACTGTGTCCACATATCTATTCAGGGGACACCATCATAGGGCCTAATCACATCAGCCACACTATCAGAGGCTCGTTCACCTGCACATCCACCAATGTGATATACGCCATCATGTGCCAGCAATGCCCCTCTGCCATGTACATTGGTCAAACTGGACAGTCTCTATGTAAAAGAATAAATGGACACAAATCAGATGTCAAGAATTATAACATTCATAAACCCGTCGGAGAACACTTCAAGCTCTCTGGTCACGCGATTACAGACATGAAAGTTGCGATATTACAACAGAAAAAACTTCAAATCCAGACTCCAGAGAGAGACTGTTGAATTGGAATTCATTTGCAAATTGGATACAATTAACTTAGGCTTGAATAGAGACTGGGAGTGGCTAAGTCATTATGCAAGGTAACCTATTTGCCCTTGTTTTTTCCTACCCCCTACCCCTCCCCCCCAGACGTTCTTGTTAAACCCTGGATTTGTGCTGGAAATGGCCCACCTTGATTATCATACACATTGTAAGGAGAGTGATCACTTTAGATAAGCTATTACCAGCAGGAGAGTGGGGTGGGGGGAGAAAACCTTTTGAAGTGATAAACACCCATTTTTTCACGGTCTGTGTGTATAAAAACATCCTCACTGCATTTTCATCTTTTATGCATCAGATGAAGTGAGCTGTAGCTCACGAAAGCTTATGCTCAAATAAATTGGTTAGTCTCTAAGGTGCCACAAGTACTCCTTTTCTTTTTGCGAATACAGACTAACACGGCTGCTACTCTGAAACCTGTTACAGAACAATAAACCCATTGCCAGTTGGCACTGAAGGGTTCTCAGCATCACAGAGCGAAATGTGTATGCTAGAATATTTAGCTATTGCTTTTGTCATTGAAATGCATCATACATGTTTAACCATTACTTTATAAATATATCAGGTCCACACTATCTACTGTATCTTAACAGAACTAACATAATATGCAGCTATGTAAATGAAAAGTTTCTAGAGGCCAGATACAAGTTCCACAAGTACTACAAAATGCAGAAGAGAAAGTAGCTTTCAGTAGGTGATGTAGATATTATATAGATATAGCATTTACATGGACACTTTTGTAGGAATTATGTTGATTTATAAATAGGATTTATTAGATACAGAGGAGGAGCTCCTGATCCTGCAATTCAGCAGTGCTCCACTGAATTCAATATACACATGTGCTTAGTTTATTGTGTAGTCCCACTGAAGTCAAGCCTAAAGGATGGGTATTGTTACTAACCTTACATATATGGTGGATAACAAGTACTTCCTACTTTTTGTAACTGCTGGTGGTGAAGAACTAAATTAATAGATTAGCCTGACCGCATACCAATGTGTTTAATTTTAAACAGTATTTTTTTACTTATTTTAAATTATTAAAATATAAAAAAATGTACAGCATCAAACAAAAGTGGTCCTACACATAAGTTGCTCAATTTCATAGTTCAGAAGTGATACCATGTGCAGAAGTGATACCATGTGCAGAAGTGATACCGTAAACTAAAGGATCTTGCTCTGCTTTCATCTGCTACAGTAGTTCCCAATCTTTTCCAACAACTGTACTACACCAGTTTCCCAGACTAAGACCTCAACTACAACAGCAAATTCATTGCATCTCCCATATGATTTTGCAATCTGAATTTATCTAATCAGGTATTTCTAAAACACCAGCCCCTACGGTAGGTGCACTGCTTGTTATCCAAACTGCATGGAGTTAAGGTTTTCCAAATGCGAGCCTTACAGCTCAACTCCAGACTATTAGGTCATACTGGGCCACTACAACTGCCCACTTCCCAATTCAGTACCACACACAATGGAGCTCGAGCTGCTCCAGCAAACCCATCTCAGCATCATCCTTCGGCTGCACTACACCTGGTGCACTACAGCCAGAGGTGGTGCCAACCCCTGCCCACCTCCCACGCACCGACACAGGGCACTCCAGCCCGGCGTGCCCCAGTCTCACCCCACCCTGGGTCCCGCCATACCAACCCCTGCCCACCTCCCGCTGCAGCCGGGCGAGGCCGGTCTGACCATCCCTGGACTGCCCGCCGGTGCCCGCCCGCAGGCCCCACCCCACAGGCCCATCCCCAGGGGGCCGCCAGCGCAGCCGAAGCCCAGCGATGCCAGGGAGCCAGGGCCCGGCCCTCGGAGCCGCCTCGCACCCACCTCAAACACCACTTCTTCGTCAAACTCCGGTGTCATCCTTCGCCATGACACCCGCCCCGGGCACTGTGGGAAACCGAGTCCGACCAGCCCTCGGCGACGGCTCCCCACCCGGTCCAGCCCTCGGTCAGGGAAAACTACAACTCCCAGCAGCCAGCGCGGGCGCCCGCTTCCGGGAAGGGGGGGGGGCTCTAGGCTGGGCTGCGCTGATTGGCGGAGCCCGTCGGGTTCCCTGTGGCGTGGGGTGGGGCAGGCGAGAACTCGGCTTTTGGAACGTTGCCCGGTGATCCGGCGCTGGGGGCTCGCGGCCGCTAGGGCGCGCTGCTCAGCCCAGACCGCGGCGCAGGGCTGGGAAAGCGGCTGCTGCGCGGGGCTCAGTCGGAGAGGAGCTGCGGGACCTGATGGAGGAGCGGCCGGGGGGCGCCTTGCGGCAGTAGCACGGCGGCACAATGGGCTTGTCCTCTTCAGCTCCGCGGGGGGCTAGGGCTTAAGGGGCGAGGAGGAGGCAAGAGAGGCGCGTGGGTGGCACCATGAGCTCAGCCGGTAGGTGCTCAGGGAAGAGGGGAAAGTTTGGGAGGGGGGTTTGCTGGTGACTTTTCTCTCTGCTGCGGAGCGCTGCCTGCCTAGCCCCTGAGGCACAGCCGCGGGATGGGTCTCTGCCGTTCCTTAAAGGGCGCCAGAGACAAGGAAACCCCCTCCCCCCGCCCTGTTTCCCCTTTAGTAAGTGCAGCGAGAGGGGTCTGCGCGTTTCCCGAGAAGCCTTTCAGCGTGTCCTGGGCTGGTGGGTCTCTGCAGCCCGCGCCCCCAGGCTGCTGTTGGCTGGCGTCTCTCTCTGGGAAGTTACATTCCCCTCGCTGTGCGTGCGACTGACATAGTTGGGAAAGTTCCTTCTGGACTACGGTAGCCAATAGCGCGGCTCTTCTGCCCCCCGACGAGCTTGATTCTGCCTTTGCGCTCCCTGCCTGCTCCCTCCTGCTTGCAAACGCCTCCTTAGCGCGGAGGGAACCAGGGCTGGGGATTTGTTCCCCTGAAAACGATTCCAAGGGACGGTTCTGTCCTCCCTGTTGCCCGAGAGGACAATGAGGCGTACAGAGGCAAGGCTGTGAGTGGAGATGCTGTTGCCAAGAGAAATCATTCTGTCTTCCTTTGGATTTTCATCTCCTTTGGATAAACCATGCCCTTGGTTCCTGTGGGTGGACCTCAATGAGATCTTGTCCCCATTAAAATGGTCGGACCTATCTTTTCCTTTTGTGGGAAGCCCTGCCTTGCACTGGATGGAAGGGGAGAAAACTTGCGGCGAGGGGAGGGGGTTATAACAGCTGACCCTTTTTGTTTGTTTGTTTGTTTTCCCAACGGAGTGAATGGGGGAGTGTTTTTCCCTCTTTTTCTATTTTATTTTGGTGTCCAGCCTTTTAAAAACACTTTTGCAGTTGTCTTCTAATATTCTATGGAAGGTTTCCTCTTCTTAGACAACTCACCTCCTAACTTTTTGTCATTGTTACACTTTAACAGTAAATTTTCTTTTGGTTCAAACCCATTGTTTTTAAAACCGATATAGTGTCATTAGAGTCATGTGAGAAAATACTTCTCAGGTAGTGTTTTGTTTTTTCTGCTCTTTGACCTGTTTTTGCTGTGATTCGACCCCTCACTGTCAAAATTAGCCCTCTGATGTTTTGAGAGAGAATCAGCAGAAAAAATGTAGATATTCTGCAGTATCTGTTTGACATCAGCAACAGGGCACAAGATGATCAAAATTAAAAAATAAACACTAATCCTTATTCTCCAGTTACATTGTAGTGACAATTTCATACTTCTCACTTCTTTCAAAGTATATACCTCTGTAGTAGAACCCCCATACTTTGAAAAATATTAGTCTACAGAAAATCAACCATCTTTATTGGTCGTATTTATAGTGACATATAATAAAAGCATCTTGCTGAGCTCTGGTTATTGTCTTTTGTCACCGTTAAGAATATTGTGCCCCATGGCAAAATGTCTTTCATAACCAGACTAGTTCACTTTAATTTATTTTATTTTTAAAGTGTAAACACACCACCACATTCTTAGATTCTTTTTTCTTGTGGCAAAGCAATTCTAAATATCTATTCTTCACTCTAAAATAAATATTCATCTGTATGTTCTGTTATCACTTTGTATAACCTTAACACAGTTGCTAATGTTAATTGACATCTACAGTCAGTTTTACCTCAAGAACTTACCAGTCTTACCGGCATGATCACATATGTAGACATACATAGTGAGGAGCATTCATTACAAACACTTAGCTTGACCTGACCCACATTTGTGTTCTTTTGTTCTATTAAGTATTATTAATTTTATGGCTAAGAAAGATGTGAAGCAAATGCTTGGTTTAAAACAAGAAATCTTCCTGTATTTTAGGGAGTTACTCAGGGTTTTTTTGGTTGTTTGGTCATATAAAGAAGCATTGTCAGTACTTTTGTTCGCCCATCTGTTAGATTAGCAGGCTTCCTTTCTTGTGCCTGCATGAACCAACATGCATGAGAAGCTGTTTTTTTCCATTGAATAAAATTGTGTATAAATTATGCTGATGAACTGCTTTATGGAACTTTTTGAAGGCATCAGTTAAATACAATGAAAACCTTAAACAACAAGATGTTTCCTGTATGGGGGAAAAATGTGGTTCTACAGGATCTAATTTAATTCGTGTGTTTAAAATAAACAAAAAAACAAAAAAGCACACGCAACACTTAACAAACAGTAACCAATTTATTGCACTTTTCAGTGTTGCACGAGACGAGCTCTAGCATATAGAACTGCTTAGCTAAATAAAGGCAATCTAATGATCCTATAGTTAATCATGCCTATTTAAAAATAAAAAACTTATGAACACACATTTCTGCACTATTTATTGTGTTCCCATTTTTTAATTACTTGTAATACATTGTTTGCCTAATAGATTTCTAAGTGGCTCTATTTAGAGCTGGTGAATTAAGAAATAAAGCAGGAGAGTATGTATATTTAACCACTGACTAATGTGTTCAAGTTTCAGAGTAGCAGCCATGTTAGTCTGTATTCGCAAAAAGAAAAGGAGTACTAGTGGCACCTTAGAGACTAACCAATTTATTTATGCTCAAATAAATTTGTTAGTCTCTAAGGTGCCACTGGTACTCCTTTTCTTAATGTGTTCAAGTTACTTAGTAATATTTCTGGGACTAGAGTTCCTTACCTTGTATTTTTTTCTGAGAGTTAAACAGCTGGGCAAATAAAATAAAATAATTGTATTATGGAGTGCTCATGAGATCAGAGCTTGACTATTGAAGTAAAATTTGATATAGTACTAAGATCCAGAATGCCAGATTGTTTGGCATTGGGAAGCTATTATTCCAAGAGTTTTAGAGATTTGTGACTTCCATGAAGCTGTACATCAGTGCAGGACCTATCTGCATAGGTCCAAGACTGAGGCTTATAGTTTGTTGTTTAGGAGTCATATTTCTGAGGGCCCGGAGGTAGATAAAACACACAACAGGAAAGGGAAGATACAGTGTGGGGAATTATTGGTAAGGAGAAGGTAGGAAGGATTTTTGGAAAACTAGTTTTATGGAGGGATTTGGAGGAGAAGTGTGGGGCGGGGGATCTGTCTTGGCAAGCACAGGGGGGCTGAGACACAAGGGAGCATGTTGAAAGGTGTGGGGGCTAAAAAAAGCACTAATGTGAAAGGATTAAGGGGAGTGAAATGGGAGTAGGAGAAACAATATCAGTGTATGTAGGACAAGATTATAAAGGCCTTGGTAGTGAAGATGGGGAGCTTTAACTTGTGGTAACAGACAGGAAATCAACAAAGAGACTTGCATGTGGGAGGTACTATTTTTTTTATGTACATTTTTATTTTTTACGTAATTTTACACTTAATCCCATAAATATTAAAATAATGTAAATTGTAATTTTAGCCGTCATGCTAGTCACAGTGAGCCTATACAGTTTAAAACTACAGGGCATAATTCAGCTGTTAACAAGCAGTGTTTCCCATTAAACAGTGCTGTGAAGCATATAGAAAATTTGAAATATCAAGATGTCGCCCATTCTTGGTTCAATTTAATGTAAAGAATTTGAGTGTTTCCCTTGGGTGTCATTTTAATGCATCTTCAGAATGAAGTAGTTTGATAGAGAACCCATCTGTATTGATTCTTGTCTCTTCTTAATTCTGCAGGAATAGATTGAAACACCTAGGAAATGCAGGAATAAGTGTCTCTGTGTGTGGACTTCTTCCCTCTGAATGAGGCACTGTATTATCGGAGGATCTGTGTTTTGGAGGTGGTTCCAACCACTAATAGTCGTTATAGATCTGGCTTTTTTTGTGAGTGTGTGTGTGCAAGAGTGGGAATATAAACCCTGACCACCTGTCCAAATTTCAACTCACATTCTGCCTTTTGAAATACTCAATGCATGTTCAGTTTGCTGGAACAATTTTTATAGTGGGGGTGCTGAGAGCCATTGAACCAAACTGTAAACCCTGTATATAATGGAAACCTCACTACAAGCCAGAGGGTGCTGTAGCATCCCCCACACCTCTAGTTCCAGCACCTATGCTACTGTATTCTTTTTTGTTTCCAGTACTAAATTGTTTTGGCGTAGTGTTATATGCCATTGAATTTAACTCCAGAGTTGGCTGTATTTCAGTGATGGGTGAAGTGACCCATATATATTTATCTATTAATTTGTTTATAAAATATAGTGTTTAGTCAATATTAAAAGAGGCTTTTAAATGATTATTGAAAATTAGTTAAAAACAAGAATTTCCTTATTGCAGTGATTACACTAAAAGTCACAGTTTCTGTTTTACAGATACATGCACTCATGTAGCACATTGTGCGTTTATCAGCAATATCACCTTGCTCACTCAGTCCCTGTTTGGAGTTGTATGTGTATGCTTTGTTTTAAAGGAAACCTGGGTTAATGACACTGTTTCTTCAGCAAAGAATAAATGCTTATATGTGAATATGCATGTATTTTTTTTATAGGAGAGGGAAGACGCAAGTTGGAAGTTGAGATTTGGTTTAATCATGGCAGTGAAAGAGTAGGTGGTTTATTTATTAGCACAGAAACTACCTGCGGGGGCGGAATTGCAGTAGAAAGAAAACCAACATGACTTTTCCTATCAAACTTTATTACTTTTAAGGGCTGAAAACGTGAGGCCTACAGGATTTAGTGTCCTTTTAACCTTAAAACATGTCAAATCACATTATATTTACTCAGCTTTATCTCAACAAAATCTGACTCAAAGAGCTTGTTAGGTTCTTTAGTCATTTCTCTTATATTCACTTTAAAGTTATCCCAACTTTCCTGTTTTCTTTCGGCAGATCACTAAACAAACTGAAGTTTTTAATTTAATGTTTTCCTTTTGGAATTTGTTTAGCTTATTTTATAAAAATCCAGCTGCTAGACAACTAATTTCTTTCGTTGCGTTTTAAAAGCTACATATGTTATCTTCCGGGATGTTATGACTCACTTCCTATTTTGTTTAGTTTATAACATTTGGACACCTGAAAAATCACAGTCTCTACGTAAGTGTAAAACAAAACATGGAGAAAAAACCACTACTGTTTCAGGCTTGGGGGAAAGTAGAAATTAGATCATGTACACAGAACTCTTCTTTTGAATTTTTATTTTAATTTCACACCTAATTTTCTGTAGGTACAAAATTGATGCTGAAGGTTTATTGGCATAAGTGATCTAAGATATTACTCAGGCTACAATGGCCTTTGTCATTAAAATCACTAGATGGCTTTTAAAATAATTTGGAATCTATGTGGTGACCTAAGTATAATATTAACCTCCATCATAGCTTCTGAGTGCCTCCTAAGTATATATAAATAGAAATAGCAATAGTAATCTCTCTTCCTACCTACCTTGTAGGAGCTGGAGTATTTCATAGTGAGGTTGTTATTTTATGCTAAATTCTTCCACCCCTGGTCATGAAGAGTGGTACATTACTCCAAGAATAGTGCCTAGGGGTTTCAGTAAGTCTACTTGTGGAGTAAAATTCTGTTCTACATAACTAAGAGTGATACAATTGCATTGTTACATAGGCAATTGAAGAACTTCTCTTGAATAAACTAAAGAGATTGAGCTTCTTAAGTCTCTAACTGTAAGGCATCTTTTCCAGATCTCAGATTGTTTTTGTAGCTCTTTTCTGAACCCTTTCCAATTTTTCACCATCCTTTTTTAAAATCTAGACTCTAGGGCGGGATGTGGTGTTCTGCTAACAGTCTGTCTAATGCTCTATGAGGAGGTAATCCGAGCCCCCTACTCCTGCTTGGTATTCTCCTACTTATATATTTGAAGACTGTTTGCCCTCTTAGCTGCAGCATTGCACTGGAAGCTCAAGTACAATTGGTTGTCGATCATAGCCTCCAAGTCCTTTTCAGAGTCACTGCTTTCCAGGATAAAGTACCCCATTTTACAAGTGTGAACTAGATGTATGTCCTTGCATTTGGTGGTGTTAAAAAGTATGCTCTTCAAATGAGACCACCTTACCAAGCAATCTATTTGTTAAATATCTTTTTAATTTTTATTGATGCTTTCACCTTCCCTCTTAACCATGATTTTTTTAACCAAAGAAGCTTTCTTGCATAACTGTGGCATATTTAAACAATTTCCAGTTATCATTCACATTTTTCTGTTCACATATTTCTTCCAAATTTATTTTTCTCAGAATTATTCTCAGATTTGAGAAATTGACTGCATCAAATATATATGATTTGTTTTATATTCTGTTTGCACATGACAAATGAAATTAGATTGTGATCAGTTGCACTTGGACAACTGTCAGTTTTCAGTAATTGATTTAATTTATCTTTATTCGTCAGAAAGACATCTAATAGAATTAGAATTACCCTGAGTATTTATTGCATTAGAAAGTTA
This sequence comes from Chelonia mydas, assembly GCF_015237465.2. Lineage (NCBI taxonomy): Eukaryota > Metazoa > Chordata > Testudines > Cheloniidae > Chelonia > Chelonia mydas. The sequence goes on from NC_057849.1 coordinate 266,238,447, forward strand.
TCAGTAATTTTTGGAAATTCCAAAGTTGTTTACCACTGGCAACATAAGATCTTCAGCATGTGTCCCCCAGATGGGAAAATTGGATTATCATTGTGGATTTCATTCTACATGTTATAGATAAATGTTTAAGGAGCTGCTTGTTCTGTTCCCTTGTCTGAGTTGGTGGTTTATAGCAGTCCCTCCATCCATACCCAGTCTTGTGATTTATCAGTTAGCACATTGATCTACAAACATTCCCGGTGATGTTCTTTTAAATTGTCAGTAACTCTGAAGCAGATAATGATATCTTTAATGTAGAGTTAAAACTCACCTGTCCTCTTCTGCCAATTCTTTCCAAAGCAAGGTGTATCAGTGACTTTAACATTCTAGTCATGTGAATCATCCCACCAGGTTTCAGAAAAGCCGAACGTATCAAACTTCTTTTAATAAATGAATATTTCTAACACTACTTTTTTTGTTTATTATCCAGGATTCTAGCATTGTTACCTAGGCAATTGAAGAATTTCTTTTCTTTACCTTAATACTTTGGTTCTTTGTGCTACCTTGAGTTCGAGTTTGATGTTTAAGCATATGTACTGTGTTCACCACCTTAGCATCCTCTCCTGTTGATGCTAGTTGAAACCCTCCATGCTACATTAGCTAGTCTGCTACCCAGAAGATTCATTCCTCTTCTGTTGAGTTGTAAATGGACCAAGCCATGCATCCTCCTTGCCCAACAGAAGATGGCTCAATGTTCCACAAAACCAGAGCCCTCTATTTCTCATCACCACTTTCCCTCCATTATTTTCTGCTATCTATCTCACTTGTGGAACAGGAAGAATCCCTGGGAAGATCACTGATACTTTCCTCTCCTTCAGCTCTTGATGATCTGCTAAGCCTCTTCTGAGGCAGTGTCATTCGTGCCAATGTGTAACATAAGCAACAGATCCTTGCCCCTCATCTTCATAAACCCATCCAGCCTTTCAATGATATATGTTTTGTTCGCTCTGGAAAGATGGTAGTCAGTCCTGCTGTCCTTTTATCCATTGAAGAATGTTTTATCCACCACCTTAAAACTGAGTCCCTGGTGAGGATTGTCTATCTTCTTTGGATTTTCTGTGGTCTTCAGTCATGCTTGATGTTTCTAAGGATTGGGCTGAGCATCAGTCCTCGGGTGTGAGAGACCCCTGTTTCTTGCCTCCAGCTGAATATTTTAGTGTGTTCTTTGCACTGCTGCACCACATGCTTGTAACTAGTGAATTTCTCTCGGTCCCCTTTTCTCTGGTGGTCTCAAATTGTCCTGCTTCTGGCTCTGTAGACTGTCTCATGCTTCTCTTTCCTCACTGTGTCACAAACTGCCAAGCCTCCTCTCTGTCTTCCTTTCTTTTCAGCTTCCTTGAAACCATTCTGTTCTGTATTTGGGTCTATGGTGGTGCTACCCAAATCTGGTTGTCCAATGTTTTTTCTGCCCTCCCAGACCTCAAATCTTTTCCTGCAGCACAGCCATCAACTTGCAATTCATGTAGAGGAAGTCACTATTTTCAGGCAGGAAATGGATACAGAAAATGTCACATCCTCTGCAGGTCATAACTGTTCCATTGCTGGTCATCCTTGTTGTGTATGTAGAGCTGTACGTCTTGAAAATATTCCTACAAACCTTCCTGCAAATTCCTTTAGAAACCCCCCTGCTAGCCTTTGCTCTGCCTATTCTGAGTTCACTTAGCAACTTACTTATGTATTGAGCCTCACAGGTCAGCTTTGACCCCTTGCCAATGGGATGAATAAAATGATTCCTCGCAGCAAGAGGTGCTAAATTTTGGGGCTGAGTAGAGGCAGTCTGGGCTTAGATATAGTGATTCACAGCCCAGAAAAACACATGGCTTTCCTGTTTTTATGGCAGAAGAGTTGTCTGTCTTTCTCTATCTCCTTTAGACTGAGCACTATCACAGTTTTATAGAAATCCTCCCTCTGAGTCTCTCAGTAGATGGCACTTTCTACTTCTAGGAGCATGACTACACTAGAAAGTTTACAGCGGTGCAGCTGCACTGCTGTAAACTCTCTAATGTAGCTGCTCTAAGGCAATGGGAGAGAGCTCTCCTGGCAGCTTAACTACTCTGTCCCTGGCAGTAGCTGTATCAGTGGGAGAAGCTCTCCTGCCGACATAGCACTGTCCACACATAGCTTATGTCGGTGTAACTTATGTCACTGTTCACGCGCCTAAGCAACGTAAATTATGCTGACGTAAACTGTAGTATAGACAGAGCCTAACACTCGGTCATCTTTCTCACTTTTCTACAGTAAGGCAGGGATTATAGTTTAGCATTAAAAATGAAAAATCCTCATGGGTTTGCAACAATATTGTAATTTCTAGTCAGTGGGCCAAATGATCTCTTCAGATATGCAGCATGTATGAGCACATGTTACTGAGGCTTTTAAAAAGCATGTACAAGGAAAGTGGAAAATACACAGTGATGTGTGTTCAATAATGGAGGCAATGTGTAAAGAATTTGCTGCTAAATGAGAAACATTGCAGTTGTATTGCATAAATTACCTTTCTTGCATCAAGATCATTGTGAGAATTGGTTATGATGGGATATCTTTTTAGATTTGTAAATGTCATAAATAATCTCTTGCATGTATTAAAATGTCCCATCAATGAATACTTAAAAAAAAAAAAAAAGTGATTTATAGTAGTGTCAGATGGATCATAAGCCATAATCATGATGACAGCTTCTAATTGATAGAAAATGGCATGCCTTGGGATGGAAAATTCAGTAAGACATTGTGTATCCTCATTGTACTTCCTGGAATGCACTTCACTGCTAGAGAATCAGTTATCATCCAAACTTCACTCTTCAGAACCCAATACTTATAACTGGTTATAGTGGCAGATTCCCATTAGTAGATGTTTCTGCAAAAATAAAGGGGAAAAGGACACGGTCAGGTTAAATAGTTGCATATTAAAGGTGAAGGGGGGTTATTGATTGATTATTGAGGATTATAATAATAGAATTGATATTACAATAATTTTTAGTCTCCTTTAATTTTCACTATTTTATGCTTTTTTTTTTAAAGTACTTTTGTATGATGCTCCACTTAAACTGCAAAATTAGGTTAGTAGACTTCAGTTCTCCTCACGCTTCAGCGTCTTGGCAAGCAAGAAATTCTTTTTAAGTACTTTCTGAACATGTTTTGATAAACATTTCTAACAGGCTTTAGGTTTTGAAAAACCCTTGTTTTAGAAAACCTAAGTTTTCCCCCCTAAACTACCTGAGTGTTTCTACTAAAAGGAAGAAATGCTGGTATAAAACAAGTAGGTTGGGGGTAAAGTGAAGTAGTGTAAATAATTGAATAGTTTAAATTTTATAAAAAGTTGAATCTTTTAAAAGTACTGTAATGCAAGATAAGTTGTTTTGTAGGCTCATAATGAGTAAAATTTTTGTTTTTTCCTTTCTAGAAATTAAGAAGCCACCAGTGGCCCCAAAACCAAAATTTGTGGTAGGACACAAGGCATCACCTCCCCCTGTTGCACCTAAGCCAGATGTTGTGTTTGCTGGAGTTATACAAACAACAAAGAAAACTAAACCAGCGATAGCACCAAAACCAAAGGTTTTCAAGAGTTCATCTGTTCCTGAAGTTAGACCACCATCATCTTTAAGAAAAAGCACAAAAAGCCTAGAAGAACACAAAGGAGATTCTTCTGAAACTGTAGACCACCTGAATTATAAAAATGGAGACTCCACAGAAAACACTGAGGATACCACTTACATTATACCAATGTGTTCTTGCAATTTTGAATGCATTCATAAGCTTGGAAATGGGGAGAGCACATGTAAAACTCAAATAATTTTTGAACATTTAGAGAACTTAGAGAATATCAAGATAGGTGAACAAATTGCACCATCTATAAAAGGTGGGACAATACAGGAGAGTCATAGTGAAAAAGTGGCAAATAGAAATCGGGTAGTTTTAAAGGCCAGCCTTCTGGAAGGGACACTCAAAGATGTTCTAACACAAAGTGTATTTCCTAATAGTAGCTCTTTGAGGCACAAGTGTCCAGATAAACTTGAAAGGGATGATAGTAGTAGTTCTAACAATGAAGTTAAAATAGAGTGTACAGATCTTGTGCAGTTATCTGGTTCTGAGGAAGCTACAGGCAAGCCACAAAATAACCACAATAGGAGAGATGCTGATGAAATCCACATGTCTGAAACTTGTTCCAGTCTGACTGAAAGTAGCCACAATTGCTATTGCTCCTTGGACCAAGAAACCCTGGAAGTTGTCAATGTAAATAGTGATAGTACATTTGCAGGTGGAATTTGTATGAAAGGAGATGATGTTAAAACATCACCTTCCTCTGGAGCATGTTCAGCACCCAGCTCAAAAGTGCATCCAGTTCCAAAACCGAGAAAGCTGCGTGCTGCGTGTCTAGTCCGTCAAGATGGTATGGATACTTCCGGGGAAGGAACAAGAGAACCAATTAATTCAAAGTGTGATTCTGCTGGATCTTCTGAGCACATCTTTAATAAAAAAACAGCAAAAATTAATGTTCTTGGTCAGAGTGTTTCATATAATGATCATCCAGAAAAAGTGCATCAGACTAGTCCGTTTGAGATTCCTCAAAATCTTGCTGAGAAAATACACTGGGTCAAGGACTCTACTGATACCGAAGAATCAGCCTCACAGAATATCTTGCCTCAACTTCTGCAAGAAGCTTCTTTCATGACAGAAAATGTTGAACATTCCTTGGACGAAGACCTTAATTTAACTAGTCCTGCAGATGAAATGATAGATGACACTAGTATATTAGCTGCTGTGGACAAAAGGACTAGTTTTATACGAAGCAGTACTTTGTCCATGAGTTTGCCTAAGCAACTAAAATTGACTTGCAATCAGCACTTGCCTGCCTCCAGTAGCCTTGATGTTTCTGCTCAGAAACCAGAAGATAAAGAGATTCATGTAAAAGATGAAAGTTCACCAAGGATTGTTCCTAAAAAACCTCAAAGACACAGCTTGCCTGCTGCTGGACTGCTGAAAAAAGCTGCATCAGAGGAGCTTGTTGAAAAAAGTTCTTATGTTTCCAATGAAGATAAAAAAACAGAAAATGTTCTGGAAAGAACTCGTTTAAGCCATATATCGGCCAAAGAACAAGGTACATCACCTTACGGTGACATGCCAAAACGTTCTTCAGAGAAACCTGTCTGGAAATTACCTCATCCTATCCTGCCATTTTCAGGCAATCCAGAATCGTTAAAAACTGCCACCATTGCCACAAACTCTGACCTTGCAACTGCTGTGATCAAGCCTAGAGCTAAATCTCTATCTTCTGTGGATATGGAAAGAACAGACAAACCTTGCAAAGACAGTCAGAAGAAAAATACTTTAAAGAAATTTCTCAACATTAAATTGTCTGTTTGCATAATGAAAAGTGACTTCCAGAAATTTTTTTCCAAAGGCAGCCAGTCCATGGATGGTGCCATAGCTAGTCTTTCCACTGGGGAAGGGAATGGTATTGGTAACAACTGGAAAGTAACATCCCTAGCAAGCGAAAGGAAAACTAAATCTGCCAAGGCACGTTCTGCAGAAATAAGTAGCCCAGCATCACAAAAGAAAAGACAGAGACATAGGAGTCAGCATGATATACCAAACAGTCAAAGATTAGAGTCTTCAGATGAACAAATATTCTCAGGGAAGCAGTTGTCACAAACACACTTGAATTCTCTTACAAGCGATTATCCACCAGAATATGAGAACGTGCGCCACTATGAAGAAATTCCAGAGTATGAAAACTTGCCTTTTATTCTGTCTTCTGATAAAAATCCATGTTTTGAATGGCAGAATTCCAGCAGTGTGGTGGAAGACCATGACACAAATGTATATGAGGTGGAAGAACCAGATGACGCTACAAGCAGCCATTCAAGACATGGCAGGTAATCTAGGAGGAAAGTGTGTGTAAAATAGATACAGCTCTGTGTGCTGGATACAGACAAATTGTTGTTTGTTGTTGTTTTGGATGGTGAATTTAGGAAATATGCTTGTTTTATTACGTGTTGGCAAAACAATCTAATACCCCTATGTATTTTCACCCATATATGTTAATTTAGTAGCAATTTGTGACCCAGAAGGACTTTTTCTTGGTGAAATAACTCTTGGATCTACTTGCAGAATTTAGTATCAAGGAAAAGGCAAATTTTTATCATTCCCAATGTCTAATCAGACTTAAAGATAGATACTTTGCTTTGGAATTTAGAGTATTCTTAAACTGGAATTGATGGTAATATCTAACTGTTGCTTGTATTCAATCTGGAAAAGCTCCTGTAAATAAAGACCAAGTCCCAGAGTGAACTTGCTTAAATGCTCTAAGCGAAGCAGTCCAATGGAAAGCTCTCTGTGTGATGGACAGCGCTTAAAGATATGCTTTGGTGACTTTTAATAATAAAGGTGGACTTTTGTAGCGTTTTAGGGTTTGGTAAATGAATGTTCAGATTTTGAATGGAATATGTAGTTATTTGTAGCTCAGTGCCCAGCAAGCTACTTTTTGCAATTCCTTGCACTATAGTTTTGTAATGTGACTCTGGTGGAAGGGGGTGCTTGTTGAAATGAACTGCAGGGCTGGTGTATGGACCAAACTCTGTGAAGACAATCACAACTGCTCTTATTTTACATGTAGAGTACAAAGGCTTTGAAATTTTTTTTATGCATCTCACCTGTGTGAGAACTTATGTTTTGCAATGAGATGCTTGTTGTAAAGGGGGAGAAAATATTTGAAATGGCATCCTTATAACTGTAAGCAGAGTCAGAATGAGCTCCACCCTGACATCTGGTGGTGAAGTGTGGCAAGTTGTGGAAAAGAACTTCAGGGGCCGATCTCATTTGCATAGGCACACCCACCCCACCTAGAATGAGGCCATAGCTTCCCAAATGGTCACTTTGGCTGCTGTGGGATCCCCAATGTCTCTGTTATTGAGGCAGGAAGAATAAATTATTACCCTGATTATGGGGATCAAGGACAGTAGAACTGTACTTGGCCTTTTGTTATGATGGAGGGACTCGCCATCAACTAAGTAGCACTCGCTAGGCAACGGACATGGGTTCCAAAACTCTGTGAATTGAGAGAGGATGGAGACAGGTATTAGTACCTGGTGGTGTGGGACCCTTTGTGAGGGCCTGAAACATCAGTTGCACCTCTGTCTCTCTCCACTGTGGAATGTCAGAGCTAATTTTGTGTCTGTTAAGAGTCTAGCTACAGATACTGTGTTGAATTCACTTTGGCCTTAGGCTCCAGCACTAAGGCTCCCACTACTACAAGCTGAAATCACTGAGCACTGTGTCAAGTAGGGGGGAGCCTGAAGATCTAGAGCGTAGCGGAGCCGTTCGTGGATGAGCTGGTGGAGCAGTTCATGGGACGGCGGGAGCCACTTGTGTGACATGGAGTGGAGCGGCTTGTGGAGTGGATCTGAGTGAAGCCCTGTGGAGCTGTGGGGCAGTCAGCTTCAGGTTGCGTAAGGTGCCCCTTACCTCTCTTCCCCCATCCCCCCCACGCACAGTTTTACCCAGACTGGGGAGTAACACTCTGCAGATGAACTTTTGAACTCTGGGGCTGGACTTTTGGGGTTGTTGGACTTTTTGGACTTTGGGTGATTTTTGGATTGCTGGACTCAAGAGACGTTTGGGTTGTGGGACTCAAGAACCCGAGGGAAAGGACATGGCCCAATTTGCTCATGGTTTGGTTGATGAACCCTAGTTGTGGTGTTTTCCCAATTTAATGCTGATGTCGTTTACCTCCTGTTATTAAAGATTCTCTGCTACACCGAGACTCTGTGCTTGCAAGAGGGGAAGTATTGCCTCTCTGAGGCGCCCAGGGGTGTGTGTAAGATTTTCCCAGGTCATTGGATGGGGGCTCGAGCCAGTTTTGCATTTGCTTTGATGAGAGGGAACCCCTGTGTATTGAACCCGGCCCTTGCTGCTATCAACTTGGCCTGGCAGAAGGGTTACATAACATTTTTAGGAAGTAAAAACTTGTATATTAAATTACTTTTCATCTACATCAAGTTATTTGCCTTTGTAGGAAGGTAGGAGTCTTTTTATTGTGGGAAGTAGTCTCATTAAGCTTCATAATGTTGAATGTGACATCTTACGCATTTACCCTCACATATTGGTCTTATGAACTGTGTACAGTATTATTTTTGTTGTGGACTGAAGTACAGTGCTTGCTTCTGTGCTTGGCATAGCTTCCTTTTAGATGTTAGATTAGAACCAGAGTTATTTGTTGTTGTATTTCATTGTCACTTAGTCTTTCTGTGGTATTCATGAATACTTGAAGACTTTGAAAAGGAGAGCAGCGTAACACTTCCAAGCAGGTTGATACCCTGGATTACATAAACCTAGTATATTGCATGTGCACTTGCCCCTTTCTATTAGACCACTTTCCCTAAAATTTCCATAGCCTGGCATTTGAGATTTGTTAGTAGCAATCCTTTTTATAATTTAAAACTGCAGTGCAAAAGAAATTGTACTTTGAAACACAGCCTCTAGGTTGAAAGGGCTGTACCTCAAACATTACTACTAAAGTACATATGCAACCTAACCACAGGAACTCACGGCTTGATGTACCAGAATAGATTATGGGTCAATTTAGTCCTATGTGCTGTCAACAGTATCCAGTTTCATGTGCTCTAGAGGAAGGCCTAAAATCTTCATAACAGTGGTGCCCACGCTTTTCTTGTTGCACCACCCCCCCCTTACCAGTAATGGACTCTGTCTGCTCGCTTCCCCCCCTTGCCCTACCCCCCCCCCCCCCCCAGGGAATACTGCACAGTTGGCTCAGCGAAGGAGCTTGGGCTGATGACGGAGCTGGGGGTTGAACTGGGGATGGGGGAGGAGCTGGGGCTAGAGGTGGAGCTGGCCTGGGGGTGGAGAGGGAATGAGGGCAGAGCTGAGCTGGGGGTGGTGTAGGGGGCAGCATGGAGCTGCAGCTGGAGCTGGGCCGGTGGCAGTGTGGAGCTGGGACTGGGCTGAAGATGGAGTTGGACTGAGTGGCACTCCTTCCCTGCCCCCTGTGGGAGTTGGCCCATGCCCTCCTCCCGAATGTTCCTCTGTACCCCCCATACTGGGGCATGACCCACAGTTTGAGGACTACTGCTTTATAATGTACCCAATGGTACTATCATGTGAGAAATTTTTTCCTGATTCCATTATGCCCAAACCATGAGAATTAATAGCTCTTGCAATTTTATCCTAAATCAGATGACAGATTACATTGAGGCACTTTCTCCTCTTTTGGTAACCTTCTAGGAGGAAATTAAAGATCCAGTGGCCATCTTGGAAGATGAGTGCTGTAGTTAGGCTATTTAGGAGGAGAGCCGCTTTCTCAGTAAAATATTCTGGAGTGGGATTTTGGCCTATCTTCACTCCCACTGAAGTGAGTTGGCATGAGTGGGAGTGGAGTTAAGTTCATTACACCCTTAGTGTCCCAAAAATGTGTGAGAACCACTGAATTCATATTGTATGCTGTGTTTTACCTACACAGTTAACACATTACTGGTGTCAAACTCACTCACTTCTCTGAAATGTTCTGTGGGATACCCTGAGAAAGGAAAGTAATGAATAGAACTAATAAATGAAGATAACTTGACTTTGGATCTTCTGTCATGGGAACAATACCGAAAATCTAATTCCAAGAGCAAGAGTCTTTAATATAGATCATTGGTTTTCAGACAAATAAATCAGGACAAAACATTTTAAATACGGTAAAGAAGGTGAATGCGTTAACTTCTTGTTTTGTTGAGTTTTAGGGCATTTCATTTTTTGTTTAATTAAAATATAATGAGAGAAGAATGGTGACTGGAAAGGGGAGGGACAGAAATTGCATTTCTAAATGCATGCCAAGTTTTAAATGATCATAATTACCAGGAGACAGTATAAGCAAGGAATGAAGTAATTGCCTATTTTCTAAGAAGTGAGCGTTCAGGTTTGAAGCATTACTAAAAGCTAGTGCCTTTTATGCGTCTCCAAAGTTCCACAGCAACATTTCTTTTGACACTACCGTAGGAGATGTGTAACAACAGCTCAGGTACTTCAAAGTAATAGCACTTATTTGTATTTCTCTTAGTGAATGACAAAAATCATAAATATTTTTCTTTCTCCTTTTTATAGTAACAAACGTTTACCAAAAAGAGGGCAAAAACGTCACTGGAAACAAGTTGAAATTGAGTGGAAATTTGCAAACAGTCTCTAAACAAACTAAAGATGCAAACAGAAATTAAGTATGACTTAAAGCATATGTGATATGACAAAAGGCAGAGACTTAAACTTTCATGCATCTTTGGGGACCCCTTTTATTATTATTTATTATTATTATTTGCAGTTCCAAAGCTGCTGTCTTGTATTTCAGACTCAGTCTGCTCCTCCAGCTTTTCGTGGATTAATATACTATGTTTCCTGAATATGTTGGCAATGTTTCCTCTGAGCTTCAGCAACCATACGTGATTGCTAATTGATTTTGATTGAATGTAGAGCTGCCTGTAATTGTTAGCATAATTTCTGATTGCATTACTCCTTGAAACACATTGCCTGCTAGGAGGATTTTTCTTTGAGAGATACTTTCAGCGCTCTACATGAGTACAACTACATAGTTTCCTTTTTATTTTTTCCAGTGACCTGATTTATAATTATTGTTTGGAAAACCAAAAAGTATGCTGAAGTATAAATAAATGAACATGAAGTTAAGAAACAGAACTGATTAGGAATTTTAAAACTGTGTGTTGTTGACGGAATCCTGAGGTTAGATGCCTTCTCATGGAAACTTTACCAAAATGTTGTGTGCTAGATATTGCCTACTTGGGGGTTGAAATCTGTCTTTGTGGTTAAACTCCATCTTTGGTATGTTCTTGTGTTCACTATGGGCTTGATTCTGCGACCATTATTTGTGCTGAGTGGCCTGTATGGACTACTCACATGAATAGGGACTACATAACATCAGTGAGGGTTGCAGGATTAGGCCCAGAGATAAATGTTAATTTGATGGTCGGCTGTCTTGAATAGGCCGTCATCACAGGTGGACAAAGCAGGCTTCCCTGAGAAGTTGGCTGTATAGGATAATGTCTCCTAAACAGATTTGCATTGACTATGCTAAGTTCTTATTAGGAGAACTTTGAAATGTGGCTTTTTTGAACAGCTTTCCAATATTTTTAAGAAGTTTCATATATCTGAGATTTCTTGTTTGCTGGGCTGTGGAAAGATGCTCTTGCTTATCCTATTGTAAAACCAAAGAAAATGCTGTACAGTAGAACCTCAAAGATACAAACACCGGAGTTACAGATTTACTGGTCAACTGGAACCAGAAGGAATCAGGCAGCAGCACAGACAAATAAATAAATGCATTAAAAAAAACAACCCCACCCCCGTCCAGCAAATATTGTACTGCCTTCGGGGTTTGGGGAGGACTCAGGGCTCCAGATAGGGGTGGGGGCTTCTGCTCCTCGGGAGCATCAGGGCTTTAGCTGCGGGTGGGAGCACTGCGGCTTGGGGCTTCAGCCCTGTGGCTGCGCTCCCAGTTTTAGCCTCGTGAGGGGTAACTCTGTTCCCCAATGGGCCACCCGTTGCCCAACCCAGTGCATGCATGCTGCCTTGGGAGCCACCGCTTCAGGGCCAGGCGACAGGCTGCCACTTTCCCCCCCTGCCAGTGGTAACCAGACTTTGTGTCTGGTCAATATATCTGACCGGACACTGCCCAATTCCTTTTTTGACTGGATTCTCTAGTCAAAAACCAGACACCTGGCAACCCTAGCGGGGCACCAGGGCTCGAGGCTTCAGCCCCATGACTCTGCTCCCGGTTTCAGCCCTGACTACCCCCCCCCCTTCCCCCGTCTCACTCGGAGCTCTATCCCCCCCCACACACCCTGCGGCTGTAGCCCCAAACCCTCCCCTCCCCTCCCCGTGGCTGAAGTCTCATAACTTCTTGTTCAGAGTTATGGAACATTTCAGAGTTATGGACAACCTCCATTCCCGAGGTGTCCATAACTGAGGTTCTACTGTATATCGTAACTAAGAGCCAGATGCGTGGATTTCACCTGCTTCTGTTTTGTTTTTTTTAAAAAAAAAAAGGTCACTGTTTTGTGATTAGTTCTTCTGGAGAATGTGTGTTAGGGAAGATAGAGAGGGGCCCTCTACATCCTTGACTGCCTTACAGACCCTCTGTCTTAATTTTCCCCCTTTCTTCCTTACCCATCCTTGATATAAGCCTGATTTTTGCCACTCTTCCATGTTGAACAGTACCATGCTCCACAAGTAATCCCATGAAAACCAGTGGGACTACTTGATGAATAGGGAAGTAGCCAGCATAATTAAGGGTAGCAGAATGACCTTTATTTCCCATCCTCAAGTCTTCTCCGTCCCCATTCCCTCAACATTTTGGAACTGAGCTTTCGTTAGCTACAGCTCACTTCATCGGATGCATACTGTTCTTCATCGGATGCATACTGTTTCCACAGTATGCATCCGATGAAGTGAGCTGTAGCTCACGAAAGCTCATGCTCAAATGAATTGGTTAGTCTCTAAGGTGCCACAAGTACTCCTTTTCTTTTTGCGAATACAGACTAACACGGCTGTTACTCTGAAACCTGTCATTTTGGAACTGTTATCCTTTTGCCTTTGCAGCTTATGAATGCCACTTCTTTGACTTTGCTAGTCACACCTCTGACTAGTTAAAGTGCAAATCTGTTCTCAGTGGTAGCTGATGACAGAACAAGGAATAATGGTCTCAAGTTGCAGTGGGGGAGGTTTAGGTTGGATATTAGGAAAAACTTTTTCACTAGGAGGGTGGTGAAGCACTGGAATGCGTTAACTAGGGAGGTGGTGGAATCTCCTTCCTTAGATATTTTTAAGGTCAGGCTTGACAAAGCCCTGGCTGGGATGATTTAGTTGGGGATTGGTCCTGCTTTGAGCAGGGGGTTGGACAAGATGACCTCCTGAGGTCCCTTCCAACCCTGATATTCTATGATATCTACTCTATTCCTTTCTATATGCTGAATACAAAGACGTCTCAGCACACCCAGCTCTAGTGAGCTAGGAAGTTGGGTCGGAGAATGGAAACTGTAGCCAGTGCCATTCTGTGCAACCATGCAGAAGGTCTGTGCCACCACAGTGACACAGTTTGATAGGTTATGAACAATAATGTGTTAAATTTTGTAATGAAATATATATAATTAGCTGGTTGTAAAATTAGAGACCAACATTAAGATCAATGTGAGACTCTCACTACAAATGTTGTTAACACTCAACAGTGTTAGTCTCTGGGCCAAAATGTGAGCAAGCAGGAACTGGGTTTGTACAGAATGCTGGGATTGTGCTGCTCTTCTGAAGGTGCCCCCTTTGGGGACAGATTCAGTCAAGATGCTTGGGTCTAGTTACTCTTCTACGTCACATACATTTGTGCTCTGAATAGTTATTTTAAAACACTTTGTGGGATGTAGCATATGAAAGGCATTTTAAGTAGACAATCATTTGTTTGGGAAAATCATGTTTCTCTTTTGGAGGACTCTTGATGCAAATCCTTGTCACTTTGCTTTACTTTCCCTAAACATTTGTTTTCCGTAATATAAAGGGACACTGTCACGTAGTTTAGGTCCATAATTTAACTCACTGTATGATTTGGTATAAAGTGGCCCCATCATTTAAAATATTTAAAATCATCACTCTAGTGCATAGGTATTCACTCCACCATTTGGATTGCTCTTGTTCTAAGTAATGCTAGCTGTGGTGCCATCGAACAGCATCACTTTCTACCCATAGACTGCTTTTGTAGACAGCAACAATTTAGCAACTGTGCCATTCTAGTTGGTCTTCTCAGTGCTACAAAGATATTCCTATCCGTCCTCCCAAAGCACTGGCTCTGACCTGTCAGGCTGGATGCATGCTGGCCAAAGAGCAGCCTTGCATGGCAGAGGCTCCACCTGACTCCCAACCCTTACCTCCCCCAATTAAGGTCACACTTCAGAGCAGCTGCGGTAGGACTTTACTGCCTTCAGTATAAAGCAAAACACAACTTTAATAAACTCAATCTTTTAACATTTTTTTCACCCGAGGAGATTCTCCAAACAGATTCAGTGACAAGTTAGTAGACACCCCCCCTCCACCCCACCCCCCCCGTTATGGTTTGCACATATTTTCACCTGCTTCCTCAGCAACATCTACTGCACTCCACATGCTGGAAAAGAATGAGCAGCATGGTTCTAATATGCTGCATTGCAAAACTAATGATCTTTCAGAAAAATCTGATGTTCTGTCACTGTTTCACATGGAGTAATATCGCATATTATGGTATTCTTGCTTGCCTACTGCACACTCTTACTGAATTTGATTCACCTATTCTTTAGGAAGCTGTTCAAAGCAGGCAAAATAGGCAGAATTTCAGATCTGTGCAGTATGACCAGAACCACTCTGAATTTTTTTATTCTTTTTAAATAATCAAAATATACTTTGAAAGGCTGTCATGCTAATTATTTTATTATCAAATTTTTTAGTTGTGGTTCATAAAGGCCCCAGTGCTTTACAAATACAGATAGACACCACCCTTGCCTCAGAGGGTTTACAACACACTGTCTAGCCATCTGCATGCCCCTAGATCAATGATTCTCATCTTTCTCTGTATTGGAATCTCCCCATATTAGCGTCATGGGAAGGGCAGCATGGTTGTGACCACCAGGTTAAGAATCTCAGTTGCAGATTTAAGTTTAGCCCTTCTAGTAATTAATCCTTATATCCAGATCAGATTTCAACACTGTAAAATTCTTTAAAGCCAGGGGGTTATAACTAAGAGGCTTATGGGTCAAAAAAAAAAATTTTAACCTTTAAAATTAATTATAATCTGCTGTTGGAAAATTCTGCAAATTGTGAAGTGCAGATAATTTTAAAAGGTCTGATTTTTGGTGATTACTACAAAATCATTGCCGCATCTGTTAACTTAAAATTCTTCTCAGAGTAACAAACAAGGAAGTAAATGAAAAGGCATCCCGATTAGCCCTGTTCGAATTTTCTCTAAGTATAAGACAGCCTCTTGTACTCCCTGTTAGACCTTCATAATAGAATTTCAAATTCTGGAAATTTGATCTCTTGAAGGGTAACAGATGCAGTCTTTCCCTCTTTTGTGTTAAACCCTACTCCCTTGCTTTTCACTTTTTCTTCATTTGAGCATTCTTTCTACATCCATCCATCTTGTCATGTTAAGGGAAGGACCAACTAGGGTTCTTTATTTTGACTTTCTCCACCATGACTTCCTGTTTCAGACCCACCAACAGTGGTGTACTTAGTAAATCAAATGTCTTCCAACTTAATGCAGAAGAGCACTATAACATAAATGTGGAGCGGAAAGTCTTACATGAAATGAGAATTGATGAAAGACTCATTTACATGGCTTGACAACAGCCTTTTCCTGAAGGTTATTTTCAGCATTGGCTCAGGAAATGTATTCCTAAAACTCTTTGATACGTTTCTTTAGGTCTTACTATGGTAAACATTTCACCTTATCTAATCGTTTGTATTATGTATGGGAAATAAAAACACATTTGAGTTGGATTTTGACATAAAAATACATTTTTGAAGTGTTAGGAAAGAGTAAGGCCAAAATTTTGACTTAAAATGTAATTTTGTTCATATTTTAATTCAGTACATTTTAGTCTCTCTGTCTGCATGCAGAAATTACCAGTTATTTTAGTTGTACTTGATTATGCACATCTAACTACAGTATTACAATATTGTACATATTTGTACTTTAAAATATACATAACGAATACAATGCAGCAAGGAACACATTTGTCTTGTCGGTTTGAATTCTGATGCTCATTTTTTATGAGCCCCTGATTTGTTTATTAAAGTTTTAAGCTTTTTCCTTAAAATGGGAGCTAACCTCAGTGTGTGTGAAAATAACTTTTATTGCAAAAATGCAAAATGGAATAAAGCCTCCAAAATCTTTATGGGGCAATGAAAGGAATTTTACCCAAACTAATACCTTGATAGCAGTCCAGTCTGATCCATGTGGGCAGACCCCTCCAAGTGTGTGGAGCCCCGCTGCTTTCTGTGGTTTCCTCGTGGGAACCCTTATGCTGGTCAGAAAAAGCATCTACTTTTCTCCCCTTCAGTGTATCTCTAATGTGTGTAAAAAGCGAGGGAGAGGAGAGCATGAGTAGGTCCAACATTATAAGAAATAACTGAGTTGTTTTTAGTGGTCCATGTGTTTGGCTTGAGCCAAAGTGTGTCTCATCAAGTATCTTTGTGTGCCACTCAGGGAGCTATGTCAGCTGATACTGTACAAACAGCACTGCTTTTAAGAGTTAAGTCACTCCATGTTTGTCTTCGATTTAATTAACTATTCTTTTCAGTACTATTCAGCTATTTCTTTTGTTGGCTATTGTCCGAAATGTAAAAGTTCAGAGAGCCACAGATTTAAGGTTACTTCCAAACTATGTCACATTTCTTGAAGGGAGATGATATATAGAAATAGTGATCCATAAGCACAGAATAGTTTTTGTGGTTTCGTTTTTTGGGACTTGGGTTAATTCTTATTTCAGAGGATGAGGAGTTAAGCACCAGGCCTTCATGATACCCTTGATGCAGTAAAGTAGCTTTTATGTTTTAAGTATATATTGATAAGAGCTTGTGTTCTCATTTCGTATGGTTTCCTTCCCTATCTGAAGGTGTTGTGTTTGAGATTTCAGCACAGACTGTTACAATCTTCTAAAATTCTACCTACAGTGAGTAACTTGTTTGATTTGTTTTGTGGCTGGCTGGCAAGTAAAATATTACTTTTTTCCTTGGTGTCAGTTATCGTAAAGAACAAGCAAATATATTTTTTGTATTGGGCTGGTAAATTTTCATGACAGTTCAGAACAGCTGGTGTATTAGGGTATGTCTAAACTGCAGCTAGGAGCCTGCCTCCTTGCCTGGGTAGACAGACTCATGCTAGCACCACTCAAGCGAGTGCACTAAAAATTAGTGGTGTGGCTGGTGGCTTAGGCTAGCCTAAGCTGCCCATGCTGCAATGACCATACAGCAATTTTAGCACACTAGCTCAAGCAGAACTGGCTTGAGTCTGTCTGTCTGCGCTGTGAAGCACACTGCTAGCTGCAGTGTAGACATACCCATAGGTGGTAAAATCATGGTTTTAAGTTAGCTCTGTGTTTTAGAGGTCTTGTTTTTTGCTCTTGAGTTTCTAGTTGCTTTTTTTCCCCCCCTCCTCTAAGATCTTCTTTTTTAGGGGTCTGTGACCTCTGACAGAAACTCATTGCATATCAACATTTCTTATATCTGTGCAAAACTAGAATGAATCTTCATACACATGTTATTAGCAAGGAAGGCAAAAATACCAGTACTTCAATACTTCTCACAGAGACCTCTCTGCATTTAACACCAAATGGGGGGTCCCTGTTGGCCACAGTCACCTGAAGCAAGCAGGGGCTTTCCTGCTACCACAAGAGGCGAGGTAGTGGACTCCCTAACAGATAGCTTCATATGGATGGCCCCGAAGTAGTGGTGGTATTTATTAATTCTAATAGGGGACAGCCATGCTGCAAGGGTCCCTCCAGGAGAAGGGTGCCTGGAGATGGCCTTTAACTGGCCCTAGTGAGGGGAAGATCTGGGTATGGAGGATCTACGCTCTGTGCAGGTCTGGAGGCAATGATATAGGTCACTCTCTATTTTGTCATTGCATATTGAATTTCTGGTAATCATGCTTGATGTTGCTTCAGCCATATCATGTCAGATATGCACATTGTAACATGCATATATTTTGGCATGCTTCATTACAATGGCTCCTGTGGAGTTGTTTCAGTGTACCATGGCTGTGGACTCTGCTTTTCATGGTTTGTGCCATGGTGCTGTGAGGCTGAATTGGAACACCTTAGGACACACAGTTTGGCTTAGATTTACATTTTGTCAACATTCTCTTACTGTACGTAAGTTTAATGACTTGATTCAGAAAGGGTGTTAGTTTAAAAAAGAATCTTGTCAGAAATTAGTTTTAACTGAGATTTTAAAATATGGTTCTTGTATGTAGAGCATGGAATATCCGAGACATGCATGCATATTTATGTTGAACGCTCCAAGAAATGCATAGAGGAATCATGAATCAGAGCTCTAACAGAAAAATGAAAAATGCTTATGCAACTACAGGAGGATGACAGCCTGCTATGAGAGTTGTCATTATGTACTTCTGGAAGCAGTAGCTTGCATTTGATATCTGAGTTAAATAGCAGGGATAAAAAATACCGTTACTTTGGTTTTAGTTTTCCCTTTTTAAAAGATTTTTCTTTCTTAGGAGTTTTTAAAGGCAATGCAATAATGCAAGTGCATATATATGTGAGGTATGATGATTTAAAAAGTGGCATAGTAAACATTTTATACAAATGCATAACCACCAAATACGCATCAATCCAGAAGAGATCTGAGAGAGAGAGAAAAATGCCACAAAACATTTAGCTAGAGTGGGGAGACAACCCCCAGCAAATCCCCACTGAAGGAAGAGGACGTGCAGTGTCCCTGATCTGAGGTCAAAAATAAAGTCTGCTAGTTAAAAAGACAAGATTATGTTCTAGTTTCTCTACTGTGGGATTCTTGAAGTTTTCTAAAAGAGTAATTATCAAAACTGCCATGGTTTTTATAGAAACTTCCAAAGTAATATCCAAAATCAAATTGCTCAGGTGCTTGATTTCCCCCTCCACCCATTCCAGTCATGCTGCTTGAAGTATCTCTGAGGCCTTGTCTACACTGCCATTTTACAGCGCTGCAACTTTCTTGCTCAGAAAAAACACCCCCCTGAGTGCTGCAAGTTTCAGCACTGTAAAGTGGCAGCGTAGACAGTGCACGCTGGTAGCTACTCCCCTCATGGAGGTGGGCTTTTTTTAGAGCGGGGTGCCGCGACTACACAGCCATGTTAAATCGCTGTCACGGCAGCGCTTTAATGTTGCTAGTGAAGGTATACCCTAAATGTTCATGCACTGTACCCCTGCACTCCTTAATCCCTTCTGTCACAGTCATCCTCCCTTTAACAGAGAGGAGAGACTGGACCCACAACAGTAAAGCTCGTGTGAATCCTCACAGCTGCCTTGATCTATTTCTTTTAGAAGAAATCTTCTACAGAGGTCTTTCTATCTTTCAGCGCTCTAAGTGTCTACAAAGGCAGAGCTCAAACCACTTTTCAGTGAAACTCGGAATTGTAAACTTAGTGGCAAAATAAAGGCAAGATAAAAATTATCTGATTGGTTGCGTTGTGCCTTGCCATAATGTCAAGCCAACAAAACTATCTCACCTATTACCCTTTGTGCTGGGGCAAGTCCCACTGATACAAAGGGCTCACTCTATGGACTTGTCTTCGCTGCAGTATTAACTCATTGTTTACTGCTTGTTATAGTTTGAGCTTTGCCCCTAATCTAGTCCTTTTCCACACACGCAAATCTCTAGCTCTAGTTAAGTGGGGGCCTTAAACTCCATCTAGCTGGCCCACCCAGATGTAGGTGGGCCCACCCAGATGTAGGTTGAGTGCAGCTGATGATCAAGCTGGTAATGCAGTGGGGATACAGTAGCCTGAGTTGCAACAACTCATCAACTACTAATTCAATCTGTGTAGCCCTAGTGTTGTTTCACAGTGTCTGCTGCTTTCACTTGAGCTAGCCTGTCTTGAACGGAGTAACTGAAGTGTACCGACTCTAGCTAATAGGTGCAGTGAAGACAAACCCTATGGCCATATCTTTGATGAAAAAAGAAAAAAAAAAAAAAAGAGGGTGGTCGGGGTTACTAACAGCTATCCTCCTCTAAAATCCTAGGGGAGACCAGTGCTAGCACTAAGCATAAGCAGACTAAGCAATTGCTTCGGGCCCTAAGCAGTTTATGGGGGTCCCCTATTCGCTTTTTTATGGTTTTGCAGGGATGGGGCAAAAATGGTCCTGCTTAAGACCACAAATGGACTAGCACTGCCTCTGGTGAAGACAATGCATTTTAGTTATCCTGCAGTGAAAAACCCATGCCTTTTTTAGCAGTGAAGACAAAGCCTAAGTAGCTTGTATGCAGTGACATGACTGGTTCAGGCAGAGAACCTAGAACGTCAAACAGTTACAGCAGTCCCCATTAGGACTCAAACACTCTGTCTGGAGAGGAAAGAAGTGGTCCTAAGGTGAGCTCATTCTAGAGACTGGGAGTGGTTGGGTCATTACAAAACCTAAACTTAATTTCCCCAATACTAATTTCTCCCTACTGTTACTCACGCCTTCCTGTCAACTCTCTGTAATGGGCCACTCTTACCACTTCAGTAGTTATTTTTCCTCCTTTGGTATCCTGCTGTTAATTGATGTGTCTCGTTAGACTGACCTCACACTTGGTAAAGCAACCCCCATCCTTTCATGTATTTATACCTGCTTCTGTATTTTCACTCCATGCATCTGATGAAGTGGGTTCTAATCCACGAAAGGTTATGCCCAAATAAATTTGTTAGTCTCTAAGGTGCCACAAGGACTCCTCATTATTTCTGCTCATTCTTTCTGTGTATCGTCATTAATGCTTAGCGGTTACCGGTGTTTTAAAAATAATGAAGATTAATAAATCATGTTGTAGCAGATACAAATATACTGTACAGCAAAAGACACAAAATAAGACAGATCTGGGACAAGACTTGTTGAGTGATCTCTGTGACTTAGAGTGACAGACTGTGATTCTGAATGAATTGGGAGCTGAGACCAGAGTTCTCATTGGCTGTAAATATGGCTCAGTGCATTTTTTTTTAAAGGCAGGGCTAAAGTTATAGTATCAGTTCAGCTATATGTAGTTTCTACTTAACTTTTCTTTTAGGATTCTTTCTCTTTATTTTCAATCCTGGGCCAAGTAACCTTTTTCCGATATCTGTAAATGGAGGCACAGGATGTCAGGGGACAAGTATTGTGGGAAAGAAACTCATTCTGGAGGGAAGGACACTGTCTTCAGAATTCAAAGGCAGCAATAAGGGAGGATTAACCATCTGTCCAAAGCTTGGTGCAGTTGGCCCTTTTCCAAAAGGAGGTGTGGTGTAGGCTGGTGTGGGTATGAAGAGAGTTTAAAGAACTGAGGAGTGCTAAACATGGATACAGAAGGGAAATAAAACAGACCAACCCTGAGTTCTAGGAGAAGCAGGATGATTAAGGCTCTGGACTAGAACTTGGGAGATGACCGTTCAGTTCCCAGCTCTGCCCTGACTTTTGCAGCCTTGGGCAAGTCATTTAATTTCTCTGTGCCTCAGTTCCCCATTGTTTAAATGGGACTTTTAATACTTCCACTCTGCTGCCTGTTTTGTCTATTTAGATTGCAAGCTCTTTGGGGCAGGGAATGTCTCTCATATGCCTAGCTTAAGAGCGGCTAAAAGTGAGGCCGTGGTTTGATCGCGGTTGGCACCTGTTTTATCATAATACAAATTAAAGGCAAGGCTGGATGTCTGCCTCAAGCTGATATTTAATTTCAGCCAAAATGGTGTAGCTGTTTCCCACACTAAGGCTAGGGAAGAAAAGTTCTGGTGACTTTTTATTTGGAGAGCTCCTACACTTTGAAGGAGGGAACTGTAATGTAGTAGAGGTTGTCCTTTGTGTCAGGGATGTGCCTTTTGCCAGTCCCCATGAAAGTATATCCAAATTTGCCTAAATTACTAGCCTTTGAAAAATTGTAGTTTGCACATGCTCAGCAGAGACTTGCTGGAGTTTAACAGCTGAAATACATGAAGATTCTGCCCTCTCTGAGCATTCTCCATTCTCTCACAGCTCCTACATGTGATTGGCCTGAGCATGCACCATCCCCACAAAACAGCAGAGCATATTCCAGCCCAGGGCTACAGTATTGAATCCAGAAGTTCTTTTAATGTAGCTTTTGTGTATAATTATAAATAAGTAAAACTTTTATTAAAACTAGGGCTGTCGATTCATCGCAGTTAACTCACATGATTAACTCAAAAAAGTTAATCATGATTAAAAAAATTAATTACGATTAATTGCAGTTTTAATCACACTATTAAATTATAGAGTGTCCATTGAAATTTGTTACATATTTTTGAATGTTTTTCTACATTTTCAAATATATTGATTTCAATTACAACACAGAATATAAAGTGTACATTGCTCACTTTATATTTTTTATTACAAATATCTGCACTGTAAAAATGATAAAAGAAATAGTATTTTTGAATTCACCTCATACAGGTACTGTAGAGAACTGTCATCTCTTTATTGTGAAAGTGCAATTTCCAAATTTAGATTTTTTTTGTACATAACTGCACTCCAAAACAACACAATATAAAACTTTAGAGCCTACAAGTCCACTCAGTCCTACTTCTTATTAAGCCAACCACTAAGACAAACAAGCTTGTTTACATTTACAGGAGATAATGCTGTCAGCTTCTTATTTACAGTGTCACCTGAAAGTGAGAACAGGTGTTCACATGGCACTTTTGTAGCCGGCATTGCAAGGTGTTTATGTGCTAGATATGCTAAACAGTCATATACCCCTTCATGCTTCAGCCACCATTCCAGAGGACATGCTTCCATGCTGATGACGCTCATTTAAAAAAAAATGCGTTAATTAAATTTGTGACTGAACTCCTTGGAGAAGAATTGTATGTCTTCTGCTCTGTTTTACCTGCATTCTGCCATATATTTCATGTTATAGCAGTCTCAGATGATGACCCAGCACATGTTCGTTTTAAGAACACCTTCACCGCAGATTTGACAAAATGCAAAGAAGGTACCAATGTGAGATTTCATAGCATCATAGACTTTAAGGTCAGAAGGGACCATTATGATCGTCTAGTCTGACCACCTGCACAACGCAGGCCACAGAATCCCACCCACCCACCCACTCCTGTAACAAACCCCTAACCTATGTCTGAGCTATTGAAGTCCTCAAATCGTGATTTAAAGACTTCCAGGTGCAGAGAATCCTCTAGCAAGTGACCTGTGCCCCATACTGCAGAGGAAGGTGAAAAACCCCCAGGGCCTCTGCCAATGTGCTCTGGAGGAAAATTCCTTCCTGACCCCAAGTGTGGCGATCAGCTAAACCCTGAGCGTGTGGGCAAGACTCATCGGCCAGACACCCAGGAAAGAATTCTCTGTAGTAACTCAGATCCCATCCTATCTAACATCTGTTTCTAAAGATAGCTACAGCACTGGACCCAAGGTTTAAGAATCTGAAGGGCCATCCAAAATTTGAGAGGGACGACGTGTGGAGCATGTTTTCAGAAGTCTTAAAAGAGCAAGACTCCAATGTGGAAACTACAGAATCCAAACCACCAAAAAATCAACCTTCTGCTGGTGGCATCTGACTCAGATGATTAAAATGAACATGCGTTGGGTCCACACTGCTTTGGATTGTTATTGAGCAAAACCTGTCATCAGCATGGACGCATGTCCTCTGGAATGGTGGTTGAAGCATGAAGGGACATATGAATCTTTAGCACATCTGGCATGTAAATATCTTGTGATGCCAGCTACAACAGTGCCATGCAAACGCCTGTTCTCACTTTCAGGTGACATTGTAAACAAAAAGCAGGCAGCATTATCTCCTGCAAATGAAACAAACTTGTTTGGTCTGAGCGATTGGCCGAACAAGAAGCAGGACTGAGTAGACTCATAGGCTCTAAAGTTTTTCATTGTTTATTTTAAATGCAGTTACTTTTTGTACATAATTGTACATTTGTAAGTTCAACTTTCATGATGGAGATTGCACAACAATACTTGTATTCGGTGAAATGGAAAAATACTATTTCATTTTTTGCAGTGCAAATATTTGTAATAAAAATATAAAGTGAGCACTGTATATTTTGTATTCTGTTGTAATTGAAATCAATATGTGTGAAAACATCCAAAATATTTAAATAAGTTGTATTCTATTGTTTGACAGCATGATTAATTGCAATTAATTTTTTTAATTGCTTGACAGCCCTAATTAACACTTATTTAAAATACTAAACCAACTACAGATATGATTTATTTAATAAACTATTAAAATAAAGAGACAAGAGTTTGAGATTTGCGCACACAGCAAATTGGATGGAAAGCTGTAACCATGATGGAGCTGACATGTATATACTTCACAGGGAAAAAACTTATGTGCAAAACATTTGCCATTATTACCATAACATTTTCAGATGCATTGTTTATGGAGGTGCTTAAAGTTTAGAAGTCCATAAGAGATTCATACTGACAAGCAGTTTTTGTTTCGTGCCAGAATTGCATTGTCATAATTTACAAAGAATTGCCACAGTATCTCTTACCTTCCATTTTTTGTGTGACATAAATAGTGTTATGGGTTGTTTTATTGGTTGTCTTACTCAGCAAGCAATAAGAAAAATCTAGTATTACCATTTAAATAACCATTAAAATGCTATGTTATCAGACAAATCAACCTTCTTAAGATTATGTAAATAACAAAAAGTTTAACCACATCTATCTATAGACAGCTGGCTCACATGATATGGCAGGATATTCTTACTCAAGGAACAGTGTGATGAGTTAGCAGTGATGTGTTTCACATGACTGATAATGCAGAAGTTTCTCGTACCAAAAAGCTTATTAATGTTGGGGCCATGGGCAAAGAATATCTGATAAAGAGGAAACAAGATCAGGATGGATATTTTGGGAGAGAGTAGGATTACAGAAGTCTGTGCGGATGCTTAACACAGAACAGAAAAACTACTCCATGAAGAAAGCTTTGACATAAAATTGAGTTATTAGCGGGAATTAATACGTGGTGGCAGAGTTTTTAAAAAGAGGATAAGAGGGTAGAAAAAGAGAAGAAAACTATGGCACATGGGCAGAGAAGCTAAAATGGCCATGAGGCATACAATTGAGGCATACGATACAAGGGAGAGAATAATTTCCTAAATGAAGATGCACTCAAATTTCATTTAAAAAGCTTATATGTATAGGACTGTCTTGAAGATGTGATTAAGGTACCAAATCCATTAAATCCAAATATTGAAATCTTCAAATCTCTCGGGGGGGCTGATCAAAAGCACATGGAAGTATTTTCATTCTGAATGGGCTTGCCATTGGGTCCATGAACACTCGAGATATTTGTGTCTACAAAAGTTGCTAAATGGGGATTGATTTTCGTTATTCATCTGTAGAGAAGTATCATCCCAATGTTAAACAACTGAGGTAAAAGAATATGAAGGGTTATGTGTTGCGCAGTGACCCACTGAGCTGGGGAAATGGGAGTAGCATGATGAATGGATTGTAAAGATGAACAGGAATTACTCTGAGACACTATGGCAGCTGGGATGGCTATCGCTTTTTTGTTTATAACTAAAATGGCCATAAGAAACATTCCTGGAGCACTCTTCTGTGTCCTGATGGTCTCAAAGAGACCTTTAGAACTAGAACAGATACTCTTGACTTTCCTATACACTCAAGAAGCTGAGATGTATCTACAATCTGAGGTATGTTCCAAAATACAGTGGATGACAAAAAGGATGTGTTTCTAATATGGTTATTTATATTATTGTACAATTTAAACTGCTTTTTGTTTTATATTTGGTATAAATCATGTTATAAATGTTATGTCCATTCTTTTTCTCATTCATGAAGAATCCAGACAAACCTTTAATATAAGTGTACCACGGGATTGAATTTGGTAATCTTTTCAAAATGTGAAGGACTCTGACCCCTTCAAAGTGTCCAGTGGTGACTTGGGCAGCCCTGGGATCATAGAATTTCAGAAACCTATGTTTAAAAGTTCTCAGTCTCATTTGCTATAAAACATGTAATTTATCTTGCAGCGTTATTTTGCTCTACCTTTGAGACAAGCTGATCAGTTCAAATTACATTTTACATAAAGTCAAGAAATTATCTGTCACATACTGTAGCTTGAATATTGAGGACTTTGGATAAATTACAGTAAAAACATAAGGACTGAAATTTTCAGAGCTACCTAGAGGGATTTCAAGCCTCCAGATTCTCTGTGGATCTTCGAAAATCTTATCCAAAAAGTAGAGCAAAATATTTTTAGTAAAAATTTGCCAGTTTGACAGAATTATACCATATGCAGGGCATCTGGGTAGAAATATGGAGGGATTTAGACCACAATCTTATGACAATAGTGTGTTACCTCTTGGTTTTGGCACAGAATAAAACAATTTCTTGTTTTCTGTTCTCAAGAGCTATAGATATGCTGTCTGTCACAGTTTTGGGGTAACTACACCTTTAATCCCCTCTGTAGTCTGTTTCAGGAATGCCCACTCAGGCCTCTAGTTCTCACCTTTCTCTGGGCAGGGATCCACATCCCTCTCCCTTCTCTTTAGACTTAAGCTATAACTCCTCTGAAATTCTTGTTGCTTCTCTTGGCAGGTCTGACTAATGACCAGCCCCTTTTCTTTTGTTTCTCTCCAAGAGTGATGACCAGTGAATGACAGCGGTCATGAGTAACATAACCACATTCTTCTTTCATTTACTTGAGGACAAAAGCATCCAGAGAACATATAAAATAATAAAAGGATCTGAACACTTTACCAACAGCTCTGCATCAGTCCTATGGAGACCCTGGCTGGTTCAAGGTCTTCCAACCCTTCAGCAAGGTTGGGTAGCTTCTATGCAAAAGGTCATCTGTTTTTTGCATCAAAATGAAGGCACCTCTGCCAGGTTAAACTCAGCCTTCTATACCAAAAGTCCTTTCTTTGTCTCCTTGGGCTTCTGAATCTGAACTTGTATATGCAAACCATCCCAGGGGTGATACTTCTCTAAAGCAGTTTACAGTCCCAAGGACTGCAATAATCTCTCACCTCTCTTGCCCCCTCTCTTCCCCCCCCCCCACACTGTTTTAAGTTCCTGGCGGTGCTGTGGTAATCCTCCCCCAGGTAGTTACTCTAGCCCACAACAATAGTCCCCAAAGATACTGTTTGGGATGGAATGAGACACAGTTTTAAGAAGCGGGAACAATAGAAATATCATTTGACTTAACTACACCCATGGTTTTTATTTCAGAGGTGTATAACTACACCCATGGTTTTATTTCAGAGGTGTATAACGTTTATAGACTCTGCTGTGTGAAAGCCTAACTCTGCAAAGTTCTGAGCACCAATGTGATCTTATCCAACCCTCTGGACTTAGTATCGATGGCTAGACACTCCACCTGCCATACAGAGCTCTTTAGCATGGTGGAGTCAAAACCTGTGGGCTTCAAGCCCTGCCCATCCTGTGATGGACTAATCCATTTAAAAGGCAGGCACAGTAGGTACTAGTTCTGTCTAGGAGAGTCGCACATACCTAGCAGATGCTTACTTTGCCTCACATTTTCTGGGCAGATGTGGAAGTATTCACCCCAACCCAGGCTTCTTGGTCACATCAGCAGTACAGGAGAAATTGAAGTGTCCTTGGGGGTACTCTTGGACTAAAGGCCCAAAACAACTCAGTCTCTTTGGATGAAAGTCATGTTCTTCCGCATGTGGCAAACTGCCAGGCCTTACTGGCCAAGTATGAGTTCCTAACCTGAGACCAAGTGACGCGCTTCCTCACAAAGCTTCTGCAAGACAGCAGAGAGGAACTAAAAGATAATTAAGGAAGGTCAGCTGGTGGCCAGGTTGGCACTACTCATTGCGATGTATGCCTCCAACACCATTGCAAAGTCTCTAGCCACCATGGTAATGAAACACAGAGTGTGATGGCTCAAAGCATTGGGTATCGCACGAGAGGCACTGGCCACTGTTGAAGAATCACACTTCAAGGGCAAAGAGCTATTTAGCAGGCAGACAAACAGCACTCTGCACTCGCTGAAAGACTCAAAGGCCACCTTATGCTCTCTAGGGATTTATATCTCAGTGCTGTATCACAAGCCTTACTGCCCTCAGTCCCAGTTGAAGCCATGGATGCCGTCTCACAAACACAGGCATCCTGAATACTGGGCCAGAAAAAGGACAAGATAAAACAGAGGGCACAGCCTTTCCACTTCCTCAACAATGCACCCCAATCCTACAGCATGCCAGTCAACTTGACAGCTTGGTCGAGAGCCCATCCAATCCAGTGAATGAGCACTACTTTCAGAATCTGCCTCCCCTCCATTCCACCAGGCATGATCAGTTGTAACAGGATGATCATTGCCCCTGGCTCTCCCATCCAGTTCCACTCATTACCCCCTATACACACCTCTCCTCAGGGAAGCCTGCTGCAATCAGAAGTGGCCTTGTTGCTTCATCTAGGAGCCATAGAGGAGGTTCCAACAGAATTCAGGGAAAGAGGCAGCTTCTTCTAATATTTCCTCATTCTGAAGAGGAAAGGAGGTCTTCATCCTATCCTAGAGCTGAGGAGACTGAACCAACACCTACACTGTCCTGACGTTCAAGATGGTAATGCTTGCCTCTCTCATCCTGTCTGTCCAAGCTCAAAACTGGTTCATCTGTTGGAGGAAAGGAACTACACAGTATTCAGAGCTTTATAGTATTACCTTAATAGGACCAAGCCATTTTTGCTGTCTCCCAGCTTCTTTGTAGCTCATTTTGGCCAGGGCATGTCATCACAAAGAATCTCCAAGTGGAGGCATGCAATGCTATCAGTTGGCTGATGAGCCTCTCTCTTCGGACATCAAGCCACACTCACTAGAGCACCTTTTGCTTGCTTCCGAAATGTGTTGATCTCAGAGATCTGCAAGGCTACAACATGGAGTAACCTGCTGACTTTGATGAAATATTATGTCCTTGACATGGCTGCCAGGACAGATGCCAAGTTCAGGAGAGTGGTACTTCATTCATTGTTTGACTGATTCAGCTGGCGCTCACTGCCACTGTCCTGAGGGTATGCTGCTGGCCAGCCGCCAACACTGCGATGATGCGTCCCATATGGACATACTCAAAGAAGAAAGAATGGTTACTTACCCTACGGTTAATGTGGCTCTTTGAGATTTATATAAATGTGGATCACAGGACTTGTGCTCCATCACCACTTTTTGGAATCCTCACCAGCTTGGGTTTTGAATTGTGAGGGTCTGAGGGAAGTTCATGAGAGGCACAGGTTACGTGCACAGCCCTAATGGATGCTGATGTACAAAAACATCCAGTGTTGCTTACATGAGGCATGTACGCACCTACAGTGGGATCCTCGCTGACTGTAATGTCTTGAAGAACTCCAGGTACTGTATGGTAAGTAACTGCTCTTTGTCCATGTCCATTGGAGTAAATGGGACAGGAGGGCATTTAGCACCTTGCTGACTTTGAAAGCTGATCCGATGAATGGTGTATTGATTTGGTATAACTTGAAATTATTAACTACCTAATTCCATAGTTGAAAATGTTGCTATGCCTTTATCTTTCTCTCTCTCCCTCTCCCTTCTCCCCTCCTCCCCCCCCGCCACCAGGCTAAAATAAATTGGCATGTTTCTGTGTGAGTTTATCAGAGTGTTTTAGACTCTGAACTCTGTTCTTATAAGAAGCTGCTTAGTAGTTTTACAATAGTCTGTTTGCCATTTGTATCTTCCTTGCTCTCTCTTTCCTTGTGAATTTTCTTCCTGTGAAACATTCTTAAGGCCTTTACTGAAGATGTCAAGGTAGGTTAGAGGAGGGGGGTTGTTCATAGGATCAGCATGCATACTTGTCGCACAAAATCTCTACAAGTTACAAATATGGCTAAAATTAATGAGAACTGAGACCTCCATAATGCATGTACAGCTAAAGAGCCTAATTATATTTTATAGTTCTGACAGTTGTCTAAAAGGGATATCACTGTTTTTATTTTCATTGATTTTATGGATCACCAAAATGTACATTCTACAGCTCCCCCCCCCCCCCTTTTTTTTTTAGGAAAGTGGGTATGTATTGAACTGACTCCCTGTGACATTCGTTTCAACCTCATGTAACTATTTAACTAGTGCATGCCTTGATAAACAAGACTGAACACTTATTTAAAACAAAACCCCCAAAACAAGGTTGTCAAACTGAGCATCATGTACAGAACGAACCCCAGTGTCATGAGAGAGAGCAGAGCAAAACAGAAACAAAAATGACAATCTCCCTTTATCGCTCTGGACACATGAAATAAATATATTATTTATATATACATGCTAGCAAGAGGGGATGGAATTTCAAGTTTTGCCCTGGATGATGGCAAAGATAAACGCTGGCATCTGTGAAGGGTGTAAAGAACATAAAACCCTTTTGACTATTTTACTTGTATGGCACTCATCTGCTGTGGCAATGAACATTGTGTAAATATCCGTATAGATACAGCACTCCAGAATCATAGGTCCTCTATGGAAAATCCTGTTCTATCTTCTCCAGGGCTCTCAGCACTTCTAGTAGCAGTTAGCCTCATTGCTCTGATGGATAGTTTTTCAAAGAAAAATTAAAAGTTATGCTAATATAAACCAAATATATGTTTTGGGTTTTTTTTTCTTGTAGGACATCAGAAGATCACAGTGATTCCAATGCGTTGATGGGAGAGGTTCAATCAGATGAAGAGATTATCAACAGCTCTGATGAGGAAGATGACACAAATTCTGATTCTAGCAAAGGGGAGCTTGATCTTCAAGAATATAAGCAGGTGTATTTTGATTTTTAAAGCTGTGCTTCGTGTTTTTTAGTTTCCCATATAGTTTGTAAAGGGAATTTGGGGAATATCTACATAAGAGATGTCTTGTTGTATAAATGTAAACCATCATTTTTCACATGCTTTTTGCATTTGAAAAAAAAACGTAATTTTTTTTTAAAGCTTCATACTTGCTGTGGATTTACAAATGTCCTTGATGTGAAGAACCCATGTTTAGAAATAGTCATAAAAAGTGTTCACTGCTCAGTCCATTAGTTATTCTTAATGCCTCAAAGAGTTGTGGGCCTGTAGTCATACACACCACACACCTGTATATGTAGAGTTCTACAAACTAAAGTAAAGTGCAAAAGAGTCAAACTTGACTGCTTTGTCTGCACATTTTAGACTGCACATTTACTAAAGCTCTTAATCTCATGCTCTGGACCTTTGAGTCCCAGAGTTTCCTGCTTTCTGCAGGGTGAACTGAAGAACATTGGAAACTGATTACCAGGACTGGAAAACAGGTCACTAGAACTGCTGAGGCCCTTCCCAGTGCCATCTCATTGGTGTTAGGGGCATGGGCAGATGAAACTATTGTGATATAGGAGTCTTCCAGCCAAGTGTTGAGGAAGGAAAGGCTACTTTTCAGTGACAATTTCTGGTTCAGCGGAACAACCTTCTTGAAGTTGCATGTCCAGCCACACAAGCCTTTCAAATCAGTAAACTGTCTTGGGGTATGTGCGCACTCCACAAATTATTAGCTTCCTTGGACTGAAACATATGAGATCCTGCCTCTTAACCAGTGCTCAGCTGCTCCTTTCCAATGACCAGAGTAGACATGGGGCCCAACCCTCGCCCTGTTTTGGGGATAGTGTAGGATTCCTGTTTCTTGGATTTAAGAGTCACTGCTCTGGCCCACACTACTCGGCTTTCTTGATTGTATCTACTCCATCAAATGCAGAGGCACCCATTAAAGAGGGTTTTGTTCTCTCTGCTAGTCCTGGTTACCTAGCTGGCACGTTACCCATTTAAGCGCCTCAATTCAGTGCCTTCAAAGTGATGAGGTACAGTGTTCCTTTGCCTGATCTCCACAAGATCCTTCTTAGCAGGCTTGTTCTGCTCCAAGTGCCCTAGAGGCACCTTAGCCATAATGCCTAGGTTCTGGTTCTCTCTTCACTGCTATGTGTGCTGGATGGCATGTCTTTGGAAGACACTCCCTATGTGATTTTTCCTCTTCCCATCCCTCCTTCAAGCCAAGGGTGACTGGGTAATAAAACAACCTTTTTGAATCAGTTGATGATCTGGAGTTTCATCTCCTTTCCTAGGGGCTTCCTTTGTCATCTTTTCTTATAAGTATTAGAGGTTTCTGTCAGCTTCCCAGCACCCCTGAAATCTGCGTGGCTGTAGATTCTGGCATCAGCTTTCCTTCAGATCTGCGGGGACTGCTGATTCTTCATCTCCTTACAGGGCAAGTATCTTTTTGCGCTGTGGTGGAATGTTATGTCAGACGCCTGCCTGCCAAGGAGAACTAGATATAGGATTTCCCGTTGCCAGAAAAAAAAAAAGCTCCAAGTTCAACAAGGTGAACGTGTTGTGTAACAGCTTTGAATTTCCTCATATTTTTCTGCTAGTGCCCTGAAAGCTTGATCTTAATAAATCAACTTTTCACTTAAGTAAGTTGGGATGTGGGGGGAGTCAGCAGCACAGTCTGTTCTTGTGTAGCTAACCAAAATTGTGTGTGGGTATATCAGCTAACATCCCAATGTAAATATCTTTCTCACAAGATTCAGAAGGGCATTCCTAGAAACACACAGTGCAATGCTGCTTCGCTCATGAAACATCTTGTGTTTCATAGAATATACTCTTGCCTTCATGTAACTCGGAACTGGTGGTGAACCATCTGGTTTTTAACTTGCTCAGCTGGCCTGTGGCGCGTGGACTCTCACAGCTGCAGATTAACTTTACCAACAATCTGCCCCTTGCTTGAAACTTCTAACTGTTTCATTTTCCCCTGCAGCTGCAGGAACAATGAAACAATCTCTGCATTGGTAATCAGCTGTTCGGTGGGTTTTTGTTTTTCTTGGCAAACATATCCAGTCTCTAATGATGTTTCTCACCCACAACAGCGGGTACAGTAAACAACTGCTGAGAAAGAACACCTCAGTTTTTACCCTTTTATCACCTGAAAA
Organism: Chelonia mydas; assembly: GCF_015237465.2. Lineage (NCBI taxonomy): Eukaryota > Metazoa > Chordata > Testudines > Cheloniidae > Chelonia > Chelonia mydas. The sequence goes on from NC_057849.1 coordinate 266,271,121, forward strand.
TAGAGAGAACTCAAGGCCCAAAATTTGAAGACTATGCTTCAAATTCTCCTGCCTTCCAAATGAGCGTCTTCTGACTGAACAAACACCGTGTGGCATTTCCAGTGCCCGTTGATCTGAGAAAAATCTTCTAAATGGTGTTCAAAAAACAAAGGGGCAATCTCTCAGCTCATGCTTATTTTGCATTAGTATTTTACTACTGTTTGATCGTTACTTTTAAATTAGTTTGCAACTGTCAGTTATAGTGTTGCCAGTTAGTGTCTTGCAAAATCACAGACTGCATGTGAGTTTATTCCGATAGTGTTAGCTATGCTCTCCATAAAGAGAGAGAGAAGGATGTACTCCATATCCTTGTATAAATATAGATGTCCAGAATTTGGTTGGTTTTAGTGAATATTTCTAGACACTAATATGGGGGTTTTGCCAAATACAAACCTAATTGATAGGAATGGGAGAGCTAGGATTTCACTGCTGAAATCGTCTTGTTTCAATGTAGTACAAAATACTAAGGCCTAGCTGAGGATTGTAGAAACTGCAGTTTGGTTTCCAGCTCTCAGTAATTTATATGCTAGTTGCTCGTCAAAGGAGAACTGCAAGTACAGACCCAAACTTGCAGCATTAGTACTTTGGTCTAGCAATGCTACTAATGCCAGTAGGCACTAGTGGGAGACTATCAACTGAAAGTGAGGCCTCCTGGATTCTGTTCACAGCTGTGACCCTCATTTGTGTTGTGACCTTGAGCAAGTTGCTTCTCTGTGCCTCAAGTTCCCCATCTATAAAACAGGGCTGATACCTACATTTGTAAAGCGCTTTGTGGTCAGTGGATAAATGGCACTGAGTAAGTGCAACATGTTACTGTTATTGTAGCTTCACTCGTTCCTAGGGTTGCCAACCCTCCAAGATTGTCCCGGAGCTTCCAGGAATTAAAGATTAATCTTTAATTAAAGATTATGTCATGATGTCATGTGAGGAAACATCCAGGAATATGTCCAGCCAAAATTCGCCACCCTACTGGTTGGGTAACAAATTGCTCCAACATTCAGAATTTAACTTCTTAGATTTTGTAGTCCTGTAGCTTGATATATGTGGTCCTTACCTTTTGTTTGGATTGGATAGTGCCTGGGATATCGGAATAACAAACATACAGTGTATGACTTCTGAAATTCTTAGAGATCAGCAAACCATATGAAGTGTCACTTTAATTATTGATGTAACACCATCCTACAATACTGATAGAAATGAAATTGTATGGGATTGCATCTGCATTACAATCACCTTTTTGAAATAAGAAAAGGAGTACTTGTGGCACCTTAGAGACTAACCAATTTATTTGCGCATAAGCTTTCGTGAGCTACAGCTCACTTCATCGGATGCTGTAGCTCACGAAAGCTTATGCTCAAATAAATTGGTTAGTCTCTAAGGTGCCACAAGTACTCCTTTTCTTCTTGCGAATACAGACTAACACAGCTGTTACTCTGAAACCTGTCTTTTTGAAATAGGAAATGAAGCAATAAACCTTTCAAAGAGAAATGTTGCAACCTTATTTCAAACATCATTAACAAATATGCAGCAATGTAATAAAAACAGCTAAGGTTTTTAAGGTAAATCACTCAGTGTCTGGTCTTTTACTACTGTTCTGCATATGATGTCACCAGAACTTCAGCTTGATACTGTTTGTTCTCTGTGTTAAATACCTGCTTATCTATGATTTATTTTCATTTTATCTCTCCTTTAACTCCCCATTGTAATGGAAAACCTACATTGATAACAGACAGACATAGTGCCAGCTGATAACAGCTAGGCCGGTGGCAAGCCAGGACTGCTACTATAGAGATATATTTAAAAAAGAAAAGGAAACTGTAAACACAATTAAACTGTGCAAAAGCATCTTTGCATGCCTGTCATCTTTTCCTCATTTTGTTTGCTGCACCACATTCTTGGAATTGGTATTAAGTTTTGGCCCTGATCCTGCAAGCTGCTCTGTCTAGGTTCATTCCTCCACCCACATGGAGCTCCATTGACTTCACTGGAGCTCATCACAAGTCTATCACAGGGATTATCATCTCTGTGTTGTTGGGTGACAGCTTGCAGGCCTGGGGCTCAGATTGTAAATTCTTTGGTGCCCTTTGTACATGTTTGTACAGGATCTAGCACAATTGGACTGTAATGCAAATAATTCCACATTCCATTTTATTAGCCAGTATCTTAAATATTCATATTCCTGTTTTTTTTTTTCTGACTCACATAAGACTGGGGATTGAGTATTTCACATTTATTTAGCACTTTTCTTTTTGAGGGATCCCATAACAATTCAAGGATTAAAATATCAGATGAGATAGCTGGGTGTGGGGGTTGGTTGTGAGAATTCTCATATTTTTGACTTTGGAAAAAAATGAGAATTAATGGCATTCTAGTGTGATTGGATTCATTCAATCCCTGTGCTATCATATCATGTTGAGGGGTATGTATGCATATATTTGTGTGTCTGCATGTGTTTCAGGACTGAAATCTTATATTACAAAGATTATATTTCTTCTGTACAGTAAACTTACTAGCTAAAGAAATCTGATTGTAGTTAATTTTAGTTCATCTTTTTAGATTTAATAAGGCAGATTCTCAATAGTTAACTTTTTTCTTTTCAAAGTAATACTATTTCCTATTACATTTTTGTCTTTATTAAAAGCAGCATGAAAAAATTAGTGTTTATCTCTTGACAAATGTTCCTAAAACCCATTTGAGTTTACTGCAAATGTGTATACCGTGTTCACAAATGAGCCAATAAAATTGATGAATATGGATATAGAGTATTATCCACACTCCAGTTTCTTCAATAGCTGACAGCTGTCACTTTTAGTATAGGCTCTGTTGCTTTCCAGAGTTTCTAGACAGGGAGACTAGTGCTTATTTATAGATTAGCATTTACACATCATTCTATCCAATTTTAAATTCAATTTCACACGAATTAATCTCTAAATACCAATAGACTTTAGAGCAGTATAAAGTGATATTTTTGTAGGAAATTTGGCTTGAAGTTGATCTTTGCTATTTGTTTGTGAGTACGTAGTGTAACATGTAATTTTATCTGCAGAGCAAAGCAGCTGGAAAGAGAACGAAAGTTTACCATATTGCCAAGGAGATCATGAGCTCGGAGAAAGTGTAGGTGTTAATGCTAAACTCAAAATACTTATTCAGTTTATTTTAATTCTGCAGTTCAAATGTAATTATTTGCTTTTTATTACTTTTCTAACAGATTTGTGGATGTGCTAAAGCTCTTGCACATTGTAAGTATCTAATAAAATTTTTTATGTTCTTTGTTCTCTTAAATTTCAGCATTTAAACAGTACTGTACTGAAGTGTATTTTCTTTAATATTTCCTCATTTAAAACACTGAATAAACCTAATTAGGCAGCAGTAGAAAAAAAATCCTAAATTGCTGGAATTTTTCCCTAACAAGTATAGTGGGTAAATGTGTGGTAGTATCCCTCTTGATGCTCATGCAAAACTTCCATTTAAACTATTGGGATTTTGGATTAAATATTAGAATATGCCCCTGATTGTTTTACTATAGCTCCTTATTTGTTAATGAACTATCTGGTTGTTTGGCAAGAATAATTCTTTCTCCATAAATAGTAGTATGAAAATTTTTTTGAATAAAAAACTTTTTAAAATTGTTTTTTTACCAACTTGAATATGTACAATGTATGTAAAAATACTTTACCTGATTCTTAGATAATCTGTTTAAATCTGGGCTTTTGTACTGCAGTCATAGTTGTACTGTATTTTTTGAGCTGTAACTCTTTACAGGTATGCATTTTGCATTCCCTGCTGTTATGGGAACATATACAATACCAATGTCCATTAATGGAAAGGTGCAAATTAATATTTAGTCAAGTATATTTGGTACGTTGGTATCAAACCCTTGATCTTGTATGCTAATGACACAATAAGCAGGTATTCTGTTAGCTACTGTAGAAGATGCTAGAACTAGCAAATGAGGAGTTTGGCTTTCCTGGGCACGTGATTTTGCTGTCTAATGCATTAGAAGACATACAGCAAAGGTATTGGAAATGGATTGTATAAACAGAACTACTAAGTTGAGAGTACACAATTTTTTTACATCACAAGAGTGTACTGATAAAGGTTATAAGAAATCATATTTTTTCTCATGTACTGATTTTCAGTTTTCTTCACTCTACCTCTCCTGAGTAGTTTTTCCCCAGGAAGGAGAGAGAGTTCTACATATTAAACATTTCTGCTTTTACCTAATGAGTCTCTTGTGCAGCTCGTTCTGCCACATTGGAAACAAGGATACGTTTTTTCTGTGCCTGAAAAACAGACCTCCTCTCTAACACAGGAAACAAAAATATTACTACACCACCTGTTGATTTTTGTTATATTTTTGAGTGATTGTTTTCTGAGTCTGCTAGGGCTTGAACTTGAAAAGACTGTGTCGGATAGTAATGGCAAATTTATAGTTTACAACCAGCATACTTAGTCCAGGCACCAACCATCTTAAATACCTGTTTGGGGAATTGAGCAGAAGGCACTATGAACAGATAGTGTTTAAATAGCAAAGTTATACGTTTTTAATTAGTTGCTAGCTGTAAAGTAAACTGCATGGCAGAATGTTCTCAAATGAATGAGGACTTTTGTTGGCTCAGGGACAAATATCAGAACATAAAGGCAGTGCAGCGTAGTGGGGAGGATGCTGAACTGAGTCTCAAATCTGGGATCTAGTCTCTCCTCTGCCATTGATCTGTTGTGACCTTAGGCAATCAGTTCAGCTCTCTCTGTGTTTGTCTGTTTAGATCATAAGCTCTTTGAGGCTGGGACTGTGTACGCTGCCTATCATTAAAAGGAAAATCACCATCCCTATTGGCAGAGTTTATGGAAACCCAGTGTTGTGTTTAAATGTAACAGTACTCCCAGGGAATCTGACTATCCACAAGAATGATGCAAAGCCACTTAAAAGACAATTATGAAAGTGAGGTTCTATGTGGAAAGTAACTTTGCAGCACTGCCATTGTGGGATTTCACTTTTATTGTGTCCCAGTAGTTTTTGTCTCACTTGTTTAGCTTACTGACTGCCAGCCAAGCAACTCAGCTTGGGCTCCCAAAGTGACACCTGGGCCCTTTTCACCCTGTGCTTCATCACCTGTAATAAAGGTTCTGCAGGCCAAATGAGGCAGTGTGTTTCTTCAGCTGCAGCTACTTGGAGTTGAGTAAGCAATTCTGTGGATGGTGTGTACAGAGTGGAGGAGTATTTAGCTCACTCAGTCTTAGCAACATTGGCTCTGCAGCACTAACAGGAGTAAAGAGCAGTAAACTCTTATTTTTGTCACTGAAATCAACAAGTATAATGCTGAATACACCCAGGGAGCAGATCTGAGTGAGAAGGTGCCATTTTACACAACCATTTTTAAGAGCACTTGAAGTGAAAGTTAAGGTAATTGAGGATGGGGATATAGGTGCAGGCTGGCTATACATAACCAAGTCTAATTTTGCTTGCATTTTGTTGATTATATTAACTAAATTGCTTTAGATGAAACAACTCTCCCAAGCACTCAAAGAGCCCATCTGAAGGTTGTGGGGTTTTTTTATTTAATGAGAAGAGCAAAAAATAAATACTTAAGACACAGTGTTTGATCATATAGAAAATGTTTTGGTTTGGGATCAGTTATATAATATCATGAATTAATGTAGGCATTGTGTTGGCTATAAAGGTGCTGATTGAGATACTGGCCTTCAATTTTGCACAATTAAGTTTGCCAAAATGTGTTGAGTCAGTGGAGTTGCTCCGGACTGAATGACCCATTTAATTGTAATCCTGTCTCCTCACTCCTTCTTTGAAGGATGAAATTCTATAAAAGGGCAGAAACTTTGCTCTCAGGAGCTGCAAAAAACAAAATACTTAAACCAAAACAGTGTGCAGCTTGGGGTCAGTTTATGGCTGGCCTGTGGAGGGGTACACTCTAGCCCGGGGAGGACGCAAGGTACTTCCATAGAAGACAACTCTCATCTGGCTGCAAAGCATTATGGAGCCCAAGGAACAAGCAAGTTGTCCACCACTGGCTGAAATGTTCCATACCCAAAAGGCCAGAGGGCCTACACACCCTTTACCCTGTGCATTAGTGAGCCAGCACCCTTTCCCACCCTCCAGTATCCAGGAGGTATTACATATTGCAAAGGCCAAATGGCTCCCTCCACAGCACTCAGTAGGTGTATGGGTGTGCCCCCTTACTAGTGCCCTCCAGCTCTCAAAGCCTCATTTAGCCTTATGAGTTGTAGAGTGAACAAAATTAAAAAGTGAACATTAGGGGTCTTCCATTTGTTGAATTTCTGTCCGCATTTTGTCTGCTAGAGTCTCTGGGTTAGTCATTTCTTGGTTATCTTTACCCATATGCCAGTATAATGCATTAGATAAGCTCTGTAGAACAGGGAGTGTGTCTTCCAGGGTGCTTGTACAATGCCTCGCACGACAGTGACTGATGGAGGTCTTTGCATGCTACTGTAATACAAATAAACTGTTTGTTACTGGTGAGTTATAAGGGCTAGGAGCTGGTAAAAAGAAAATCGGCAGCCCATCAGCAGACATTAAATCAGCATTTTTTAATGGCAGATCTAGCATGTCACCTGCTGTGAGCTTGATGGATGTTGAGTTTAGAGCATGCTAGCTAAGCAGGGCTTGCACACTCCATTTGTAATTTGAGCTTTCACTAAGCCAAAGTGAATTAATGCTCATGACCTTAGTTTTCCTTTAAGATTTACACAAGGCTATAATAGATTATGCTGCAGGGTCAAGATTGTCATAAGTGATTTTCGGTGCCTCGCTCTGTGGGGGCCCAACTTGAGACATGGCAAACGGGTGCCTGATTTTCGGAAAGTGCTGAGCCATCCGTCTTCTGCAAATTGGGTCTCTTTAAAGTATTTCAGGTTGGGCACTCAGTCACAAGTCAGTTGGCCTTTATCTTGTACACAACAGGAAAAATTCAAGGTGTCTCATCTTCCAGCTCCTAACACGTGCATGCATGAAAAGGCGTCTTGAAATGTTGACGTGTTTGACAGGTTACATACAGGAACAAATTTTCAAAAAGTGGCCACTGATTTTGTTTGTTTGCAGACTGGTTGTTTAGGCACAGAACTACAGAGCTACAGTGACTGCATATGCAAGTGGTAGAAGCCAGTTGAATCTGGCTGAAAATTTGAACCATAGATAGGGAAATAGCTGCTTCTCATACATGTAAGTAATGCACAAATGCATCCTGACAATATGTGGGATTTATTTTAAACTCTCTAATTCAGTATGCAGCATAGGCTAGCTCAGTGGCCCTGAACCACTTTCTGGTGGAGTTTCCCTCTTGTGAAGAATTGGCAGATGAGTGTTACCTCTTTTTGTCCCCATCAGCCATGCCCACATAAGTTAGCTGCCGTTTCTTCTTCTTCTGTTCATATTCTCTCCTTTCCTTTTCTGCCTCTGGTTGGTGTATCTCTGCCTCCCACTTCCTCGTCCTCCCCTCTTTTTTACGGTCTCTGTGACTCCCAGTCAACAAAAGGCTACAGACTGCTTAGAATGGGGGCATCTACTTGGTTGCACTTAAGGCCAGATGCATATGCTCTTGCAATGTAGCTGAGTGCTGGGAACAGAGGAGAGAAGCTTGGGCCTGTGGGTTGCTGCCTGAGCCTGTAGCCCCATCCCCATGAGTTGCTCCTATGTCCATTTGCGTTAGGGGCCACTGCTATATGAGGAAGACAAAGCAGGTGGCTTTCCAAGAGCCACCCACTGCATTACCCACAGCCACAAGCACATTTGTATTTTGAGAGGTGTGGATCTGAGGTCAAGCAACTTTATCTCCACTGGTGCACTCTCATTGGGCTAAAATGGGGCCATGTTCACCAGGGAACTCTGGGTTAGCTTGTTGCTGTTTTCGCAGCATATTTACACTATAAAAATACTTTATTCTCTTAGAAATCTAAAGATTAGACTCAGACTTCACAATGTAAACTAAATTGCAGTCAAATACTACAAGGAAGCAATCATAATAGATCTGGGGGAGCAGAATGGTGTATAGCAGTAAGCACAAGGCTGGGAGCGAGGAACTCCCGCGCTCTAATCCTAGCTCTGGCAGTGATTTGTGTGGCCTTGGTCAGTTCTCAGAACCTCTCTGCCTCAGTTTCTCTGTCTGTAAAAAGTAAATAGTAATATTTACCTTCCTGCTAGATGTGAGGTGAGGATGCCAGTACAGCTCTCTAAACTACTGGAGTGCTTTAGAATTTCTGAATGGCAGTGCCAGATCTGGTTGAGACATTTAATAATGAATTACAGCTGTAGCTAGATTATAAAGAAATGTTAATGAAATAAGTTGGTCTGGCAGGGAGCACTGGTGGGTTATCTAGTCCGTTCTCTGCATTAGGATATTGTGAACATCTCCCCATTCAGATAATTGACTATGTTGTAAAAATTAAGTATCTTATGCTATTAAAGACCTGTGAATTATTGTACTAGTCATGAAAACGACATAGAATTACTTGTCAGCTTTCCAAGACTACTGAGGTAATTTGTGTACTTGAAAAACAGTACAATCAACATGTATTGACTTCATTATAAAGTATCACTGATATAGTTAAGCGTATGTATTGACTTTTTGTATTAAATATGTGTTTGCAAGATCTATTACAACTATGTCCCATGCAGTCGTACTTGCAGTTTGCCATGTTCTGGCAGCCTGGCCCTTTCCTAGAATGTGAAAGTTGGGGTGTGTGGGTATGTGTGCCTTGAAGAGTGTGCAAATGCAGAAAAATTCCTGACACCAAACTGATATTTGAGCTCTTTGGATTTGTACGTAAGCAGGAATTGCACATAAACTGAAAGGTGTTTCTGCTGATGGTGTGTTTATGTATGATAAGAAGTATGCGACTACAAACCAGGGTGAACATGTGAATGGAGCCCAAGCAAAAGGATGCCAGGATCAGCATTAAATTATGCAGTTGTCTGTCTTTTTTTTTTTTTAATTGCAATTTTTAAAAAAAGACTTTTTCTCTTTTTTGACACATCTTGCTTAAACAATGTCTGTCTCTCTCCCTGTGCAGTCAAAAAGCTGTCTCATCCATGCTTTTCTGAATAGTGGAATGTTAATTTCACAAATTTTAAATGAACAATATATGTGCAACTGTACAGAAATCTGAAGCCCATATGGGCTCAGGCCAGCAGTTTAGTGAAAGTTCAGCATGTGGTTAAGGTGGATCTGAAATTGGGTCCACATCTTTTCCCTTGTTCCCCAGGCTAACACAAAGTTATAGGGGTCATTTATTGTGCCCTTGCACTTGCAACACTCTAGTGAGAGGGATGCAAGTCACTGTGACACAAGGCCTTTCTGGGAGAGAAGAAGGGTTCGTGTTGATGAAATAGCGGTGACCCTATTATGAATCATTTGTCAAGTTCCACAGTTGCCTAATTAGCTGAGGAAATAGTGTCAAAGGATTTTTGACTCCAGAGTAGCTCAGACATTGCTGCAAACTGCTGGCAAGGATGTAGTTTAAAAAACAAAAACAAAAACAAAAGGGCAAGCCCATTCATGCATTTGTTAGGAGCGTCTTGCCAGACATTAACAGAAAAATTAAGTATTGGTAAGTAATTTAAAACTTATTGGAGTAACTGAGCTCCCCCAGGAGCCACTGGTTACTCTACTGGATAGTGACACTTGAAGCAATCTGTAATAGATACGGATGCCATTGTGTAACACATTCTGGTGACAACCAGATGTGCCTTCATCTCAAAGTAGGGAAATGAAGGTAATCTCTTTTGTGTACACAATGAAAGGAGACGCAAGAAAATTACAGTTGGACCAGAATATAACAACATAAAAGTGGATCCTGCAAACAGCATTGCATGAAGCAGTTTGGAGCATCTGGGCCATTGTTATTTATTTACTTCTTTGACAGGAAAAAATCATCCTGTTAAACTGCATGTGAACATACCTTTTTTGTTCTCACACACACACACAATATTTATATGCTTGTCACATCATGTAAAACTTCTGTTTTGTCACAAATGGTACGATTCAATTGAGTAAATGTCTCATCTTAAAAAGTGAATATTTTAGCTTTTTTTCAAAATACAGCATGAGTAGAGTTCAGTTTATTTTATTTGAGAAGTGTTTTTAAATATAAAGTATGATTCTTAAAAATTCGCTTTAATGTTGCTGCTGCATTGCTTCAAACAGAACACATTGCCTATGGCAGCTAGGGTGATGGCCTTTGAACAATTCAGTGCAGGAGGAGGCTTTAGCAATGTTATGTTCTGGTATAGCTATAAAATCTGTGAGTGTAATGCGGATTATTTCAATGTGATCGCATGTGATACTGATCACTGAGTGCCAAGTATACATACATATGTTAACTTTTAACAGTGATGTTAAGAAAGTTGACCATGTTTTTCTATTTAGTAGTGAACAGATTAGCTTTAGAGGGAAGCAGGCAAGTGCATTCAATTAACCTCACTGTAATTCTTAAATTACTGCTCTTCTTTTAGGAAAAAATTATCCTTGTACTGAATGACATGCATTTTTTTTGGAGTGAAGTTTCATTTTTCTCTCTCTTTATATTCTATTTATGTAACTATATTAAAAATGCAGCCATTATGGGCTCTCGCTAGACGGATACAATGTTAATGAATTTCATAATTAAAGGACCAATAGTTATGAACATAGACAGTCACCACATTCTCCTATCTATTTCACTCTTCTCCCTCCTATCCCCACCCTCACTACTCAGGCTTATGCTGTCTGCCTTCAAATCTTTTTAACTTCAGCTCAAGATGAACCTCAGGAGGGTTACTTCAAAAGAGCTGCCAAGTCATAAATAAATTTTTAATATGGCTATTTTAACCAATTCACAGTGCATGTTCAATAACAGTGATTTGATAATTCCCAAGAAATATGAACCTTTTCTCCTTCTCATTTTTGTTTCATTTAGTAGTCTGGTTTGTCACCATTTGTAGGTTTAATTTGATTTGCTTTGTATCTCCTATATTACCTCTTTCCTCTCTGCAGTAGTTCATCTATTGACTTATTAGGGACTGGGCTGACAATCAAGTATCTTGACTGGCTGTTATTTCGATGATGAAGTCACATTGTATGATCCAAAGCTCACTGGAGTTAATGATGACCTCAGTGGGCCTTGGATCATCCCAGAGAGAGCACCAGGGTCTCCTGTGCCCAAATACATACCAGAGTCTTCATATGCTAAAACAGTAACTTAAATAAATGGTGCTTAAAACTGACTCCCTACTCCTCTTCCAGTGTCTTGTCAGGAAGGAGCTTCTTCTGCCGATTGCATTGTATACAAACAAGCTTTCATGCATTGTGCCTTACAATGTTCAGATAACCTATGCCAGAGGACAAAGAAAGAATTTTATGTTGTTTTGGGGAAAAGACTCCCTCCAAGGCTGAGCTACAAACAGTGAGATCCAGCATTTACTAGTCTTATGCTGGCTTATGTATTAGACTCAGTAACTGTCTGCTCTTACTAAGTGTGCCAGTTACAAGTACTAAACACAATGTATTTTGCCCAACGTTCTTCAGAAATCCTGTATTTGGGCTGTATTAGTCATTGCAATTCCTTGTATCATTTCAGCATTAAGCAATGCCCTAAAGCAGTGTTTCCCAAACTGTGGGTCCCGACTCACCAGTGGGTCATAGGAAGATTCTGAATGAGTCATGGGCCCAGAGCAGAGGGGAGGCCTGGGGGTGGGGGTGTTGGAGGGCAAGCCCACCCCGCATTCACCCCACAGCAGCGGCTCCTGTCCCAGGAGACTGGGCCTGGCTCTGCACTCCAGGTGTTTCAACCTGGCACACGGGGTCACAACGCCACTTGGGTTTTGGCCTGGTCACCCCTCCATTATGATAGCCAGGCAGCCGGTGCCTCTTCTCTACAGCAAGCTGGGTTGTGATACCAGATTGGAGGGTGCTGCTGCAGGTGGTCTGTGCCTCCTCGGCAGAGCAAGGAGGAGGCTGTGGATGGTAAGGAGACTGCTGTATGATTGTTGGTGATCCCCTCTCCACAGGAATTTGGGCCCTAGGCACGTACCTAGTTTGCCTATGCATTAATCCAGCCTTGGTTTGGGTTGTGGGGTTTTGTTTTTTTTAATGAGTGCTGGGATCTGACAGCAGTACCCCATGTGACAACTTTTTCTTAATACAATACTGTTTTTATGAAGTTTAATACAAAATCTATCCTACTGTTGCACCGTTACAGGATTTAAAAATAGTAAATGGGGGTTTCTGTAAAATGTATGTATGTATAGTGGTGGGTTGCAAAAAACAGCCACAAAATTCAGTTGGTAGGTCGCCTTAGTAAAATGTTTGGAAACCATTGCCCTAAGGTCAGGAAACCCCATAAATGCAGCTGATAGTAAGCTATGTGACACTTGTCTGCACAGATGATGTGTGAAAGAGCGTTTCCATATGAATAAGGCCATCTGCTTTGTGTTTTTTTTAAAAAAAGTCTTTAATGCAGTAGTTCCTGACCTTTCCTTTCTACTCCCTGCCCAAAAACCACCTGCAGTTTCTTGCCACAAACTACCGAATCCCAGCCTTTTGTGACCCATGGAACCATGCGATTAGAGCTTGTAGGGATATTGCTGGGAGATGGTGACAGGGATGTTTGGGTGGATGGGCCTAGAGAGGTTAACTGAGAGAGCTGGTATGGATGGCTGTGAGGTGTCCTCTCACCCTCCTCCACCCCAGCAGCACTCGCCTCCAGGGGAGAGTTGTTCTGAGAGGCTATAGGAGCCTAGTGCCTGTAGTTCAGATTTTCCTCCCTGTGGCATCCTAGACATTGACTTAGCTCATATCATATAGAGTTATTCAGCAGTTTAAGTAAGGTACACTGGTGTTACAAGATTTTTAAAAATTGTGTAAGTTTCATTGTAAGTGGTGGAAAAGGTACACGGGACCCATGGGTGAAATCCTGGCCCCATTGAAGTCACTGTCAAAACTCTCATTGACTTCAGTGGGGCCAGGTTTTTCACCCTATATGTTCAGTGAGGACCAAATAAACATGATAGCCTGGTCTGTTTGGGAGGTTTTTGTAGCATAGAGAATGTACCACCTTCTAGGATGAGCAATCAGTGTTCCCAGCGTAGGTAAATATTGATTGTACCAAACTATTTATGATATTAAAAAAAGAACAAACAAGAAAAACCTGACAGCTCTAGTGTCATTTGGTTGGTTTTCTCTTAGGGCTGGCTTACGCTACAAAGTGAGGCTGACGTAAGTCGTCTTGTTGATTCGATGGAGTTGTGCATGTGTCTACATTCAAACTTGTCTTCTGCCAACATTGGCATTCTGCTACGGTGACACAGTAAAACCACCTCCCTGAATGGCACTGAGCCACGGTCGATGTACTGTGGTCAATGCAGAACAAGTGTAGACACTGCACAACCTACGTTGATGCTAACAGTCCTCCAGCAGCTGCCCCACTGTGCCCAACAGTGACCACTCTGGGGGTCACGGAGACTGTAAGCCACCCGTCATCTTCCCCCCCCCCCCCCCCCCAAAACCACCTGCATATGTTCAAAATGGCTTTTTCCTGATCGTCCCACTTGGTGAGCACACCGAACAGCTCTCCTTTGTTATGTGCAACTGCCCAACCCACTCTGTTGGCTACACATTCTAGACGCACTCCTGCCTGGAGCAGACAGGAGAAATTGAATCTCTTGGGCCTGTGGGGAGAAGGGCCTGTGCAGGCACAGCTACGGATCAGCTGTAGAAACATTGACCGCTACGAAAAGATTGCACAGAGGGTGGATGCAGGTGAAAGAGGATGACAGGGATCAGCAGCAGTGACACGTGAAAATGAAGGAACCTGCAGCAGGCATACCATGAGACCAGGGGAGCCAACAGTCAGTCTGGTGCTGAGCCACAGACCTGCTGCTTTTACAATGAGCTGCATGCCATCCTTGTCGGAGACCCCCACTGCCATCCTCAGACCAGCGTGGGTACCTCAGAGGAATATGTGAAAGATATCCCTGCTGTGTACAGTGAGGAGGAGGGACACGTGGCAGGTGCTCCAGCCGTGCAGTGAGCCAGAATCTCTTTGAGACTCCATCTCATTCTAGTCCTGCCAGCCAACCATGGATGACCCTGATCTAGGGGCAGGAACCTTGGGTAAGTGTGTGCATGCATTCACCCTTAAACCTGAAAATGGCACCCCACCCAGCCCAATGTTGGCAGGATGGAGATACTTGCTTTCCATTTTCTTCCTAGGAGAAGAGAGAGAGATACAACAAACAGCGGTGGAGTTATCATCTGCTTTTCATTCCCCTGTAGGGTTAAGCAAGGGGAAGGGTGGGAGACAGATGTGAAGCAGCTTGTTTATGTACATAGGGATGTCCCTCGTATCCTCCTGAGAGTTGTTGTTGAGATCTTTCACGGAGGAACTCTGCAATCCTTTCCTGAAGGTTTCTGGAGATGGCTGCCTTATTTCTTCCTCCTCTGTAGGCCACTGTCCCATTCCACTCCACTATGACTTCACTGTAGTAAACAGGCTAGTGGCGTATGGGTCCAGTGGCTTGGGGATGCCCAGCAGCAGCTGTGCTCTGTGCCTTTGTTATCCTCAGGAATGAGATATCGGCTAAAATCACCACCGCCTGTGGAAGAGTGCTAGTATTCAGTGCATTGCCCTGTACTTGTGGGCCGATTTTTTTTTTTTTTTTTTTTATGCAACTGAATAATTCCCTCCTCCTCTTCCCCCCAGCAGGCCATAGTCACCAGGGGTGTGGCGGCTAGGCAACAGTGCTGCGCAGAGGCATTCCAAACCTGAAGTGTCAATAAGCAGCTCTGATTTAACAATGTTATGGGAATAAGTTCAGCACTCCCCTCCCTCATCTTTCGCTTTTTGTTGTGATTATAAATACAATGATATATCTGTCTGGTTTTTTTGTAGCTGCTCCTGCAGCCTTGAGGGGTTCCCCCTCCACACCTGCGGCATGCCTGATCCGAAAGAGGAGAAAGAAGCGGCCTAGGGAGAACATGTTCTGCAAGATCCTGAAAGCCAGTGCTTCACTGGATCTTGACCAGAAGGCCTGGAGGGTGAATATAGCAGACAGTCTGGAGAAGGAAAGTGCAGACAGGAGAAAGTCCCAGCAGGAAAAGGAGCGGGAGATGCACCAGGGCATAATGGGGGTTCTCAGTCAGCGAACACAAATGCTGCCAACTTCTTGACCGATGGGTCCAACGATCCTGGGCTCACCTTCCTTTGCAGTCAGTGAGGAATTAATTCCATTTCCACAGCTCCTTACCCCAGCTCCCTCCAAACTTTCCACATGACATCATGGGCCACATCGCTATCCCTGCCACCCCACGCCAGGGGACAGTAAGGAAAATCACAGCTTCGCATGGCTGGTGTATGTTTGGCAGAAATGGACTGAACTGGACATGAATGTTTTTCTAGCCTTCTAATTTTAAAGTTCTGTTCCATTTATTTTATAAGTTTGCATTGTATCATTTTTAACTGCACAATAGTCTTTGCACTGTTTTTCTTATGCAATAAATTTTTATTTTTTGGAAATAATTTGATCTTTATTACTTGATAACATATACTGCAGAATGCCTGGTGCTACGGAAAGCACCATTAATTGTAATTGAACAGGCATTTCAACATCACCAGTGGTAATCCACTGGTCAGGAAAGAATGTCTCTGTTTGCAGCTTTCTGAACAAGCCTGTTCTTAAAGATGTTCTTAAAGTTCTTAAAGATGCAAGTGTCACACACCTTCCCTGACCCGCCCACATTGATATCAGTGAAATGTCCCCCAGTGGTTCACCAACACTTCCATAACCATGGAAAAGTAGCCCTTTCTGTGGATGTATTCTGGCACCAGCCCACCTTCCTACAAATGGCGATATACATGCTGTCTGTCGCCCCACCACAGTTCGGGAACCCCATTGCTGCAAATCCATTCACTGTTTCCTGCGCATTGCTGAGAGTCACAGACCTGTGTAGCAGGAAACAATGGCCCCATACACTTGCATGACAATGGCCCCCACTGTAGATTTTCCAGCTTCAAAATGATTTCCCACTGACCAATAGAAGTCTGGCATTGCAAGCTTCCACAGTGTGATCACCACTTGCTTCTCAACTGTCAATGCAGCTCTCATTCTGATGTCCGTGCACTGGAGGGCTAGTTCAAACTCAGCACATGGACCCAGGAATGTGACTTTTGCGTCCAAAAGTTCTGGCGGCACTGGAAATAACTCCCCTTGTAGACAGGCCCTGAGTTAAAGCCACACAGTAACATAAAACAGATGGTACCATCTCACCCTCTGTAATGGGTAACGCTCCGCAGCATTTCTGCAAGGGAAATACTGTCATATGTATTGTTGCCGGAAGGCCAGTCTCTCAGTGAGGGTTGTTTTTTTTTCTCTTTGTACTCCAACAGGATTTCCGGGATGCAGTGGCACATGCTTCCAGGCAGCTAGGAAAGCCAGTGATTGAGGATAGGATCCTGAATCAGATCCTGTACTACCTACCTCAGCTGTATGAACTTAATCAGGACCTCCTCAGAGAATTAGAAGAGAGACTGTCTCACTGGTAATGATCAATAAGAGTGCATTTTTTTTCCATGGTTTTAATATTTAACTGTGGAGTAAAGTGAATTTTACTGTCAGCAGAAGTTTGCTCTTTTGTAATATATGTGCTTTTTAGACTCCAGAGCTGACTTCTGAGCCTAAGGACCTAATTTTCAAATGAGGGCACCTTAACTGGGCATCTAAATTCCACACTTAGATGCTGGAATTGACATTTGGGTGCATTAATTGTACATATGCATGTAAATGCCTATTTGAGCAACCGGATTTTGGACCAAAGCTAAGTTCTTCAAAAATAGAAGCCTTAAAGGTAAGCTTCTTTGAATCTGCATTTGGGCATCAAAGTAAGTGGCCTGATTTTTCAAAGTGCCAAACATTCACACTTCCATTGGCCTCAATCTGGTGCCTAAATGTGAATCCAGGAGCCTGATTTTAGGTTCCTATTTTTGAACATTTTGGCCATAGGCACATGACTAAATTGTGAGTGTTTTGAAAATTGAGTTCCCTATTTCACTCTGCAGGATGAGATACCAGCACATCAATGCTTATCTCATTTGGAGAGGAGAAGCTAAGAATTTACAGCGACAACCAAATTAACCTGCACATTTTGGTTTCCCCAGTGAGATCAGCACTAGCTCAGTGGTGGACAACTTGCAGCCCTTCAGGGTAATCCGCTGGCAGGCCACCAGACAGTTTGTTTACATTTGCACAGCCGCCTGCAGCTCCCAGTGGCCGTGGTTTGCCATTCCCGGCCAATGGGAGCTAGGGAAGTGGCATGGGCCGCAGGGAAGTGCTGGGATTTGCGGGCGGCCGTGCAAATGTAAACAAACTGTCTGGTGGCCAGCCAGCGGATTACCCTGACGGGCTACTTGCAGCCCCTGAGTTGCAGGTTGCCCACTAGTGCACTAGCTGTTTACTTAATAAGCCTTCTTTTTAATCCACTACTGAGCTCCAAAAGTGACTGAGAATATTAGCTTTGCTGGTTTCTAAATCATAGATGTATTTTTATATAGCTATGTGCTGTTTTAATTACTTTGTTCTCTTTTTCAGGATTGATTATCAAAGAATCGCTGATATATTTGTGAAAAAAGGACCCTACTTAAAGATGTATTCAACTTATATCAAAGAATTTGATAAGAATGTTGCGCTGCTAGATGAACAATGCAAGAAGAACCCTAGTTTTGCTGCTGTGGTTAAAGACTTTGAGGTATCATCTTCTTTTGCAAGAGAGATCTTAATTTCTCGTTTCTTAACTCTGGTGCTCTTTTGTAAGGCTGCAAAGATTTAGTTTTTCCTCTTTGTTTCTAGGTCCCAGTTGGGGACCAGTGGGTAGGACGAAGGAGAATTTAACCACTGTGGCCTATGTTTGCAAAAATGACTAGTGGTTTGGGGTGTCCAATTGGAGACATATCAAAGGGACTTGATTTTCAGAAGGCTCAGCACTTTCTAATAATAAGGCCTCTTTAGGGTGGTTTAAGATGGACAGCCAAAATCATTAGTCGCTTCTAAAAGTTTAAGTGTCTGGGTCAAATTATTCACTGACTTCTACCATTGTAAACTCATTGATTTGATTGGGGTGGCAGAGTAAAAATGAGGGCAGAATGTAGTTCTTCACGTCCTGTGTTTGGTTTGGAATGGAAACCTGGGAAAGCGAATTTCTTGAGCTGCAAACCTGAAAATAAAACAAACCAATTCCTCTTCCAAAATGCTCTCAAACTGAGCACATGCAATAATCATGCAAAAGCCAAGTACCCCTGCCAGCCTCTCACTTTATTCCCTGGAAAACCGATCAGAGAAGAGGCGTGAACTCTAAACATGCAATCCAGAATAAACATCACTGAGCGCTTGTGAGGGTTATTCATTGTTTTGACAGAGATTAATTCAGTAATGAATGAATTGTTGAGACTGACACAGTAAACAACTGCTGAGCTCAGTACTGCTGTAGTTCCTTTCCAGCAGAGAAGTCATAACTTAGCCATAGCTATCTTCTGGTCGCAGAGGGCCTGTTTCTCACCAAGCCCCACTAGGTGAGCGCTAACAAATGTAAGCCTGCTTTGCATGGCCAGCATCAGGTGCTTCCAGGCATTGCTCGATGTGTTGGGTGTGTGCGTGGCTAGATAAGCTACTTGGGAATCTACAGAGGGAAGGAGGCTAAAGTGAGGAGGAAGAGAGAGTAAAGGAATGTAGGAGAGAGAAAAACAAGACAGTTACCAAAGAAAGAGAGAAAACCTATCCCTGTTGGTGAAGGTGCTTCTTATCAGTGTTCCTCATGTACGAGTAGCATTAATGATTTTCAGGCGATTCGAACTGGAAGAAGTGATGAGAGGGCCAAATCACCCAACCTATGATGATTAAAACATGTTGGAGCATGACCCTTTAAAAAGATTTATCTCTCTGTTGTGTCTTTGGGCTTTGTACCACTTAAAGAGACTTCTGTAATGACTGCTGCAGCCTTCCCTATAGTCCTGTCTGATTGATAAGAATTGCGATGCCACCAGGTTACCTTCACTGCTAGCTGGCAGGTTTCCCTTATTTCTAGGGAGATGCATAACATTCTTTTCTTAGAACAAAGACAGATGTTTTGATTTTGCATAGAATTCCAGTGTTTACCTGTTACGTATCTTCCTAACTTTTGAGAACTACTATTTTTATGTGTGGTGTTCTGTGTGGAGGAATGATCAGATCTGGCTACTAGCAATACTGTAGCATGTGGGCCTACAGGTAAATGTTACTTGTGCATAGCTGAGGGCTGACTTAGGCAGCTCACATTTATATGTACTGCTGTGGAGTTAAGCAGGATAGCAGAATGCATCCCTTTCCAGCACACAAGTAAAAGTCAATTGTTTAGAGGCACAACTTCTTTGGGTAGCAGATAATTGACTATTAGAGGACTGTGGGTATTTATTTTGGGTGTTTGTCTTTCAGATGAGTCCTCGCTGTGCTAGTCTGGCACTCAAGCACTATCTGCTCAAGCCAGTTCAGAGGATTCCCCAGTACAGGCTGCTTTTGACAGGTACTGACAAGATGTTCACAAGTTTAAAAGCCAGTCCTCACAAGTCCCAGGAAATTGGCATCTAGGCCATCACAACACTCTGCAAAGGATATTTACTTGATTACAGATGTATGAAACTCTCTTAAAATGTACTGTGCAGCTAGAAGTTCTACTCAGTAATATTGGCAGTCATAAAATACGCAGGAAAAATGCAGTTAGTCCCAGCCACGTGATACGTTTTCTGGCAGATAAATTCAGCAGAAGTCACAAACATCAAACCTTGTTATGGTTTGCTCTGTTTCCACAGCTGTGGAATCCAATCATGTCCTTAGGAGCAGGGGAAGAGCATTGATTTCAAATGTGAGAAGGATGGGGAGGGAAGAAAAGAGATCCTTACAATTGAAAATAAAAACATTTTTCTTTTAATATAAGTTCTAACCCAAGTACTAAATCCTCTAAGCCTGGCTTTTTTTCCTGAAATTAGCCATGATTTTAAAGAAAATGTTTTGTGTGCACTGAAATCTTGTCTTTCTCAAAAATATAACCTAATTCTTGTTTTCTTGTTAACAAAAATTACAGGGTTTAAGTTCTGTTGCTTGGTTTATAAAGTTATGTGTTTTAGGAATGTAGGGAACATGCATTATAAAGGACAGTGTCAAGGATTTAGAATCTTCTCGAGTTCTTAAATATTTAGGTTTTTGATTTTTTCATGCTACTGTCCCTTGCTGAGAAATTTAAAAATAGTATCTGTATATGTAGTAACTACAAAAATAAAATGCTCCATGACCCTTTTCCAGCTCTGCAGCAGCTAACCAAGAAATGCCATTTCTCCTGCAGTAGTTAAATCAGTGATGCTGCTGCATAGTACAGATTAAGCTTATTACATTGCAGCCACAAAGTTATGATTAAAAATAACCCCTTTATTTTCAGTTGCATTAAAATCAAAGAGGGAAGGCAGGGAAAACCGTATGAAAACAGGTTATTTGTAATTGGGAAATGTTTACATCTCTTACAATACAAGGAAAAGCAAAAGCTTAGAAAAAGGTATCTGATCATTTTATTTTAAAAGGACACTAACTTTAGACATGGCAGGGGGATTGCTATTCATTCCAAATTCAGTGGTGGTGTCTCGATTTCTAAAAGAGTCCAAAGGCATACTTAAAAGGGGTGGAACCAAAAGGTAGGGAGGAGGAAAGACCTTTTTGATAAATGCAGTTGCGACAGAAATCCCATAGCTCAAAGGCTTTAAAATCCTCATTATCGTTTGTTCTAAATGCAGGAGATGAGGGAGGGAGTTCATAGAAAACACTGGTCTTGTAAATTCTCTTCTATCTGGCTGATACCATAGGGCCCCAGTCATGCAATTGGATCTGTGAAGGTAGATCTTGTACCCATGTAGAGCCTTGTTGATCCTGTGGCTACCAGCATGGATCACACTGCAAGATCAGGGTCTTGGTTTCTAAACAGAATTTTTCTCTGTTCCATGGGAGGGATGAAAAGCTCAAAGCTCAGACTCTCATCTATGCTGATTATTTTTTAGTAACAGTTCTTGGAAGGAACAGTAAAATAACTTCAAAGGGAGAGCTATACTTCCCTTGCTATTGCTCAGCCTGCAATATCAATCCACATTGCATTATATTTGCCTTGGCCATAAAATGGGATTATTTGCCCCTCCCCCATGTGTAGCTAGATGGTCTGTCTGTCCATTTAAAGCACCTCTGCTAAATACTGGGTGGTCTCCATGAAAATCCTGCACTGCTGGGACTTCAGAACACACAGAAGGTACTTGGGCCCAGCATCAGAATGGGCTGGGCAGCATGAGTGAAACAAGAATGAAGGTAATTTTAAATGATAAAGTTGTTGTATTCAAAGCCAATGGCAAAATTCCCTAGTCTGTAGATGCATCAGGAAACAAAGTGGGCAAATTGTGGCAGGGAGAGGAAAAAAATTATCAGTGAAATGCAGCTGCTGGGCCTCTTGGTGTCGACAGCTGGTTTTCCTTCTCGATGTTATCTAAGCACTCTGTGTCAGTAGGCTAGCCTTGTTTTTATGATACATTTCCACTTTCCTGTATCCACGTACCTTTGCAGCGGCATCAATTTACAAGATGATTGCTGCCTCTTGATACTGTTACTCCTGAGCTGTCAATGTCAGAGGCAGATGGGCTCATAAATCTGCAAAAGAGAGGAGCATCTCATCTGTATTCCTGTCAAATTGTATGGTTCCTCCATTTGCTCATGTGGGCTTTCACTTCTCTACACGCTAATCGTTTGATTCTTACATAACAAGTATTAAAAGGGTTATTTACTGTGATGGATAGTTAGAAACCTCTGCTGTCTAGTAAGAAAATAAAGGAGTAATTTCCCTACTGCCCCTTTCCCAAATCCCTGTATCTCTCGAGGCTGTGCAATATTCACGTCCTCCATGCTGTCCTGGGATGAGCCCTCTTCCTTCTTATCGCTTCATTCATTTTCTCAGCCTTTTCCTTCTCTCTTGCTCATTCCTTGCTGATTCTGTTTCCGTTCAGTGCACATCCTCACCCTCCATTTCTGTGTCTTATGGTTTGTCTTTGTACTATGCCCTGCTGCTATATCTGTCCATCTCTCAATTGTCCATCATATCAAGGGATAGCCATCATTGTAGACTCACATGTGTCTCCTGCACAAACTTGCTGCTTATCTCACTTAAACCCACATCATGTGAGGAACATAGAATAAATAAATTTTTTCTGTTTGCATATTAGGGCCTTGGCAAGTTGAGAGCTAAAAAAGTAGGTTTCAGCGATTTATATTTATGCTTCCTTTAGCCTGTCTCAAGTCAGGCAATAGGAAGGAAGAAGAAAATTAGACCATATCTCTCATCCTTCCCCTCTTAGAAATTCCACTTACAATAAATAGTTCATCTCTGGTTGCTATATTTTGTTTTAAGTATTCTGTATGTCTTCTGTAAATAATGCTTGATTTTGACTTATTCAGATTTTTTTGTTTTAAATAGTGATCACTAAAAAAAAAATTACTAAACTAAGATTTAGTTTCATTGTTTGGATTTTGTTCATATACTTGTTCTTGTTAAGTAAGTTTGTACTAAATTATAGTGTTTCAGCAAAATATAATGGTATCCATATCGATAAAAACCCTTCTGTGTAATAGTCTGATGGCATTAACCACAGAAAGGTTAATGAAGTGAGCTGTAGCTCACTAAAGCTTATGCTCAAATAAATTGGTTAGTCTCTAAGGTGCCACAAGTCCTCCTTTTCTTTTTGCGAATACAGACTAACACGGCTGCTACTCTGAAAGGTTGTTGTAAGCACAGAATTTTCAGTGTGTATTCATGGAAAATGAAAGATTAGAAACATCTGTTCAAAATCTACTTTGAAGCTATAGATTTTAGCCACGAACAGAGGCTACTAGCCAGATGTGCAAAGGAGTGTTAAGTTCAAAATTACATAAATATTATTTCAGCATTTAGCAGCTGCAAATTTAATTGGATACTCCATAGAGCCCTAACATAAGAGCAAGGCTCTACTTTTGACTGCAGAGTTTCAAATAAATAAATTTATGCTGATACTTGTCTTAAGTCTCTCTGACACTTTTAGTTCTCTGGTACTTTTAATTCTAGTTTTGTCCGTGAATGAAAGTACCTGTCAAAAGAATTGCGCCATATGAAATGTTTGCGAATAAAGACTAACACGGCTGCTACTCTGAAACATATAAAATGTTGTTCATTTGTTTATCTTGGACAAAACTTTAGTGTATGCCATAAAGCATGTATATGCCAAGAAATATTCAGTTCCCTATTTGGGTCCCTATTACACGGGGAATTTAAGATCACTTTTGGGTCTTAAATTTATGTTGCCATTCAACGATGGATAGTTTTCTTAGGGTGCTATCATAACACAATGGTCAGTGTGCATTGTGTCCCCTACTGTACCTGGTCCACAGAGGATGCAAGTTTGTTACAGCTGCCAGTTACAAAGCCTGGCTCTTTAGTACAAACTCATGCTTTTAGTTCAGGAGGTCCCGAGTTCAGTCCCTGGTGATGGAAACCCACACTGTATTTCAACTCTGATTTGTTATTTTGGATTATAGTAGTGCACAAAATATGCACAACGTGTATAGGAAAACACAGTTCCTGCCCTGGAGAGCTCACAGTCTATGAAGATGAACACTATGCAAAGGTTGGGAGAGAGGGATAAAACATGCAACCAACTTTTAAAAATAAATGACCGCTATCCCATAGGGCTTCTACCTAGCCATTCTTAGGCCTTGTCTGTGCAGAGGTTGCTCTAGTTTAGCTACAGGTGTGTGCATTTTTAAACCAGTTTGGTTAGACTGGTTTAAAAATGCTATGTGGCTATTAAATTGGTTTTAAAATGACATTATTTTATCTTAAGTTGATTCCTTATTGATGTAAGCTAAATCAATTTTAAAAATGGCTTTTTAACTTATGTAAGTAAGGAATCAATTTCAGATAAATTGGTTTAAAAATGGCTGATATGAATTTAAAATGTTCATATAGTGGTTTTCACCAGTTTAACCAAACTGGTTTAAAAATACAAGACTTGATTAACTATTTTGTGTAGCCATCAGGGCAAAAATCTCTCTTGGGATATATAAAGGAGGAAGGAAATAACTTGTTTTTTTTTGTTGTGGGAGAGTGTTTAGTGTCATGGAAGAGACAAGTACTAAAAAAAAACAAACATTGGCTGGTGCCCACTAAGGGTAAAACAAAACTTCAGGTTCAGCAAAAAATGGTGGTCTTCCTCTGATCTAGCTGGATCAATCTTTTCTCTTTTTCTCCCTCCCTCTACAGTAGAACCTACCTACTACTGCTCCTTCTCCACACCCTCACCTGACCTTTATGCCTTACTCTTCACTACATCCTCCACAAAACTTTCAGGCCAGAATGCAGATACGTTCACTAATTAAATATATATATAAATATTTATTATCATTTATTTATAAAAGATTGTATATTTTTCTGAAAGTTTCTATTGCATCTCTTCTGCACTTTAACCACTTTAGAACTTTAGAATGTATAGAACAGATGCCTACTACAAATGTGACGCATGCAGTGCCTTTGGTGGTACATTATACTTTCTGATTAAATATTGTAGGCAATGGAGTCTCCAGGGGAATATGTTTGGTTTTCCCAATTTGTGTGGCATTTAAGTTAGTTTTAGTGGTTTTAGCAGAAAGAACGAGGAGTACTTGTGGCACCTTAGAGACTAACAAATTTATTTGAGCCTAAGCTTTCGTGGGCTAAAGCCCACTTCATCAGATGCATGCAGTGGAAAATACAGTAGGAAAATAGATAGGTAAAATGGGGGTTGCCATACCAACTCTTAACGAGACCAATCGATTAAGGTGGGCTATTATCAGCAGGAGAAAAAAAAAATTGTAGTAATAATCAGGATGGCCCATTTCAAACAGTTGACAAGAAGGTGTGAGTAACACTAGGGGGAAAATTAGCATGGGGAAATAGTTTTTAGCTAGTGTAATGACTCATCCACTCCCAGTCCTTATTCAAGCCTAATTTAATGGTGTCCAGTTTGCAGATTAATTCCAGTTCTGCTGTTTCTCGTTGGAGTCTGTTTTTGAAGTTTTTATGTTGAATAATTGCTACTTTTAGGTCTGTAATTCAGTGTCTAGGGAAGTTGAAGTGTTCTCTGACTGGTTTTTGAATGTTATAATTCTTGACGTCTGATTTGTGTCCATTTATTCTTTTGCGTAGAGACTGTCCGGTTTGGCCAATGTACATGGCAGAGGGGCATTGCTGGCACATGATGGCATATATCACATTGGTAGATGTGCAGGTGAACGAGCCTCTGATAGTGTGGCTGATGCGATTAGGTCCTATGATGGTGTCCCCTGAATAGATATGTGGACAGAGTTGGCAATGGGCTTTGTTTCAAGGATAGGTTCCTGGGTTAGTGTTTTTGTTGTGTGGTGTGTGGTTGCTGGTGAGTATTGGCTTGTAAGTAAAGATTGAAAACCTCAAAGCAAGAAATATTTTGTGGATTCGGTGTGCCATCTAGTGGGCAAAGACTAGATTTATCATTAAGAAAAGGAGTACTTGTGGCACCTTAGAGACTAACCAATTTATTTGAGCATAAGCTTTCGTGAGCTACAGCTCACTTCATCGGATGCACACAGCTGTAGCTCACGAAAGCTTATGCTCAAATAAATTGGTTAGTCTCTAAGGTGCCACAAGTACTCCTTTTCTTTTTGCGAATACAGACTAACACGGCTGCTACTCTGAAACCTAGATTTATCATTGATCACAACCAAACTAACACACATCAAAATTTGATAGTTTATTTTCCTTTATTGGAACAAAAATTCTTCCACATAATAAAACAACCAGAACATTCTTTTGCCAAATACTGATTATTTATTACAATCAGGTTAGGTACTAACACACAACACAGTAACATTTGTAATCTTCAAAATCAGTCATGACCTATACAAAATTGAACACAAATAAGTGCATGTGGTATAGCTTTGTATAGATGCCTTTTGTCACACTGAATAATTAACGGATAACTGCTGCTCGTTGATTTGTTCTGAAATATAACACCTATACCAATTATGTCATTTGCCTGAAGACACCGCTTCTGTGAACTCTCTTCCTGAGTAAAATAGAGCAACACATTTTTTTTTACTTATTTCACTGCTCATCATTCCTTTTTTTACCTGAAACATTCAGTGTAAATATTGTGTTGTGCACAGATATTGTGTAGCTGGGCTGATGTTGATATTACATTTTCTGTTACACTCCAAAAACAAGTATTTTAGTGATATTTCATCTGATTGTTTGTTTTTAATCCATTAGGGTTTATAGTTTATTGCACACGTCTACCCAAAAGAACATTTTTTCCAGCAATTTTTTATGCTTTTTTTTCCCTTTTTATAACACTGGTTCTTTCCCAACATATTTATGTAATATTTTTTCTTTCTTATGCAGATTATTTAAAGAATCTTTTAGAAGACTCAGCAGACTATAGGGATACTCAAGGTAAATGTATTTCTTTAGATTAAATAAAGAGAAGGCTTGTTAAAGATGAAAAATGAGAATATTTCTAAACTTTAACTTTCGATGCATATAATGTAGTGAACCAGTAAATCTATTTTTATTCAGTTTTATGTTACTATGAAAAGAGACGTTGAAGGGTTCCGTGTTTTTTTTTCCCCCAAAAAAGAATGTTCAAAGTTTACAAGTAAAAACAGCTGTCCTTGTAAAATGAATTCAGGGACTGAAATTCAAGCTCTAGTTCTTTCCTCCTTGCACTCTCATCATCACTGTGTTTGGCTCTGCAGTGTTAGTAGAACTAAGAAGGATCTATTTTTGTGGTTTAAGCAAGCAAATAATGACTCTGAATATACAAAGGGAGCAGCTTTTGGGGGGCAAATAGATAAAGATTGTTTCACGTCTTCATTTTTTCAGTGATAGCTGAGCCAGTAACTTCCATACATTGATAATAGATATGAATAAACTAGCACTAATGCAGGGATCTCAAACTCAAATCACCACGAGGGCCACATGAGGACTAGTACATTGGCCCGAGGGCCGCATCACTGAAACCTTTTCATACAATGATACAAAAGTATAGTCAAAAATGAAAAAAAATTAAGAGTAATATTGTATGCTAATCAAAGTCAATGTATTAACTTTTTTAAAACTGTAATGCGAAGAGGGATTTTAATAAAATATAGACACTCAGTAATGTTTGAAGCTTGGCTGCCGGTGGAGTCGGCGCCTATGGCGGGCCGCAGGAAATAACTCCAAGACGCATGTTTGAGACCCCTGCACTAATGCAACACTGGACACTTGAAATCTAGTCAATTTCAAAAAATGAGTTATAAGTAGTGTCAGGTCTGCACTTTCTCTTGAGTCTCCTCTGCCAAACTTGTGTGCTTTCAGCAATCACATTTCCTTATATTCTAGAATGTTTTTCTGTCCTTTGTTGCTGTGTCAAAGACAAATAGGGAAACTTAACTGTAGCTGTACAGGGGAAACAATGAAAGAACTGTCAAATGTTATGAAGACGACAAACTAAATCTAGATATGAAAAAATCCTCTCATCTTTCATTTTTAGTAATCTAGGTGTTGCTTGTGACAACAGTAGGTTAAAAAACAAGTCAAAATGGAATAGTGAAATTGGCTGTCTCCCTTTAACTGTGTAAATAAAGATCTATCTGGGCTAGGTATCTCAAAACTATATCTGCAGGTCACTTCAGGGACCTTTGTGCTTTCTTGTAGATGGGTTACTCCTTATAGGTAGTGCAACATTAGAAAGTGAGAGGAGCCTTCTTTCCAAAAACAGTTTTCATACCATTTCCTACACCTGTTCGCTTCATGTATTATTTACTCTTGAGTATAGTTATTAGACTTTCAAAATCTTAAGGTTTATTTTGGAATCACGATACTATAAAAGATAATGTGACCTTAAATCTTCCTCTGTGAATCCCAGCCAATTTAGCATAGGATTCATCAGTCTTAATTTTTCCTGAAGTCAATGAGTGAATACTTTGGCGTGGATGTGTTTTCATACCAGATCTCTGAAGGCGGTTTGAAGAAATGTTCAGCCACCTGTGTCTTATTTGGAGCCAATTTATTCCAGCTTTCCTTGGAAAGAGAATTCCTGTGGCTCAGCTTCCACACGTGCAGCTGACTCTCTGAGAGGCCCTAAGTTTAAAGACCTCCTGATCTTGTTAGTATTATGTTCATTGGGCGTGTTCAGTATTTCCATGCCTTTTGATTATTTGGAAGCTGTATTTGTTTCCTATGTGAAAGACACTTAAAACAAAACCCCAAAATGCTCCTTACATCAATCTAAGTGGGAGCTCCTAGTTCATGCTTCCACTTAATTCCCAGCTCAGGCCTTAAATACCTCTGTACCTTTTGAAGTTTGACAATTACATGTTTTAACCTATTTTCCGTCTCGCTAAGAACTGAACAGTTCTGGATGTGTATGTCCAGGAACTCAAGTGCTACACTGATGAGACCTGTGTAAATACCAGGATAGAAAGAAAAAATAGTGTTTTGGTTTTAGTGGCCTAGTGATAGTATTGCTGGACATCTCTAAACCTATAAAAGTTCCATTATTTGGGATGCTTAATTGCATTCAAATTAGTTCAGAGGGTGATCTGTATCTTAGTCTGTCACCACATAGTTATTTGTGCTAACTTTCAATAAAGTGAGTTTATCTGTTTTCTGCAGTTAAATGAATTGCAGATTTGAATTCTGTATGAAATACTGCTGCTCTGTGCAGTAATTCACATGCTCCTTTCATCCTATTGCAGTAATTCGAAACATTTTCCATTGTGTAGGGTTTTTTTTAATTGAATACAGAGATACCAAACTGCCTTCCATCTTGGGTAACTCTTCCCTTTTAGAGATTTTACATTTTCAAAACCACATGCGTACAAAACATTTGACACTTAAAAAGAAATGTGTGGGATTTTAAACTTGAAAATAATCTTAGTCAGCAATAAACCCAAAGACAGAAAATTGAAAATACAATGATAGCTCCACTGGAAGTCCTCTGAATTCTGTGACCGACATTTCAGGGAAACGTGTGCAATGGAAAAAGATGGTTATTGGCTGAGTCCCTGTGCTGAGTGTACATTGGGACTTAATCCTGCTCACATTATACAATTACTTCTACAAGTGGTCACCTTGAAGTAAAAGGGACTAGTTGTGTGAGTAAGGTAAGCTGAGTGTGAGCTTAATTTTGTTGGCAAAATGAGTGTCGTCATTTCAGTTAACTTTAAGAAATTTGGTGGCTAACATGGCACAAAAGCGCTGCCACAATGGATGGTGGTTTGCAAGGACACAGCTTTCGAGACCTAATCCAGAGACCACTGAAGTCAACGGAAAGACTCCCACTGACTTCCGTGAGCTTTGGGTCACACTCTTGAGCCCCTTAGCACCAGCTGAATCGGGCAACATGTTTCTGAACACTGAACCGCTGGCTAGATTGTATAACTAAATTCTGTTCCTTCACACTTTAGGTGCTCTGGCTGTTGTCATAGAAGTAGCCAACCATGCCAATGATATCATGAAACAGGGAGTAAGTATCATAATTGTGGAAGTTGATGTCTGCTAAAGCTGTCTAATGCATTTTCATTAAATTGAAAGGCAATTCTATTTTTGTGTGTTTTTTCCCACATAGGATAACTTTCAGAAGCTCATGCAGATTCAATACAGTTTAAATGGGCATCATGAGATTGTTCAACCAGGAAGGGTAAGTTCTGCAAAAGAGCATTCAGCAGATAGCAGCAAGGAAACTGCAGACTAAAGTGATACTAAGTATATATAACTACTGTTAAAGCAGGGAGAACTGTGTGCATTTCTGGTCTCCCATGTTTAATAAAGATTAATTCAAACTGGAACAGGTGCAGAGAGAGGTTACTAGGATGATCAGGGGAATTCAAAACCTACCTTATGAGAGGAGACTGAGTTTGACTTGTTTAGCCTAACCAAAAGAAGGCTGAAGGGAGATATGATTGCTGTCTCTAAATACATCAGAGAGATAAATACCAGGAAAGGAGAGGAGTTGTAAGTTAAGCACTAATATGGACACAGGAACAAATGGATATAAACTGGTCATCAACAAGTTTAGGCTTCAAATTAGAGGAAGGTTTCTAACCATCAGAGGAGTGAAGTTCTGGAACAGCCTTCCAAGGAGATCGGGGGAGGGCAAAAACCTAACTGGCTTCAAGACTGAGCTTGATAAATTTATGGAGGGGATGGTATGATGAGACCGGCTACATGCCATTGTAGCCAGTCACATCATACTATCCCCTCTATGGCTTCAAGACTGAGCTTGATAAGTTTAATCTGCAACTGCTGGCAGCAAATATCTCTGAAGGCCAGAAACGGGACACTAGATGGAGAGGGCTCTGAGTTATTGCAGAGAATTCTTTCCCAGGTATCTGACTGGTGGGTCTGGCCTGCATGCTCAGGGTCTAACTGATTGCCATATATGGGGTCAGGAAGGACTTTTCCTCCAGGTCAGATTGGCAGAGACCCTGTGGAGCTTTCAGCTTCCTCTGCATCATAGAGCATGGGTCACTTTCAGGTTTAAACTAGAGTAAATGGTGGATATTCTCTGTAACTTGAAGTCTTTAAATCAAGATTTGAGGACTTCAGTAACTCATCCAGAAGTTAAGAGTCTATTACATGAGTGGGTGGGTGAGGTTCTGTGGCCTGCAATGTGCAGGAGCTCAGACTAGATGATCATGATGGTCCCTTTCGGTCTTAAAGTCTGTGAGAAAAATGATCCCTTGCTTAGTTGGTGCTGATGGTGGAATAAGAGTCCTTACTCCCAAGACATCTTCCATTTAATTTTTGAGGAAAAATTTTTTATGAAAACCTAACAGTTTTCGAACATGAAGTCCTGCACACGTACACATGTGGAGATATCTGAGCCATTAGCGATTATTTTTGAAAAGTCATGGAAGATGGGTGAGATTCCAGAGGACAGGAAAAGAGCAAATATAGTGCCCATCTATCAGAAGGGGAATTATGGACTAGCCAATTTAACTTCAGTACCCAAAAAGATAATGGAAAAAATAATTAAGCAATCAATTTGAAGACACATAGAAGATAAGGTGATAAGTAACAGCATGGATTTGTCAAGAACAAATTGTGTCAGACCAACCTAATAGCTTTCTTTGACAGGGTAACAAGCCTTGTGGATAGGGGGGAAGCAGTAGGTGTGGTACATCTTGACCTTAGTAAAGCTTTTGATACTGTCTCGCATGACCTTCTCATAAACAAACTAGGGAAATACAACCTAGATGGAGCTTCTGTAAGGTGGGTCCATAACTGGTCGGAAAATCATTCCCAGAGAGTAGCTATCAGTGGTTCACAGTCAAGCTGGAAGGGCATATCAGGTAGGGTCCAGTTCTGTTCAGTATCTTCTTCTGTGATTTAGATAATGGCATACAGCGTATGCTTATAAAGTTTGCAGACAATACCAAGCTGGGAGGGGTTGCAAGTGCTTTGGAGGATAGGATTAAAATTCAAAATGATCTGGACAAACTAGAGAAAGGGTTTGAAATAAATAGGATGAAATTCAATAAGGACAAATGCAAAGTGCTCCAGTTAGGAAGGAACAATCAGTTGCACAAATACAAAATGGGAAATGACTGCCTAGGAAGGAGTACTGCAGAAAGGGATCTGGGGGTCACAATGGATCACAAGCTAAATATGAGTCAACAGTGTAACGCTGTTGCAAAAAAAGCTAACATAATTCTGGGATGTATTAGCAGGAATATTGTAAGCAAGACACAAGAAGTAATTCTTCCACTCTACTCTGCGCTAATTAGGCCTCAACTGGAGTATTGTGTCCAGTTCTGGGTGCCACGTTTCAGGAAAGATGTGGACAAATTGGAGAAAGTCCAGAGAAGAGCAACAAAAATGATTAAAGGTCTAGAAAGCATGACCTATGAGGGAAGAACTAAAAAATTTGGTTTGTTTAGTCTGGAGAAGAGAAGACTGAGGGGGGACATAACAGTTTTCAAGTACATAAAAGGTTGTTATAAAGAGGAGGATAATAAATTGTTCTACTTAACCTCTGAGGATAGGACAAGAAACAATGTACGTAAATTGCAGCAAGAGTGGTTTAGGTTGGACATTAAGAAAAACTTCCTAACTGTCAGGGTGGTTAAGTACTGGAATAAATTGCCTAGGGAGGTTGTGGAATCTCCATCGTTGGAGATTTTTAAGAGCAGGTTGGACAAACACTTGTAAGGGATGGTCTAGATAATACTTAGTCCTGCCTTGAGTGCAGGGGAATGGACTAGAAGACCTCTTGAGGTCCCTTCCAGTCCTACGATTCTATCGTTCTGTGCATTTTGTTAGCAGTTATACTGCAAGCTTTGTCACCACATTGTTGCGACTTCAGTTGGAACATGAGAAGTCAGAGGAAAGACTTAAAAATAAGTTAGAGCAAACTCCACCCTCCAGTGCAAGTACACAATCCCTGTGCATTTCATTGGGGGTTGAGGATGATCAGCTCCTCTCAAGTACATGATCGAGACCTTTGTCCCAATTACATTTTAATAGCAGAAGCTTAGTAATTACAGTGGAACCTCTTAGGATATTTTCTTATTCGAGATTTAAATTGATTCATAATGTGACTTGTACAACACTAAACAAGTGAGATACAGATGTCAGGACCCATCTTTATTCTCTCAATCACCCTGCCATGAGCAGTCCCACTGATCTCAGTGAAACCACTCACATGAGTGAAGTTACTTGTTCTGATGTTTGCAGAATTTTGTCCATAAGCTGCAATTGTGGGAGCACTGTTGCTCAGCCTCTGAGAAGGGTATGAGCAGCTCCATATGTAATAGGTTAACAATTTTATATGATTTAAACATGGAGTCCATATCTTTTGGATGTTGCATGTTGTCTGCAATTAAGGATCAACTTCTCATAAGAAGCTAAGTCAGTTGATAGTGAGGCCCTTTCATTTATTGCAGATTTCATTTATTGCATTCATTTCTTCCAGTGTCCAAGTATTAGTTTTATATTTTGCTAAGCAGACCTTCTAATTCCAATAAGTTCCTCTTTTATTAATCCATTTATATTTACTGTATTTATAAAGATACCTTGGGCTAATTATGCAGGAGTACATTTTTAATAACAGGTTTATCAAAAAGGCTAGTCTCCAAGTTTTGTATTCCAGAACAGGAAATCTTTCTTCATGATCATTTGTGCTTGATGTGTTTTACTTCGTGTCTTATATGAAATTTTAAACACATCTATGGCACTAAATGAATAAGAATTTTAAAGAGAAGCTTATTCATGCAGTTTTTGTGCTCTCAACAGCTAAGTTTTGCAATATTTGTTTATCTTCTTTAACTTGCCAGGTCTTTCTCAAAGAAGGAACGTTGATGAAGCTTTCCAGGAAGGTCATGCAGCCGCGAATGTTTTTTCTGGTAAGATGCCATGTACATTTCTATGTGCCTAATGCCAGAGTAATTCAATAGTGGTAGAAACATTCACACCACAAATATAAATAACTGGCAACTTCAGCTGACTGTTTAAAAAATTGAGCATTTTATATGCAGTTTGTATCACTGTTTGGCGTGTTCAGTGTGGTTTAGCAAGGTGATTTGTGTACACTAAAAAATAAACAAAAAATCCCAGTTATAAAATTATTTCTGTTTGACCAAAATTCAGTCACTGTTTTTAAGAACTTTTTGAGAAAAGAATCTGAGGTTTTGAAAAGCTGAGACTACTACTCTAGTCCTTTGAATTCTAATAGATTTGAAAATCTGGTGTCCAGAGCATTACATGTCACATTTTTAAAAAGTTTATAGTATATCTTTGGATTGGGCACTGGGTTGGGGAGTCAAGGGTCCTAGATTCTATTCCTGGCCTTGCTGCTGACCTGCTCTGTGACCTTGGATAAGTCACACAATCTCTCTGTCTGCTTCCCTGTCCATCCTTTGTCAGTTTATGTCTAAATAGACAAGACAATTTGAGGCAGGATCTGACTCTTCCTATATGTTTGTGCAGTGTCTGGCACAATGGGGCACCATCTTAGCTGGTGCTAGTGTAATACAAATAATATAGCAGCTCCTCAAATTTAGGGCTTGTCTACACTACCGCGCGGGGTCGAGCTAAGATACACAACTTCAGCTACATGAATAGTGTAGCTGAAGTTGACGTACTTAGATCTACTTACTGCGGTGTCTTCAGCTGTCGACTTAGTGCAGTGATGCTCTCCCGCCGACTCCGCTTGCGCTCCTCATTCTGGTGGAGTACCGTAGTTGACGGAAGAGCGCTCAGCAGTCGATTTATCACATCTATACTAGATGCGATAAATCGACTCCCGCTGGATCGATCACTGCCTGTCAATCTGGTGGGTAGTGTAGACAAGCCCTACGTGAAGCCTTTTGCACTAATTCCGACAAAATGCAGTCCAGAACCAAGCTTCAGTCCAGAATACCATATGAAGTACCACTATGTGCTCTTCATTGTTTATGTTTGTTCAGCATTCGTTTGTGATGAGAATAACTAGAGATGCATACACTACCCTAGGCACAGGCAACCTTAATTCTGGCATTTCCTAACTTTTGAGTGCTTGACTTTGCAACTTTACTAATGTTCTCTGAATGCAGGTTTGTGTGTGTGTAATATAACTTTTTATTTGCAAGAAACTGTTCCTTATGGGTTTCAATGGCCTATTCCCTGACATCAGTACTCCCAGTGTGCCCATAAATAATGTGCTTTTCATTGATAAATAGCTTTTTTATTTTGGGAATTTCCTTTCAGCTTTTAAAAAGTCTTTGTGCAGAGAATGTGACAAAAATGTTTACATAACTAAAATGTTAATAGCCCTATATTCTTACCTACGTTGTATACATGAAAATTTGTTGTAAGTAAATAGAACTCTCTTCTCAGAATCCAAACTAAAGTAATAACATGTCGAGGACACATTTCTAGACTCTAAATTTCTACCTTCAATGCATGTGTATCAATTCTATGCAAATTTCATACATTTTCAGTACACTATAGTTCAGAGGTGGGCAAACTATGGCCCGCAGGCCCGTCCTGTCCGGCCCCTGAGCTACTGGCCCAGGAGGCTGTCCCCACTCCCCTGCAGTCGCGCGGCGCAATACTCTGGACAGCGGGGCTGCAGACCGGCCTGACCCGGTGCTCTGTGCTGCGCGGCGTGGCTGGCTGTCCTGGTGCAGCCAGCCACCGGTGCTCCAGGCAGTGCAGTAAGGGGCAGGAAGCAGGGAGGGGGTTGAATAGAGGGCAGGGGAGTTCGGGGGGTGGTCAGGGGCGTGGATAGGGGTCGGGGCAGTCAGAGGGCCAGGAATGGGAGTTGAATGGGGGTAGCGGTCCCAGGGGGCAGTCAGAAAGGAGATGAGGGGTTGGATAGGGCGGCGGGGGGCAGTTGGGGGGAGAGGGAGCATTGGGGTGGTTGGGGCAGGGGTCCCGGGAGGGGCAGTCAGGAAGGAGGAGGCATTGGATGGGGTGGTTGGGGGCAGTTATGGGTGAGGGGTCTGGGAGCGGTCAGGAGACAGGGAGAATGGGTGGTTGGATGGGGCAGGGGTCCTGGGGGGGCAGTCAGAAAGGAGGGGGGGTTGGGTGGGGCGGGGAGTCCAGGGGCGGTCAGGGGACCGAGAGCAGGGGGGGTGGATGGGGCAGGGATCCCCGGGGGGCCATCAAGGAACAGGAGGGATTCAATGGGGCAGGAGTCCTGGGGGGGCCATCAGGGGCAAGAAGTGGGGGAGTCTGATAGGGGGTGGGGGGCGGGCCATGCCCGGCTGTTTGGAGAGGCACAGTCTCCCCTAACTGGCCCTCCATACAATTTCAGAAACCCGATGCAGCCCTCAGGCCAAAAAGTTTGCCTGCCCCTGCCATAGTTGAAACTATCTTTTTATTATTTAATCCTTTAGCCATTTGAAAGTGTGTGTGTTTTATATTGCAGTTTAATGATGCTCTGTTATATACAACTCCAGTACAGTCTGGCATGTATAAACTCAACAACATGCTTTCATTGGCTGGAATGAAGGTGAGTCTCTGAGATCTCTGCTATGGCAACTTTTTGTCAAAACTTATTTGAACTCCTGCATGTAATTTTTCCATAGAGAAGTAAGTTTATTGTTGGAAAGAAATATTATAAATTGCTTATATTAAGAGCCGTGATAGACGCATAACCTTTGTTGCATGGTGTGGACTTTTGGGCCATTAATAACTGTCCTTTTTAAAATGCATTTATTGTTGGGGACCAGTTGGAAGAAGAGGAGAATTGTAATTCTATCAAAGAGGAGAAACAGAGAGAGAGAACTGCCTAAATACCTGATTAGTGTTGGCTGGCCTAGGAAGGCTTTCTCAGGCAGTTCTACTATTGCACCTTAATGTTAACCGCCTTGGGTCCAGAATTAGGCTTCCCTGAAACAAAGGCTGCCAACTTATGTATGTATGGCTGCTCCTCCCCTGCCTCATGGCCATTCTGACCTTTTGCCCACTCTCAGAAAACACACACCTCTGATTGCCTGAGAACTTTCTGGTGGGCAAAATCCTCCACAGCTGGGTTTCTCCAAAGACTGCCAATCCTAGGGGAAAATACAGGAGTTAAGAGGGCTACAATCTGAGGCCTTCATGAAAAGTCCCCAAAGTTGACCTCCTCCCCTCTTTTTTTAACTGTACCTTTCCTATAACCCCTCTAAAAAAGTGTTGTGTCCAGCCGTCGCCCAGCTGGAGTATCCTGAGCTGTATCAAGAAACATCTGTTACGTACACAGACATAAGCAGACACAGCTGTTAGGGGGCCCTGGTGCAGTAGGACAAACGCCTTCTGCTCCTGCTCAGCAGTAAAGTGTCTTATCCATGATGCTGCCAGAGAAGAGGCCCAAGTTCAGCTGAAGGTCCAGATTCACAGGAGACAGCATGAGGGACTATTTACAAGACTGCATGCTGTGTTTTGTGATGTCAGCAAATGTTCTGGGGTGGCTACATAAACACTCAACCTATGAACTCAGTTACACTTGAAGCTCGGGATTTCAGAAGTGATGGGCTGGTGCGTGAGCTCCTACTGGTGTGCTATTTCCTGTCCACTTTTTCTGCAAGAGAAAATTCTATTGCTTTAGTTCGCCTGTTGTTACAGGTATCTCCCTGAAGTCAGTGATTCATTTTCGATCAGAGTTGTTTTCTATGTCCACTATAGGTTAGAAAACCAACCCAGGAAGCTTATCAAAATGAGTTGAACATAGAAAGCGTAGAGCGATCTTTCATACTCTCAGCAAGGTAAATATCCTAAGCAAATAATGTATATTAAATAGCACACGTTTTTCAGATACAATACAAAAACTATGGAGCTGCATGTTGTCTAAGCTTACACTCATTGTTTTGTATTTGTGCTATGAAAGTTGCTCTCATTTACAATAGTAACTCTAGAAGCATGGAGAATTTGTAGAGGGTTCCTCCAATGAAGACAAACTAGTTGCATCCGATGAAGTGAGCTGTAGCTCACGAAAGCTTATGCTCAAATAAATTGGTTAGTCTCTAAGGTGCCACAAGTACTCCTTTTCTTTTTGCGAATACAGACTAACACGGCTGTTACTCTGAAACCTGTCATAGTTTCAACTCCCTTCTCCTCATGTTATTTAAGTTGTGTTATTTTAGATGATCATGGAGTCATAGCTAATGAGTTTTTAAATTCATGTAATGCCACTGTTCTGCAGGTCACCTTGATTTCTAGGGAAAACTTCCCCCAAGTTCAGATTCTGTACCAAAGGAGGTTAGTCTTTAAACTGTCTGGGCAATGACTACCATTTGTATCAGAATTTTGCTCACACCATTACAATTGTTTAACTGTTCACCAGACTGAAAAGACAGAAAGTATGAGTTTTATTCAAGTTACCCAATACCCTATGAGAATTATTTCTTGCTACCTTTTGAGGAGAAAAAATGCTCCCCTTTTTAAAAAACATAAGTCTAAAAATGTTCACTTAAGTGGTTTTATTTTAGGCTTTGAAAAGAGAGATTTAATTCTGACCTTTTTTTCTGTTTCTTCTTCTCTTCGAAAGTTACTGCTAAGTGACGACATTTCTCTGTCAGTGCTTTTTAGCATTAACAAGGGGAGACATGAAATCCAGCAATAAAATACTGATGTGATAACGAGGGCTTATGATATAAGTTTGAGGGAGCGGGTCTTCTAGCTGTAGCACAGATGTCATTAGAACAGGAAACAGATTGTATTTTGAGGCTGCAAAGTGGAGGTGGCATTAAATTATTGAAACATATAAAAAACAGAGACAGTGTGGACTTTGGCCAAATCTTCTTTCACATTTTGGCTCCCACATATATTAATCAAATCAATGGCTCTAGGAAAATATGTCAGAGTATTCACTGCCACTAAATTATTGTAGAAAAGCTCTTATCTGCCTTTGTGAAGCTGTCTTTTCCAAAGGCTTGATTCTCCTATTCTAGCTGTTTAGAGAATTTGAGCCATGAGTGTTGTACATTCTGTCCACTGTGACAATACTGATGTCAATGAGCAAAGGTACATTCCCTCTTCTTTTTGCAAAACAGCATTAGTGTGGGCTTTGTCATTCTCTGTGACCTTGCATCTGTTGACTTCAGGATGTCTGCACAAAAACAGTGTTTCGAATAGAGAGGGACCCAACTTAACATTGTCCAAGCAGCCAAAGGAAGTAGCACAGTTGTGCCTGAGTAATTTATAACTGGGGATTGAAAAGAAGTGTTGTATGTATTTACATTTATCTCTAATGCAGATATTTTTCATATTGGGGGAAAGATGCATTTCTCAGAGTATAGGGCTTGATTCTGCACCTGTTGAAGTCCATGACAATTTTGCCATTGAACGCTGCAGTCAGTGCGAATTCAGACGTTTGGTGCCTAGGTGCCAGAATGACTGAGCACTTAGCAAATATGTAGGAAGAGCCTTGACACAAATGCAGGATAGGACTATGATACCATCTCTGCTCTGGCTAATATGATGCTCTATG
Organism: Chelonia mydas; assembly: GCF_015237465.2. Lineage (NCBI taxonomy): Eukaryota > Metazoa > Chordata > Testudines > Cheloniidae > Chelonia > Chelonia mydas. The sequence continues at coordinate 266,310,199 of NC_057849.1, forward strand.
GAAATAACACTGAACTATCCTTAAAGTTATTGGGGTGCCAAATGAATATACATATAATTGAATCTTAACATTTGAGATTATGGGTTTGTTTGGTCTCACTATTTAGGGGAAATTAACATTTCAGAATGATGCATGGGAATGATATTTTCATTGTAAGTGAGAGGAAATAAACTGAGACTCCTCTGCATATATAGACTAGCTTTGGCTAAGGGGTTGTGATTTTTTTCCATGTAAATGACACTATTATAAAAAGAGATTATAATTTCCAAAGGCTGAATGCATAGCATTTATTTCTTCTAACTTTTGTGCCCAAAAATTGTTCCTATCAAACTTGGTGAAGTACTTTATATAGAAAAAATTTGGTGGAATCAAACTGTTCCCTAGCAGAAAGTGTTAGCAGTTTAATAAAAACAAAAAAACTCACACACCTAAACAAACATGCTACTGCTGTAATAGGTGCTAATTGTGGTACTCTTTTTCGACAGCCGCAATTGAGGTCAATGCTTGTTAGGTCCTTAAAATTTAACCCTTAGAAGTGGCCCCACCATCTCTGAATTAAGACATATTGATACTTGAAATGCTGCTTCTGTGTTTCTATAAAACTTCATTTTCTAGTGCTGTCATTCTTGCTTCTTTGGGAGCATTCAATTCTCTTCTTTTTTTAAAATAAAAATAAATCCAGTGCTTGTCTGGCTCATTGAAGCTATCTAGGCAAGAATCATGATTTAAACAATAATGATAGAAGCACAAGGCATTTACTAAGGATTAATGACCAGTTGGGAGAAGATGTCCGAAGGTGCAGTTGAAGATTTCCAGCTGTAATTAATCCTCAGGAAATGCTCAATCCCAAAGTCATTATCTGTTATAAGATGAACAGGGGTGTGTGCGCCAGGGGAAAAAGGTATATGGATTTTTTTCAATGACTGATGCAATTTCCATCGGTATGTACAATGAATGTGTGGTGAATCAGTCACCTACATACAGACTGTATGTCTCATCTTTCAGTATCATTCATCTTATTATGTCTCATTCTAATGGCTTTTGCCTCACATTTGGTAATTTAATATGTTTCTAGTGTGCTCATTCTCTGTGTTACGAAACAGGTCAAATAAAATTCTTACCAGACTTTAGAGAGAGAGGCTTCCCTTCTGCTGTTTTCACTGACAGCCATATTCAGTATGTTCAGTACACACAACAGAACTGAAGTTTGAAAAGACTCTTAAGGAAAAGTTAAATTTTTACAAACTTAACATAGCAAAACTTTGCCCATTTCCTAGGGGAGATATAGATGTAAATAGATATCTTGCAAGTCTTATTGCCAGTTTGGTCTAATGGCTGTGTGAAAGTCTAGACAGCACTTCGGTTGGTCTGTACAGAACTCCAGAATTTAGTTTTTGTAGGTTAATAATGAGAACACTATGACCCTGATTCTGCAAACATGTAACACATAATTGACTTCATTTGGACTACTAAAGTGAGTAAATGCTGAGTGTTTGCAGGATTAGGGACTGGATTGTGCACTCATGTTAGTAGTCCCACTGAAGTCAATGTGCACAATGGATGCTCAAGCAGCACCTCTGAAAATTGGGCCACTTATAATTTAGTTGCTTAAATACAGATTTAGCAGGGTAATTAAAGGCAACCTAATTTTGAAAACTTTAGTCAGAATCTCTGAGCCATAGAAGTTGACTGGAGACATGAATATTCCAAAACTAATGCATAATGTTTTTTTCTCACTGGATAAAAAAACAACATAAGTAAATATTTGGATTTGGCAAAATATTCTTTTCCCAAAGGGAAGGGTAGTCAAAGGGCCAATAGTACATAGTTCTGCTCCTGCCTATATCTTGTCCCATCTTTTTCACAGATTAGACCAGCATTCTACTAATTCTGATGCTGTCCTCTTTGAATCCCCCGTGCATGAGGGCCTCCAGGTTTTCTTCTATGTTGCCCCTTACATCTGGAATTGTCCTGCCTGATCCTATGTATCGCACAGTTGCCTTCAGTTGCCTCCAAATCCATGCTCTAAATCTCCTTCTCTCTCTAATACTCCCACATCAACCTAATATAATCTAAACTAATAGTCATTAAAATCAAAAAAGAAATAACGTGATTTGTGCCTGGCAAAAACCATGCCATAGCCAGAGTCAGTTTTTAGAAATGTTTAATGTTAACCATACTTCAATGTCTTTGACACCAACAGTTCTGCTACAGAAAGAGATGAATGGCTAGAAGCCATCTCCAGATCAATTGAAGACTATACAAAGAAGAGAATCACATTTAACCCAAGTAAAAGTCTTGAAGAGGTATACCACACCATTCTCTTTGATTTCTTTGGGCATGAATATAATTTCTACCAAGTATTAAAATTTAGCACAGCACTTTAGAAAAGTGGCAAGTAATAATAAAACAGAATTTGAGATGTATATGTTCCATAGTTTCATTTGTTCATTAAAAAAAATTCAGATGTAGGTTCTCAGTAATCCTAAGAACATGAGAAAAAGGGTTAGATATCCATTCTAGTACTTAAAATAGAGTAACTCTAGCTAAGACAATGGATGTAAACAAACTGGAATATCTTGGAACTAAACAAGTAGAGCAGTGGTGCCAATGTGGGGGGCAAAAACTCCCATTTGCCCCCCCCCCAAGGTTTTTGCACTTGCTGAAAGTGACCTAAGCAATGGAGCTGAGGGGTGAGGCATGATCTGATCACTTAAGCAGTAGTCCTGTACTAAATAAATACCACTGCGGCTTGAATAGTCCCTAGAATTGCTGCAGCTGTGTGGTCTAAACGCCACTGAAATCTGACCTGGCCACCCCTTGGTACAGCTGGAGAGGTGGCCGAACCAAATGAAGTTGCAACATGGTACGCAGGGAGGGAGTCTGTTCCTGTATGGTGGAGTGCAGTGGAGTCCATCGAGAACTCAATTCCTGGTGGTACCAGCTCATGCCCTATGCGGCAGGAGTTGGGAGACGAGAACAGGGACCAGAATGGGATCCCTGGGTACGGGGAGGAGAGAGAGAAATGCCCGAATTTGCCGGACCTCCCTTCCCTGAAATATCTGAATTGGCAGCACTGAAATAGAGCTTTATTAGCATCTGTATGACCCAATGAAATAATTTCACCATCTTCTTTTAGAGCTCAATTGTGATAATGTCGCTGGTGAACCAGCAGAGGATCTGTATTTAAGACACTGACCAGTTACGTGAATGGAGAAACATTGGGAAACGGAATACTTGTATTTAACCTTGATAATTCAGTGGTGAAAAATACATTACTGTTTGTAATTTAATGGAGTTCCACCTCCATTTTCTCAGGCTGATCCAGAGAAAGAGGATGAAGATAGTCCTCTCGGATCAAAGGCTCCCATCTGGGTTCCTGATACTAGAGCCACTATGTGTATGATCTGTACTAGTGAATTCACGTTGACCTGGAGAAGACATCACTGCAGGGCATGTGGAAAGGTTGGGTGATCTTGTAACTTCCTTCTTTTGCAAGAGACATTCAAGATTTTTGTTTCCACATAGGGAGAATTTGATTGCATTAAAACACATTGGCAATATTGCTATATTGAGAGAACATTATGTCTTAAATGAAAATAACAAGGATATTTAGAGTAGGAAATAATGTTGTTAGTCCACTGTTCTAGTTAAACCTACCCAGTCCTCGTTGTCATATTTTACATTTCAGGAGAAAAAAATAGTATATGTCCCTCACTCCTTCAGTAGCACAATGCAAACCAAGACAAGTAACTTAAATATTCAAAATATCTTTTACTGATTGAGAGTTAAGGTTGGACCCATTTTGAGAGACTTCGAAACAATGCATACCCATGAAACTAGAAAAAAAACTATTGTATATTTCATTGCTGTCTTGGAATAGTCATATTTCACATCTTACTTTTTAGTCAAATGGGAATTCAGTCTTCAGTATAGTTGAAACACATCAATTTCTCCATAACACAGACAAGAGGGTAATATAACTAGATAGATATTGTGATGATCTAAAAATACAAGTTTTTAAAAACTGAGCATGTTTCTTAGTAAACTTGTAGATGAGATTTGACAATACAATAACAATTTGCTAATTTACACTTTGCTAGTCCATAAATTTGATAGTTCTCACTATTCCAGTAGTCTCACCCCCCATTCTCAGATTTTTATTTATTCAAAATATTCTGTACAAAATCACAAAATGATATAACGATAGAATATTGTCAGTCATGTAAAATCAGTTCTTGAAAGAGTATTTTGTGTGGAACATCCCTGTGAATTAGCATACGTGTCTCTCCAAACCCTCGTGTTGTAAAATTGTTACTTGTTTGGGGCTTAATAGCATGGGCTGAGAGAAACTCAAATATAAGTGTTTAAGGGATTGGCGTGTGTATGGTTGTAGATGCTATAAAATAATGTTTTACATGTTTTCAGATTGTCTGCCAAGCATGTTCCACAAATAAACATGGCTTAGACTATATGAAAAACCAACCAGCAAGAGTATGTGATCATTGTTTCAAAGAACTACAGAAACAAGGTAAAAGAAAACTTTTTTTATCCATCTCTCTCTGTCTTGTAATTATATAGCCCCCATTTCCACAGTATCTGACACCTCACAGTCTTTACTACATTTATCCTCCCAGCACCCCTGTGAGGTTGGGAAGTACTAGTAACCCGTTTTACAGAAGGGGGAACTGAGGCACAGAGACACCAAGTGACTTGCCCAAGGTCACACAAGAAGTCTGTAGCAGAGCAGGGAACTGAAGGCAGGTTTCCTGAATGCCAGGCTAACACCTAACCACTGGCCTGTCCTTCCTCTTGGACCCAGAGATCAGTGTTGTTGATATTTGCAGTATTATGAGTTTTGTGATCTCAAGGTGACTTTTCCAGGGCTCTTGTTGTAAAGCAGAGGCTGCTCAGGAGCTTTGCCTGGGCCACCTGCCATTTCCACCTTCAGCTGCTAGTGGATGCTGTGCTGCAGGTAGCTGTAGCAGTTGTCTAGTGTACTGGGGCACCCTTTGCATCCTGAGCTGTGTCAGTCACAGAGCAGGTGCAGCAGAACAGAGCACCCTATCACTTCCCACCCTGCTTGAGTAGCAGCCTGTCATGCTGACCAGTATTGTCATTGTTTCCTTGTACTCCCCCGTCTGTCTGACTATGTCCATCTGTATTGTTTTGCCTTATACTTAAATTGTAATCTCTTTGGAGCAGGGACTGCCTTTTTGTTCTGCGTTTGTACAGCACCTAGCACAATGGGGTCCAGGTCTATGATTAGGACTCCTAGGCACTAGAGTAGCATACATAAGCCATACTAATAATAATCACCACCCCTCAACCACAAGCAGGAAGGGGGAGTTAATGGAGGTAGGACCCCGGGACAGCCCTCTTACCTGCAGGCTGGCCACAGGGAGCCACTATTGATGCCTGGGGAATGGAGGGGGGAGGGTGTGGGAGCCTGTAGGACCTTGCTGAGGAGATCGGGGGAGGGGGCCTGAGTTGGGGACAGAAAGCATGCTCAGGGAGTTGGGGTCTGCAGGACCTGGCTGGGTGGGAGTGGGGAGCAGCAGGAGCCCCTGCCACTGGGTTTTTGGGTAGTGGGGAGGAGTCAGGAAGCAGCTGCAGAGGGGAATTGGGGCCTGCATTTTGTGTATGGGAATATGTTGTGTGTATTTAATGTTGAGTTTTCACCCTGTAATTGTCTTTTATACACATGGGGGAGTGGGCAGGGGGAGTTCAAAAACAGGATTTATACTTTTTTTTAATAAACTTCATGATTTTTTGGTCCAATCTCATGATTTTGGGGGCTCTGAGTCATGATACTGTAACTTTTGGCAATACTGAGAGGCAAAATTCCTGTTGAGTTTAATATGGTTCAGAAATACAATATCATATGCAGTGTTTCAAAGATTAACTGTGTTTTTTTTAAAAAATGACCTTACACCGAATAGAAATTATAGCTGTGTTTAAATCTTTTTGTAAGGAACACTATGCATATGTTAATCGTCTGCAACATAAAAGCACTGTGCATGTTGTATACATTTTAGATAACCACTTCACTCCTAAGAGTGGATCCCCAGTGAACCATAAATCTCCATCCAGTGCCTTGTCTACAGTGTTACACAGTATTCCGTCTGGAAGAAAACAGAAAAAAATTCCTGCTGCTCTCAAAGAAGTAAGAGTTTCCCTTAAACTTTACCTCTCATCAGTGTTAAACCATCCATGTTTAATAACAATAAAATAAACTGTTCGGTGATCTTTTTCAGACACTGCATTTAAAGGAAAGGGGAATTTTTCTGGTGACACAATGGCCATGTGTATGCGTACAGCGCTGCAGCTGTACTGATCCAGTTGCACCGCATCTGGTGAAGACGTGACCAGCAGAAGCTATGTTGGCAGGAGAAACACTCCTGCCACCATAGAGCTGCGCACACGAGCACTTATGTCACTCGGGGCGGGAGGGGGTCTCACCACTGAGCGACGTAGGTTATGCCAACGTAGGCTGTAGTGTGGACAAGGGTTCCCGCTAATTTTTTACGGAGTAAAGTGCGGAATGAATTTTGTTATGTGCACCAATATGGAGGTGATGTGAGACACATCACCTTCATATTGGTGCCCATAACAAAATTGATGGGGGGGGGCTGAGGGGTTTGGAGTGTGAGAGGGGGATCAGGGCTGGGGCAGAGGGTTAGGGTGTGGGGCGGTTGAGGGCTCTTGCTGGGGATGAGGAGTGCGGGTGGGGGCTCAGGGCTGGGGAAGAGGGTTAGGGTGCTAGGGGGTGCAGGCTCTGGGGTGGGACCGATGATGAGGGGTTTGGGGTGCAGGCTGCCCTGGGGCTACAGTGGGGAAAGATGCGCCCCCTCCCCCCCCCAGCCCTCTCTCGCCGCAGCAGCTCGGTGCCAGGAGAGAGGCACCTCTCCCCAGCCGCAGCACCTCCGGTGGACCTGGGCCAGCTGGGAGGGGCTGGCCGCAGCAGGTCTGCACTGGGGCCGGCGGGGAGGGAATGAAGGTGTAGACATAGCTCAATAAAACAGCTGAAATTTAGTTATAGGGTAGACTTGGGGCTTGATTGTGACTTTAGGTGGAGCCACAGCACTCCAGGAGGCATTGTGGTCAGATACTTTTGAATCAGAAATTCTCCCTTGATTTTCTTCCCTTCCAACCCCCTCCAGGGAGGTACTAATTTACTGTTGGATTATACCAACAGCAAATTCAACACCCCCACAGACCAACTCAGCTGCCCTGGCCAGTACATAGAGGGAAGGGATGGAGCCAAGATTCCACCATTCCCCACCCACCTGCACTGGAGGGTGGGATGGTATGGGAGTAAGCAAACACCCTATTAATTGTATGTGTATGGACTCAAAGTCCAGGTAGCTCACATAGGGCTTGTCTACATGACCCGCTGGATCGACGGGCAGTGATCGATCCAGCAGGGGTCGATTTAGTCTAGACTCGATAAATCAACCACCGAGCGCTCTCCCATTGACTCCGGTACTCCACTAGGGTGAGACACCACGTAGCTGAAGTTGCGTAACTTAGATTGATACTGCACCCTGTGCGCTCCCGCCAGTGTAGACCAGGCCCTAGGAGTGTTCTGACCTCCTCTTAAGGTGTATATTACATGGCCAGACAAACACACCAGTGAATTTGAGGCTGAATGGCTGAAGAAAAGGTGCTTTTCTGAACAAGCCAGAGCAGAAATGCAAGAAGAATTGTTTTTACCAGGTAAAAAGAAAAGGAGTACTTGTGGCACCTTAGAGACTAACAAATTTATTTGAGCATAAGCTTTCGTGAGCTACAGCTCACTTCATTGGATTCACCAGGTAGGGACTAAAACCTAATCTGTTATGCATTTCTTAAAACTATATAGGCTATCACATATCTATAGGTCCACAGGACAGCATATATTTATATAATATAGCCCTTGTTTTGTTTTATGAAGTTTTGGACAGAATTTTAAAGGCATTGTAGCTGAAATGAAAAGGGCTCATTTATTTTTCTTGTCTCTATGTTAATAAGTAGCTAAGTGACACACCAAGGATCCTGTGCTAAAGTTTTTTGAGTTTCCTTTACATCACGATATCTAGAGTTTTATTGTCATTCTCCAATAATGTGGTGGTTATGTTCTCTAGAAAATGAATTTCCCTGGCTGGGATGATTTAGTTGGAGATTGGTCCTGCTCTGAGCAGGGGGTTGGACTAGATGACCTCCTGAGGTCCCTTCCAACCCTGATATTCTGTGGTGCACAGGCCTGTATCTAACTTCCAGTGATTACAGAAGTCTTCCTTCCAGCCTCCATGGAGGCGCATTGTCCATGTAATTTTTGTAGCCGTAATGAGTATTATGTGGAGTTGAGTGAATTAGCAGCTGTATTTTAGGATCAGAATGGAGGCTGGGTCTCTGCAAGTGCAGGGCAGTATACAGAAGACAAAATGGGGAGGCAATGTGAAAAGCTCTAGTATATTTATTAAAATGATGTACTGTGGAAAAGTGCTACATAAGAGCTAGGTGGTGGCATTGTTTATTATTATGGGTGTGCTAACAATGGGTAAGACAGCCTTGTTCTTTATCGGTAGAACTGTGATAGAAATATATATGGTTCACCTTGATGCTCTTCGCTTAGCTACTAGTATTGGCTTTTTGGCATTTTAACCATTTCTACCATGATGGTGTAAACTACAAGAACAAAACTTCATTTCAGTCATGGCTGATGGCAGTATGCAAATTCTTTGCTCTATGAGGTCAACCAAAAGGAAAAATTGTTTTCTAAAAATAAAAGCAGTCCTGCACCACTGGCAAGCGGCAGCATGAGTTTTATGTATGTAGATTAACTCCATCTGCCAATGGCAGGGATCATTTAGAATCCAAAGGTGTGTTTGCATGTTATTTTATGTATTGGTTCTCATGTAGGCCTCCTGGGACATGCAAGCACAAGAAGATTTGATGGATTACATCTAATAATCTGATTTTATTTTCAGTTTTTCTTAGGGGCTCAAATGGACCTTAAGGAGTCACTGCATTTACGTTGTTAAAAGCTTTGCTCATTGACGTTAGCTTCACGAGATACTCAACTTGTTTTCTGTGAGTGTCTCAAGGTGGCAGTCATGCATTTCAACAGAGATCAGTGAAACACAAACAACACAGAATATATTAATTGGCATCTAAAAAGGCTGCCTATATTCCACTAAAACCCTTAGTGTTCTGTGCAATATCCTGTGTTTGAAGGATGCCCAAAATTTGGTCACACCATCTCCCAGTCTTCCAAGGGTGAGAATCCCTCTCACAGTCTTGGATTTCCCCTCCTAAAGAGGGAGTGCATGTGACCTGGAAAGCAGCACCATATGATACACGCATTCAAATTCACACTGGCAGCGATATCATTTTAAAACTGAGGGAAATAGAATAGATTCCTGGGTAGCAATGACTGACCTAGGAACAGTTCCTGTGTTCCTTATGCACCCAAAATTCCCTTCGGATGCAAAGGAAGTTTTTGATGCACAAGAAATTCAGGATTGGGCTCTGAATTTTTTTTAATACCACTGCACCTCTCAGAGAAACTGAGGTGAAGATATTTTTAGATCACTCTTATGAGGGAGAATCTTTTCCTGTCCTTTAGGAGAGAGCAAAAGGGTGTAATGGATTTCATGCTGTAAAAACCAAGCTACCACTGCAAGGGCTGGAAGAAATTTCCCTGCTAAAACATAAAATATAGTTAATCTAATTTATTGCAGTTTGAAATATATATATACACATTCCTTTTCCTGCTGTGGGAAGCCTTCTTAGCACTCCCTGCAGCTTTGAGTTGCTCACATTTTGATGTATCCCTTCGTAAGCATCTTGTAAGAAATTTTACACAAGACTTTCAGTATATTGCCCGTCATTCTGCTGCGTCAACATTCCACGTGAGGTTTGGCGCAGACAGCTAGGGCCCTCCTTAGCGCCTGTTAATTTTTCTATAGACATGTTCCTTTCTAGAAAATGTCACCGAAAGTACTACTCAGAGCTTGAATGGTGTGTGAATGCTGTAAATATTTGAACAGGTAATGTAATGTTCATCCAGAAAAAGATGTTACTTGCAAAGATAATTGTTCAAATTGAGAACATAGTTTAAAATTGCACCACTTCGCAACCTGTTTTCTGGACAGTATGTTGAATATTAGATCCACAATCTAATGTCAGGCTGTTTTATGGTGGAAATATGAACATGCTGTTTAATAAGAAATATTGTTAAAAATGTAACTTCCTCAGGGTTTTCATTTCTCAGTTTTATCAGTTGATAGGAAGAGGAATTTCTGTTGTGTTATCGCCATGTTCAGAACCACTAGGTAGCATGTCCCTGTGTTTTATTAGCTTTCCACCTGTTGAGTTCCAATTATCCACACTCCTGAGTGTCTGAATATATTTGGTATTGTCTGAGTGAATTGTTCATTGGGATTCTGCTGTACCAAGAAATCTTAGAGTTTGGGAAAGACAACAGCTTGAGAAGCATGTTGAAATACTGTGTGGCCAATTTTTTGCTGGTGTAAACTGGTGCAGTTCCATTTGGGCCAGTATGTGTCTTAGTACTTCAGTGGCTGACCAGTGGATTCCACCTCTGCATGTGTGCCATAGTGGTATCATGGCTACATTCTGTTATTTCATATGCCTTGTTAAGCACCCAATAAGGTTTAGTATTAGTATCATGGGCAGGCTGACTGCACACTGATGGAAGTACAGTGAGGCCTTGTGCAGTCTACTTATAGTCACCACAGTTTCAGTGGCATAATGTGATGGTGTGCTTTTCCTATTTTCTTAAAATCCTAATTTGTGCTGCGTACATGTCCTGTTCCTCAAGTAGCCCTATTAAAAAATGAAGGGGCCACTTGTGAAATAAGCCACTGTTCAATAGGGGTGAGGAGGGCCAAAGTGTTCTTCAGTGGGATAATGGCCATTGTTATTTTGCAGTGAACAACAATTCTTGGTTGCAACATATGAAAAAAAACATCTATTGCACATCTGGGATTTCTTATAGATCTTATGTAACTCGGAAATAAAATGAAAATCTCTGGAGACTGTGTGCATGTGCGTGTGTGTAAAAAACAAAAGCAACTAAAAAGTGGAATTTTGTAGGTGACGATATGAGAACTGTCAAGGCAATTTTATGAACCACCGCTAGGTGGGCCACAATTATATCTGTTACCTACCCACAGACTCCGCAGTTGCTCAATCCTAATGTCTGGAGGGAAAAATGTCTGATTCACACAATCTTCTAATTTTGTATATTTCATTATCTAAAGTAAGCGAAAAGCATAAAATAAAATGCATGCCAACAAATCAGATTAATCTATGAAACTAAAAGCAAAGGAGAATCCATTATTCAGAGAGTGGGTTAATGTTAGATCGTAGAATCAGGCTAATTAACTGGTTGATTAAATCACAATAAATAGCAGTTGTTAATAAGCTTTATGTGATGATTTGGAGTTCTTAAGGCAGCAGTCTTCTTAGCTATCAGCCCCCAAAATAATACGGCATTATCAATCTTGGCTCTGAATGATATATTTATACTCCACCTGAATGGCTGATACAGGGAGGTTCAAATTACTGCCAGGTTAAAGTCAATGTTGAGACTATAACTCTGATGCCAACTAATGTAGTCTGCCCAAATTATAGATGGTTAGGCAACAATCTCTATAGATGGTTAGGCAACAAACTCTCTGAAATAATTTCTTTTAAATTGCAAAGCTAGCAAAAAATTGCAGCTGAAATAATAGGAAAACAGCAATTACTCATCTGTGCACACAGAGGAAAGTTCCTCTTTCTTCAGCTGTTCCTGTTTTAAAGACAATTGTTCTAATTTCTCTTTTATAATTTGGCACTCAGCAGTTAAATGCTGAACAGTTTGGGTGAAAGGCTTAACTGTGACAGAGTGGAAAGTATCTGCCTCAGAATCATGGTTTTGGGGAGGGGGGTGGCTTTTCAGGCAGGCCTGTACCTGCCTCACCCCTATGAGCTCGGGGATTTACCAATATCGATGTTTTCCTGGGGATATGATTTCCTAGGTGCTGGTGATCGAGCAATGGTTTAATTGGTTCTTACAGATCTGCTGACTCTTTTGCAAGTCAGCTCTATTTTTTTTAATTCTACTTTCTCCAAGTACAAATTGTAAATTTGGGATCATTTTCACTGATTTTTTTTTTTTTTTTTTGGAATATCTTCCTCTTTAAATATAAATTAAAGTAAGTTGAAATCATATACTTTTTTTTGTTTTCATGATATTTTATGTACATATGCTCTACCGGCTTACCAATTATTTTTTCAAAAGACCCAGATGTTGAAGTTTGTATGCAGCAAATCAAGCTCTTCAATTATAGCTGGCTTCACATCTGGTAAACTTGGTTCCAGAGATTTCCCAGGCCTCGGAGGAAAATGTGTAGCTGTTCTCCTTGAAGGCTGTACAGTGTAGCCTAAAGTGTTAATCTGTTAAGGGCTGAATCTTATTTATGGCATATTTGAACTATATTCCTGTACCGCCAAAAGACACAATCCGTATCTCAGCAATTGCAACAGCCGGTCCTCTTGATATAGTACCTAAAAAAAAAAAAAAAAAAAAAACATGGGATGGAGGGCTGAGCATAATTGGTTTCCTTTGCCTTGTTTATGCTGTACTTATTGTCATGGTCTCCGCTGAATAAAAACCTGTATCAGTTTCTTTTTGGGAGAAATTGAGGGTTAGGTGCTTAGAGAGGTTTAGGTGCCCCAGTAGTATTTAGGGGTATAGGAGTATCTTAGAAATATCAACGAAGAACTGTGTGCTGAAAAAGCCAAGTACCCCCACACATCCTCCATTTGTTTTTATTTCAGGTTTCGGCAAATACAGAAGACTCCTCAATGAGTGGCTATTTATATAGATCAAAGGGCTGCAAAAAACCATGGAAACACCTGTGGTTTGTCATAAAAAATAAGGTGCTATACACATATGCTGCTAGTGAGGTAAGGAAGCATGGAATTTTTTTTTTCATATTTTAAAGGAATGCTCAGTAATGAGACCCATAAATTAGTCTGTCTCACTGCAGTATAGCACTTTGAGTCTTCCCTGAAAGAGGTGGAAAAATCTGTGAGGTGTTCAGCTATTAACTAGATGATGCGCCTTTCTGAAAACATGGTAACTGAGTCACAATAGTGACCTTTTCAAGTAGATGATATCTGTTTTGCTGCATCAGTTTGGAATAATGGCAGATGCCAACAGCATGCAAGCACACTGGAGCATCTCAGCTTGTTGCTTCCGCCTGATGTACTTGTGGATGTTTGGAGAGAGCAGAATTGAATACACCTGGCTTCTCAGCCTGCCTCCTCCACTCTGCAACAGTCTCCTAATGCCTGGTGCTCCAGCTAGAAAAGAGCAAATGTGACAATACTTATGCCATTTCCATTTTGCTCAGCAATGTGTTAATCTTATTGAAGCATGGATGTGAGCTCCATAAATTTCAGCCCAGATGAAGGAAGATGGGCGTTTATCAAGTACCTGTCATATACACTACCTCTTTACAATATTGTCCAAATACCTTGCTGAAAGTTTTTTAAAAACCTTGGTTTTTTAAACCTTTTGCAATTATTTATAAGTCAGTTATGGAGCAAACTATAGAAAGCACAGTTGCCATCCATCATAGTTACCAGGCAAATTGCACCTCTGACCCTTCCTGAGCACCTCTTCCCAGGTGTCAGGCTCCTAGCTGTCACCTGGTTCTGGACAGAATCACACAATTCTCCTACTCTCAGGCCAGGCCCTGGGTTGCAATCCTCTAGTACCAATTGTAATTTGCCTGAGCAGGTCTGATTTACGCCGAGACCCTGCAATCCTGTACTCTGTGCGGCAATGAAAGTGTTAATCAGTGACCAAACAGCCTCCTGAAAGCAAAGTATCATTTATTTGGAACAAAGCATTTCAGAGAAATCAGATCTTAAAAACAATAAAAAAGACTGTCTAGCTTACCATCTTTAACCATCTTCCATGAGGAGACCCTGGTAGGACTAACTCCCTGTAGACTCTCGCACAGAGCCTCTCTCTGTCAGCTTGTCTCCCTGTTGGAACTTGCTGACATTCTCTGCAGAGCCCCGGACTGATTTCAGACCTAAGGAAATAATAATCTTCAGAAAGGTCATATCCAAATGGGAACTTTGAAGTTTATAATCTAGTCCTTCCTTCCTCAAGAGTAGTTAAGTGTTCTCAAATGTAGATATTCTTGTATCCAAATGTAGGAATTTAGGAATTGCCATACAGAGTCAGACTAAATCCATTTAGTCCAGTATCCTGTCTCTGCCAGTGGCTAGCACCAGATGCTTCAGACAAAGGTGTAAGAACCCCATATTAGACAGATGGGGGATAAGACCCACTCCAAACTCTCATACTCTTATACCCACTCCAAACTCTCACCCAAATCTCCCAATAGTTAGAGATTGGTATGGAGGTGTAATATCTAGGGTTGTCCCGCGATTAAGAAAATTAATCACATGGTTAAAAAAAATTAATTGCGCAATTAATCAATAATAGAATACCATTTATTTAAATATTCTTGGAAGTTTTCTACATTTTCAAATATATTCAATTACAACACAGAATTCAAAGTGTACAGTGCTCACTTTACAGGTATTTTTGATTGAAATAGTATTTCAGTTCACCTCATGCAAGTCCTGTAGTGCAATCTCTTTATCATGAAAGTTGAACTTACAAATGTAGAATTATGTACAAATAAAACCTGCATTCCAAAATAAAACAATCTAAAACTTTAGAGTCCTACTTCTTGTTCAACCAATTGCTCAGACAAACAAGTTTGTTTACATTTGCAGGAGATAATGCTGCCGGCTTCTTGTTTACAGTTTCACCTGAAAGTGAGAACAGGCCTTTGCACGGCACAGTTATAGCTGGCTTCGCAAGATATTTACATGCCAGATGCACTAAAGATTCATATGTCCCTTCCTGCTTCAACCACCATTCCAGGGAATATGCTTCCATGCTGATGACGGGTTCTGATGGATAATGATCCAAAGCAGTGTGGACCAACGCCTGTTCATTTTCATCATCTGAGTCAGATACCACCAGCAGAAGATGGATTTTCTTTTTTGGTGGTTTGCATTCTGTTGAGTCTCCATCAGAGTATTGCTCTTTTAAGACTTCTGAAAGCATGTTCCACACATCATCCCTCTCAGATTTTGGAAGGCACTTCAGATTCTTAAATCTGGGGTCAAGTGCTGTTGCTATCTTTAGAAATTTCACATTGGTGTCAAATTTGTATTAAAAGTGTTCTTAAAATGAACAACATGGGCTACGTCATCATCTGAGACTGCTAGAACACGAACTATATGGCAGAATGCAGGTAAAACAGAGCAGGAGACATACAGTTCTCCCCCAAGGAGTTCAGTTACAAATTTAATTAACGCATTGTTTTTTTTAACAAGCGTCATCAGCATGGAAGCATGTCCTCTGGAATGGTGGCTGAAGCATGAAGGGACACATGAGTCTTTAGTGCATCTGGCATGTAAATATCTTGCAACGCCAACTACAACAGTGCCATGTGAATGCCTGTTCTCACTTTCGGGTGACATTGTAATTAAGATGTAATTAAGATGTGGGCAGCATTACCTCCTGTAAATATAAACAGACTTGTTTCTCTTAGCGATTGGCTGAACAAGAAGTAGGACTGAGTGGACTTGTAGGCTCTGAAGTTTTACATTGTTTTGGTTTTGAGTGCAGTTACATAACAAAAAAGCCTGCATTTGTAAATTGCATTTTCATGATGAAGAGATTGCACGACAGTATTTGTATGAGATGACTTCAAAAATACTATTTCTTTTGTTTATCATTTTTACAGTGCAAATATTTGTAATAAAAATAATATAAAGTGAGCACTGTACACTTTGTATTTTGTGTTTTAATTGAAATCAATATATTTGAAAATGTAGAAAAACATCCAAAAATGTTTAATACATTTCAATTGATATTTTATGGTTTACAGTGTGATTAATTACTATTCATTTTTTTGTTAATTGCATGAGTTAACTGCGATTAATTCAACAGCCCTAGTAATATCCCTTCCAAAATTTTGTTGTCATTATAATAACTGGATATTCTTGTTGTCCATATGAATGTCTAATCCCTTTGTGAATTTTATTAAGTTCTTGGCCTCAAAAACATCCTGTGGCAATGAATTTTACACTCTGTGTTCTGTGAAAAAGTATTTAGTTTTATCAGTTTTGAATTTGCTCCCTTCTAATTTCATTGAATGTCCCCCTGTTCTTGCATTGAGTCAGGGAGCTCCCATCTACCTTGTTTAGGCCCTTCATTATTTTATATACTTTCATCATGTCCCTTCTGAAAAGTCTTTTTTCTAGATTTACTTTGATAGGTTACAATGTCACACCTTTTTGTCTTAGCAACCATCAATTGGGGAGTTCACCGGATGTTTATCAGTGTCTAGGTGCACTTCTTCTTCTGGGATCTCACTTGCATGTAGTGTAGGAGCTTACTTGTTGGCAGTGTAGTTCAATGCAACTTTATTTTTTGTCGTTTGTCATGCAAAATCTATTCTAAACTGCTCTATAGAATTATTAAATTAGAGAGAGTACCTAAGGGGAGGATGGAGTTGAGCAGTATGGGGAAGGGGAAAAGGATACCTTTAAACCAAGATTTGAAATGGAATGAAGAGTTACAAGAAGGCTGTTCCATTCCAGATAGTGTTAAGTATGGTGGTGAGACTGTGTAGCAGGACAAAGAGATCAGTGCTAGATGACAAGAAAGTGACAAGGAGTTAGAGAGAAACCAAATCTGTGAGGTTTGCTGTCTCTTGTTCATTAAATCATGTATGAGGAAATGACAAGAAACACGGTTTTGTGGAATATGAACTGTAAATTATTATAAACTTAAAATAACTGGATGCAATAGTGTGGTGCTTAAAGATTGATAAAATATCACATCAGGACTGTAATATTATAAGAGCTAATTTTGTGCTTGTGGGTTTAAATTAGGATGTTGCAGCACTGGAGAGTCAGCCTCTACTGGGATTCACAGTCTCTGAAGTAAAGGATGAAAACTCAGAGTCTAAAATATTCCATTTACTGCACAAAAACACTTTATTTTACATATTCAAAGCAGATGATCCTCAGTCAGCTCAAAAGTAAGTAACCATTTGAATTCAGTCCTGCCTGTCAGTTTTTCCCCAGGGAATGTTTCAGATGTCATTTCATTAATGTTCTCTCTGTCGGCGCGCACGTGACAAAGCTCACTTATAATGTGCAACTTGTTTGTAAGAAATGCTTGGTTAAACATCAAAAATCTGTAAGGCTTGCAATAATGTAATTTCAGTTGTTACATTTACATATAAAATAATTGGTTTCATGGAGATTTACAGTCAGATCTTTGTCAAAAGGCAATCAAAAGAGTGGAGTCAGTCACCTTTCAATCAAAAGGCTTCAAAAAGATAAGCAGACTACATGCTGGGCTGAGGAGTGAGGGTAAGAGGAAGGGAAAGTATAGCCTTTATGGAAGAACTCCTCTTTAGTTACGTACCATCATAGTTCCAAAGGATTAAAATAGGAGGCATTTTGTGCTGTTTTAATTTAATTCCTTCATCTCTAAATCTATTTAAAATAAAGTTCAATGATAAAATGTATTAATTCAGGAAATTTTTAACACTAAGCTGGGTCTATATCTTAATTATTTCTTTTCTTCCCAGCTAGATTTATAAGTCCTATCGATTTTTTGCATGGCAAACTGAGTTTTGTTAGTATGCTCTTTCATTGTAGAAGCAGAATGATTTACCTGTATTCACTGGAATTATATAGAGACTTTGTTTGTGGTCCTTATTTGATTAAGTTTTAGGGTTTACCCCCATGCAGCAAAATGGGAGGTGACTATGCAAATACATCTAGTGTATCTTGCTAATAGATCTGGCTGGTTGCTTTGTCTGGTTTCACAACAATTTCCCAGAATTAATTTTACTTGTAACAGAGTAGCCATTAAGCGCTAAATATTCCGATAGAATATTTTAAACATGCAGTTAAGCCTGAAGTTGTTTGTAAATGCTACAAACAGGAATATTTCAAAACCGTAATTTAAATGTCCAGAGCAATTAACTAACTGAGCACATGCATAATACTGTTTTTCAAAAATCTGGGAATGTTTTCTTCCTTGCAAATGCAGTTTGATCAATCCCTCCTTATTAGTTAAGACAGATGTCATCTTGTATTTGCACTATGTCCTTATTTGTACTTATAAACAATTTATAACTACTTTCTTCCCTATTCAGATAATGGCTTTTTGTAACTGGATGGAAAACTAGTAACCAGCAAACGTCTGTGTTTACTGATGCTGAGATCCTAGTATTAATTACCTTACAAAGCAAGTTTCCCCCAAATATTTAATATCCCATAGAGATTTCTGTCGAAACCAAACCTGTGGAATACATGCTCCTCTGACATAATTAAAAATTAATCTTTTTGCTCGTGTTCCCCATTTAATGCCTACTCTCTTATTTTATTCTTCTTAACCCCTAATGAAAAAACATCTAACACTGGTATTTGTATAACACATTACACAGTTTTTTCATTCACTTCACAAATAACATGAAGTTCTTTAAATTTTAGTAACTATTTTTTATAAAGTTTTAATATAAGACTCAATGTAAAGTTGTTTAAATGGAAAATTAATAGCTCTGATATTTCTATAATGTGCTTATTCTAACTGTCAAGGTATTTATTTATTTGGTATGATTTATTCTGAATTGCATTGGTCATCTTTATTTGAATATATTGTTAAATTGGAGAGAATAGAGTAAAAAGCAATTCAGACGATAAATGGAAAGAAACCAAAAAAGCTTATATATCTATGTGGCAACTGACTAAACTACAGTTTTGTTTGTCTTGAGAAAAGATTAAGACTTGCCAAGACTGACAAACAACATCTCGTCTAGCTTAGGACTATCTAAAAACTAAGCTTTATGGTTTGATGTCAGAGAACAGTCTAGGAGCAGAGGTCTGAACTCAAGGAGTGGGTGTATAAACTAGGGCTGTCAAACAATTTAAAAAAATAACTTTATTTTTTATTACAAATATTTGCACTGTAAAAAAAAACAAAAAGAAATACTATTTTTCAATTCACCCAATACAAGTATTGTAGTGCAATCTCTTTATCATGAAAGTTGAACTTACAAATGTAGAATTACGTACAAAAAAATAACTGCATTCAAAAATAAAACAATGTAAAACTTTAAGGCCTCCAAGTCCACTCAGACCTACTTCTTGTTCAGCCAATCACTCAGACAGACAAGTTGGTTTACATTTGCAGGAAATAATGCTGCCTGCTTCTTGTTTACAATGTCACCTGAAAGTGAGAACAGACGTTTTCATGGCATTGTTGTAGCCTTCGTCGCAAGATATTTATGTGCCAGATGCACTAAAGATTCATATGTCCCTTCATGCTTCAGCCACCATTCCAGAGGACATGCGTCCATGCTGATGATGGATTCTGCTTGATAACCATCCAAATCAGGGCGGACTGATGCATGTTCATTTTCATCATCCGAATCAGATGCCACCAACAGAAGGTTGATTTTCTTTTTTCGTGGTTCAGGTTCTGTAGTTTCTGCATCAGAGTGTTTCTCTTTTAAGACTTCTGAAAGCATGCTCCACACCTTGTCGCTCTCAGATTTTGGAAGACACTTCAGATTCTTAAATCTTGTGTTGAGTGCTGTAGGTATCTTTAGAAATCTCACATTGGTATCTTCTTTGTGTTTTATCAAATCTGCAGTGAAAGTATTCTTAAATCAAACAACATATGCTGGGTCATCATCCGAGACTACCATAACACAAAATATATAGCAGAATGCAGGTAAAACCATGGGCAGGAGACATACAGTTCTCCTCCAAGGAGTTCAGTCACAAATTTAATTAACGCTTTTTTTTTTTTTTTAACAAGCATCATCAGGCTGGAAGTATGTCCTCTGGAATGGTGGTTGAAGCATAAAGAGACATATGAATGTTTAGCATATCTGGCACGTAAATACCTTGCAATGCTACAAAAGTACCATGTGAACGCCTGTTCTCGCTTTCAGGTGACATGGTAAATAAGAAGCAGGCAGCATTATATCCCGTAAATGTAAACAAACTTATTTCTCTTAGCGATTGGCTGAACAAGAAATAGGACTGAGTGGACTTGAAGGCGCTAAAGTTTTACATTGTTTTGTTATGGAGTGCAATTATGTAACAAAAAAAAAATCTACATTTGTAAGTTACACTTTCACAATAAAGAGATTGCACTACAGTACTTGTATGAGGTGAATTGAAAAATACTTTTTCTTTTGTTTGTCATTTTTACAGTGCAAATATTTGCAATAAAAATATAAAGTGAGCACTGTATACTTTGTATTCTGTGTTGTAATTGAAATCAATATATTTGAAAATGTAGAAAAACAACCAAAAATATTTAATAAAATTTCAATTGGTATTCTATTTAACAGTGTGATTAAAACTGTGATTAATTTTTTTGTTAATGGCGCGAGTTAACTGTGACTAATCGACAGCCCTAGTATAAATATATATAAAATGGACTAAAAACCTACATTAAAAGAACATTGTTAAGGTTACAAAGTCAAGCCCTCAAAAGTAAAGAAAAGCCAGAATTATGGTTGCCTCTGGAACATTAATTGTGGGCTCCATGTGTGTATGCATTATGATAGTTTTTAGTTACACAATCACATTTTTTCCCCACATGATCCGTTCATAGAATGGATGTCCAGTTAATGAGCAGCTGTTCAATATTTTGTTTTCTCCTCCTTGTTCAGAATGGTCTTAGGCTTTGTTTAATGTACAATATTCAAACCCTTTTTTCAAGACCCTTATTAATTTCCTTATGAGCTTTTCTATGGCACTCATCACTACAGTATGCGATCACTTCACAAACATTACTTTATTTTCACAGCTTCCCTGTGGGGGGTGTGTGTGTATGGGGGTGGGTGGGTTATTTTACAGATAAGGAGCTGAGGCCTAGAGAGATTAAGGTCAGAAGTTTTCACTAATTTTGGATGCCCAATTTGAGATGCCTAGGACCTGATTTTTTGGAGGACTTCGCGTTATGTAGCACTTTATATGTTATAAGCACAGCTCCCATTGACTTCAATTGCAGCTATAAGTGCTTAGCACTTCTGCAAATTGGACCCCAAGGACTCAAGTCAGGTATCCAGGAAATGAGGAACGCACAAGTAGTGACAACCTATGAAAAGTTTGGTTTAAGTGACTTGCCTAGCATCACAAAGGATCTCTGTGGCAGACACAGGGGTAGAATCCAGTTCCCCAGAGAAGCATTCAGGGGTCTTGACTATGAAAACATCCTTTTCCTGCTTCTTGAACTACACTCTTTCCCACTTCTGCAACAAATGACGCAACAGTCTCCTTCACTGCACAACTTTGATTCATCTCCAGAGCAGGTCCATCCTATGAACTGAGTGAATCAAGGGTGCTGTGGGAAAAATAATATGTGAACGTGTAACTAAAGACTATTGTAATGCATAAACATAAGGAGGCCAAATTAAGGTTGCAGAGGCAACCATCATTCTGACTTTTCTTAATTTTTGAGGGCTTGACTGCAATCTTAATAATCTTTTAATGTAGCTGTGGGTGTCATTTCCTAGGATTCTAAAAAACTGAAAAATCAAACTGTGTCATATGGCAGCATACTGACATCCACGCGAGTCATCAGCAGGGTTGGAACCAACTATCAGATTAACTGATAGAAGATGACAACCTACTAGTGCTATGTGCAGGAGATGAGACGCTTTGTCAGCGGGGTCGCAGATATTATTAAGGTTGTCCAGCATTTGCTAATATAAGATCCTGTTTTCAGTCGCTTGTAACTTTACCAAACTTTATCCGGTTTGTCTGAACTTTTCCATGCTGGGTGTCTGCCTCAGGCTGAATTTTCCTGAGAAAAGTTCAGTCAAACAGTTCAGCCAAAACAGGCTCAGCTGTTTCTGAGAATAAAGCTAGAGTAAAATACATTGTTTTGCCCATGTTAATTCTGGTGACATCTGAGAAGTTCTAGCATCTCTACCTTGCGGTTTGCCGGGGGAGGTGGCCTTTGTGTCAGGGATGTGCCTTTTACCGTCTCTGTGAAGAGAGACCAAAAATTGACCAAATTATAAGCCCCTGAAAAATCACAGCTCACACATGCTCAATAGGGCCTTGCTAGGGCTTCACAGCTTAATTTCCTGATAGGTGCTTCCCAAATACAGATGAAGAGTCTTTACCCCTATGAGAGTACAGTTTGAAAGAATTTCCATAATGCGCTACATTGCCATATCTGTTGTTTATCTAAACCGAATGCAGGATTTAAGGCCATTTAATAGTGGTGAACCACATGCTTTTTAATGGATGAGTGAAATTTTGAACTGTTGCATATTTGAAAATGTATTGATAAAAATTTAAATAAGGTAGGTTTTGAAAATACCCAAGATCAAGCGAAATCTAACATTATTTCTCTTTCCAACAGGTGGATAGAAGCTTTTCAAGAAGGCACCATATTATAGCTGCCTCAGCACCATCTCTGAGCCTAAAAGAGCAAAATTTCATCAAAGGATGACAAGAAATGGAGTACAGCAATTTTGTTTAAAAATGGACTCTACCAGCATCAACCTAAACACAATTTGTATATTTATGAGAATTAGGAGTTGTTGCCTTTTTTTTTAGGTGTAAGGTAATATTTTTTTAAAGACATTTGTGTATTTGTTGTTTTTTTCATACAAAAATGTGTTATTTATTAAATTCCAATGTTTACTTAATGGTCAGAATCATTTCTAAGGTTCGCATTGAATTCTAAAGTGCCCTTGTCTTTAGAATAGCAGACGGCTTTGTCAGAAAACACACACGCTTTATTGCAGTATTACAATTTATACAGTTCTTGAGTTGCTGATGATCATTTTGCAATTTAAAAAGAACAGTTCAAAGAACAAGATATTTCAACAAAACTTGAGGACACGTGGTCAGCTATGTTAAAACTCCTTTGATGAGCAGATGACTGACAGGCTGCTGCTCCTCTTGATACAATAGGTCAAGTTTTTGTGGACTAATTCAATTAAAAAACACAGCCAGCTTCTGAATCACAGAAGCCCTAGAATTAGCGCTGCTACTTGTTATTTAAGCTTCCACAACACAAAGGCAAACATATTTCTAATGCAATATGGATCCGTTATTAAAGCAAGCTGAAAGGAAAAACAGGAAAAATATTTTTTTCTTTTTCATATTCTGCAGTTGCTGAGATTATGCTCTACAGCTGTCCTCAAATTATCAATGCCAAAGATATATTTAAATATACTATCTTAATAAAAAAAATGAAGAGGCAGATTATTTTTTTAAATTGCTAGTAGTAATATAAAGCACAGGCAAAAATTGTTTGGCATGCAGGAAAAAAATCAAATATCCGATCATCGTCTTTGTTTAAAAATCCCTTTGATACCAATGAGAGTTCCCCATACAGTATGAAACATGGATAAATTACAGTTCTAATAGTTTAAGGCTAAATAAGTATGTTGAAAAATCTTACAGTATTGTACATTTTAAAATAAATGTTTGAATTGGAATTGCCCTACCAAGAAAGCACAATGTTCTTCGTGACAATGGCATAGAAAATGTGTGCCATTCATTCCAGTACATTTTGCTTACATTATTTGATGCTTTACTTGACGCTTTAAAACAAAATCTTTCTGCTGTTTTTAGAAATTTGTCAGTAGACCTCATTAGGAAACACATTGATGATTTTGGTGTATTTATTCTATTATTGAACTTTTGAAAAATCATGTTATATCACTGTATAGAATAAATGGAACAAGCACTGACAAAACATGACTAGGCCAGGGTAACAGTGTTTATATATAAAATAGGATGTAGATGTAGTCAGCCAGTTAATTGTTACGATAGGTAAACTTGGTAATAGGATTAACAGCTGTTCACCTACAGGTCAAAATGGTTCAAGACTATGTTAATAGTGATTTGCGAGTTGATACTAACTATGGCCTTACCTACACAAGGGAATTTTAGGAAAGAGACTCTTTCCCCAGATTTATCACTGGTTCCCCTGCTCTGGAGGCTTCTAGTGTTTTTATCATGGTGTTAAGACTCTAGTTCGGGGGTGGGCAAACTATGGTATGTCCCCCCTCTGGCTGCTATGTTTAGGGGCAGCCAGGGGCCTCCGCGTGCTGCCCCCACCCCAAGCGCTGCCCCCGCAGCTCAGTAGGAGCCGGGGGGGGGGAAGACATTACACTGCTTCTGGGAGCTGCTAGAGGTAAGTGCCACCAAGAGCCTGAGCCCCTCCCGCACCCCTGCCCTAGCCCTGATCCCCCTCCCGCCCTCCGAACCCCTCGATCTCAGCCTGGAGCACCCTCCTGTACCCCAAGCCCCTCATCATCACCCCTGAGCCCCTTCCCACACCCTGAATTCCTCATTTCTGGCCCAGCCCCAGAGCCCGCACCCCCAGCCAGAGCCCGCACCCCCTCCTGCACCCCAACCCCAACTTCATGAGCATTCACGGCCCGCCATACAATTTCCAAACCCAGATATTGCCCTGAGGCCACAAAGTTTGCCCACCCCTGCTTTAGTGCAACAAAGTGCTTCAAGGTATGCCTAATTTCAAGAATGTAAGCTACCCCCCTGACGTCAGTGGGACTAATCAGATGCTTGAAGTTAGGCACATGCCTATGTATCTTGCTGAATCAGGGTCTTAACCAGGTTTGACTGACATAATGGTAAAAATACTGGAAGCCTCGAAAGCCTTGCCTACACTACAGCTCCTGCTGGGTGCAGATGAACTGATGGTAGCACTTGTGGGATTTACACTCACACACACACCTCCCACCCTCAAAGATTCCCTAGTGTAAATACAGCCTATGATTTTTTGGTAATCTTGCACTAGTTCTGTGCATGGGCTAACCTTACAAAAAATACAACTAGAATGAACACCCAGTTACCTTGACAGAAGGGTCAAAGATGAACATGGAAGCCAAAATACTCTCTCGCTCCTTAGAAGCGGTCTCTCAAGACATATTAATTGGGCAGTGTGAGGAAGCTTGCCTTGTCACAGCCCTTGTTCTGTTGGTAGAGGGTTTCAGGTGCCAATTCAACAAGGTACGTAAGCACTTGCCTAACTTTAAGCATGAGTAATCCCACTGACTTCAATAGACTCAAGTTCTTAACATTAAGCATGTGCTTGTGTACCTTGCTGAATTAGAGCCTTAAATTATTAAACTCTTCAGTCTGACCCCTTTCGTGTGCAATTGAGGATGTGCTTCAATTAACTTTGAAGTTCAATGGGATTAAGGCCTTTATTTGAACAATTTTTAAAAGTTTTTTTTAAATGAGAATTAAAATATGCTTTATGTATTACATTTTCTTCTCTTATCATACATAGGGGCTTTATACTTGGTAGTTGTTCAGCAATGCAGCTGCCAGCTGAAGGCTAAGTAAGTTATGTCTCTTGCAAGTAGTTTCCTAAATGCTGTAACTTTAGCATCACAGTCTTACTCAGCAAAAACAACGAGGAGTCCTTGTAGCACCTTGGAGACTAACAAATTGATTTGGGCATAAGCTTTCGTGGGCTAGAACCCACTTGATCAGATGCATGGAGTGAAAATACAGGAGCAGGTATAAATACATGAAAGGATGGGGGTTGCTTTACCAACTGTGAAGTCAGTCTAACGAGATAAATCAATTAACAGCAGGATACCAAGGGAGGAAAAATAACTTTTGAAGGGGTAACAGAGTGGCCCATTGCCATCATGTGCCAGCAATGCCCCTCTGCCATATACATTGGCCAAACCAGACAGTCTCTACGCAAAAGAATAAATGGATACAAATCTGACATCAGGAATCATAACATTCAAAAACCAGTAGGAGAACACTTCAATCTCTCTGGTCACTCAATAACAGACCTAAAAGTGGCAATTCTTCAACAAAAAAAACTTCAAAAACAGCCTCCAATGTGATGCTGCAGAACTGGAATTAATTTGCAAACTGGATACCATCAGATTAGGCCTGAGTAGAGACTGGGAGTGGATGGGTCATTACAAAACCTGAACTTAACTTCCCAATACTAATTTCCCCCTACTGTTACACCTTCTGGTGAACTGTCTGTAATGAGACACTCTCTTACCACTTCAAAAGTTATTTTTCCTCCCTTGGTATCCTGCTGTTAATTGATGTGTCTCGTTAGACTGACCTCACACTTGGTAAAGCAACCCCCATCCTTTCATGTATTTATACCTGCTCCTGTATTTTCACTCCATGCATCTGATCAAGTGGGTTCTAGCCCACGAAAGCTTATGCCCAAATCAGTGTTAGTCTCTAAGGTGCCACAAGGACTTCTTGTTTTTGCTGATACAGACTAGCACGGCTAGCCTTACACAGGTTAACATACATAGGTGGTGTGGCTCTTCTGGTTGATGTCACAGCAAGGGAGATAGTTAAAGCTTTCTATAAGGACAGCCACTAAAAAGAAGAGATCTGCTGCACACAAAAATAAATCCATTCCAGGAGGCAAGTGTTAGTTTAGTTTCATTTTGGTATTACTTCCCCTCTGCAAAATAGAGGTAGCCAGTGGTGCTGGAACAATTTTTATAGTAGGGATGCTGACTGGCATTGAGCAGAACTAAATCCTGTGTATGATGGAAACCACTTCGAACCAAGGGGTGCTGCTGCACTCTAGTTCCAGCCCCTGTGAAAGTAGCTTGATAAAAAGTTAATGCACAGTCCTCAGATGGGGAAGGGGGACGTATGTTTGGCCTGATGAGGTTTTATGGCTGGCGACAGAAAATGAGCTCCATCTCCTGATGCACTACATATCCCTGAATGACGGTGCAGAGTGAGAATTGTTTTAAAATGTTAAAATGTCTTCTATGAGCCAGTTGACTTCTTGCTGAAGCAGCTGATTGAATCCAGAGCATTTCTGAGATACACATCTATTTATTTAAATAGACCCCTAAAAACAATTGTACAAATGAAGCTATCTGGTTATGAAATGAAATAGATGGGATTTTGACATTGTAAACACTAACTTGATAGTAATTTCTATCTTTCCCAACATATTTGTGCTTTATGTCATGTGCAAAGACAACTTCTGAGATATTCAACAGGAGCAATTTGATAAGAGTTCTCAGCCAATATTATTATTTTTCCAAGTTACACTACCCTGTTTTCTTCCAACTTAAACTATCCCTAGTTTCACGGTAGTTCATGCTCAACATTATTATTTTTAAAAGATGCTTTTAGGAAAAGTTCCATTATTAGGTAAAAAAACAAGGAGTACTTGTGGCGCCTTCGAGACTAACTAATTTATTTGGGCATAAGCTTTCGTGGGCTGAAACCCACTTCATCAGATGCATGCAGTGGAAAATACAGTAGGAAGATATATATACAGAGAGAACATGAAAAAATGGGTGTTGCCATACCAACTGTAATGAGACCAATTAATTAAGGTGGGCTATTAGCAGGAGAAAAAAAACCTTTTGTAGTGATAATCAGGATGGCCCATTTCAAACAGTTGACAAGAAGGTGTGAGTAACAGTAGAGGGTGCAAAATTATCATGGGGAAATAGTTTTTACTTTGTGTAATGACCCATCCACTCCCAGTCTCTATTCAAACCTAATTTAATGGTGTCCAGTTTGCAAATTAATTCCAATTCTGCAGTTTCTTGTTGGAGTCTGTTTTTGAAGTTTTTTTTTGTTGGAGAATTGCAACTTTTAGGTCTGAAATTGAGTGACCAGGGAGCTTGAAGGAACCTCACTGAATAGTCTCTAAGGCCACAAGTACTCCTCGTTTTTTTGCTGATCCAGATAACACAGCTACCACTCTGAAACCTGTCATTATTAGGTAGTCTCTCATTAATTTTTAACAATGTCAGTGAAACCTTTTTTGTTTACATTTCTATGCAATGTTAGCTACCAAACTGTCCATTTTTGTGTTAGTCTTGTAGACAATCAGAAAGTTAAATTGACTATCTTCTTTTCATTGACCAAGCTAAACAGAACAATAAAAGTGGCATAAATGGTTAATGTATTTTTATTTTAGTTTTAATAATTGGAACAATTAGTAACAGATTAGGATAATATTTTCAATACTAATAACACAGGTTAGGATATTCCTTTAAAAAAATATATTTAACCTGTTTCCTGAAGTATTACATGTTCTAGGATCCATAGTAAAGTGTTGCTCTAGCATATCTTTAATTCAGTTCCATCAAAGATGCCACATTCACTTTTCATTTGATTATTGTACACCAATCAATTCATTAAGCAAGGGCTGCAAAACCAGCATGAAGTGAGCTGTAGCTCACGAAAGCTCATGCTCAAATAAATTGGTTAGTCTCTAAGGTGCCACAAGTACTCCTTTTCTTTTTAAAAACTCGCTATCTCTACATAAGAGACCTAAGATAATAGATAAGATTGGTTCGTACAACGCATGATGAACACTGGCATTGAAGATTTTATTTTCTAACATTATTTCTGGGCAAGTAGAGGTCTTTAGGCAGTCTAAGAAAACTTTGAGTTAAAAAACTTACTTTAAAAATCATTACAATACACTTATTAGGCAAGGATTACTGAACTGTTAGCATCTGAGTAAGTTTTTAATGACCCTTTAAAGAATACTGGGGGGACGGTTCCTGAATAAGCTTACGTTCTATCTCTTGAAATAGGGAAGTGTAGCAGGATTAGAGGCATTTAATTAATTTTTGCCATAACTGCTGTTCGTTCTAATTATTTTCCAAATACACTTTATTTGAAGCCTAGTTTTTGTCTGTGCTGTCTAAACAGAATAGTAGAACCTTTATTTTATAAATTGAAACAGCTGAAATTCATTGTAAATAGATGTCAATATGTATCATGTTTGTACAAAATAAATCTGCAATAGTTAATTTTAGTAGTTTTTTTTTTTGCAATGCTCTTTTATCACCAGTAGCTTAGGTAGTCCATGATTCCCGGACTGCAGAGTTGTCAGAATCTTTTATTTAAATTATGTTTCTAGCCCTTATCGTTGCAGGCATCATCTTGCAAAGGTGAACTGAGCACAAACTCATACAGTGATGTTTGGCTGAGTTTGCTGACTGCTTGAAACCATATTTCTAACACGAACTGTCATTCCTGTAATTTAGGGCACTATGGAATTCTAGCGCGCACGCGCGTGTGTGTGTGTGTGTGTGAGAGAGAGAGAGAGAGACAGTTGGTATTTTGTTGCAGCCAGATGCTCAACATTTTATTTTCTGTCCCCCCACCCCCTCCACTCCTCCCTTGGAACTGCCTGCAGCTGCCTCCTGGCTCCTAGTTTTCCCACAAAGGTTTGTTACTTGGCTTACAGTTCAGGCTCCCTCCTGTGTTCCATAGAGGAGTGGGCTGGTAAGCTAGTGCTGGAGTTCAGCTTGCAGATGGGGTGGGAATGGGAGAAGCCAAAAGTATTGGCTGGTGAGCTGGCCTGCCAGGTAAGTGGAGAAATGAACCCCCTGAAGCAAGCTGCAAACTACCCTTCTCTGGGACGTGGAGAATAGCAGTTCTGAGCTGGCTGCCTGGACAACACTGCAGGAAGTGAGGCCTGAGGAATGAAGTCAGGCTGCCTGGTGAACACTGAAGAAGAAAACATCTTCAGAAATCATATTAGAAAACCCATAATTGAAGCATTGTACACCTAGGAATTTCTTCAGCTATGAATCATGGTTGTGTTTGCATAGCAGTGAGTGGGAGGTGGGAATGAAGGATTTAGTAAGTTAACACTGACAGAATTTAGTCCCGTTGTGCTGCAGAGTACATGGTGTCCTAGCTATTACCAAAGAACAGCTATTAAAATGCTGAGAGTCTTCAGTGACCCTTCAGCTCTTACCATTGATCAATCCTACCCAAAACTATCTTTATTGTAAGTATCTGGTTGCCAATATCTCCTGAGTTCTACTGGAATTCCCTCTGTCATTTAGAAAAAGGACGTGCACCCACGTCTGATTCCTGGAAGTGTATAGTAAACTGAGACTGCAACTAGCTTGTAAACTTTCAGGAAATGTTTAACAGGTGAATCGTCTTAGGGGAAAAAATGTTAAATATAAATGTGCATTTTGCTTGAGACAATGTGTCTGATCAGAAAACAAGAAGTGATGATTGCAAAGATACAAAGCTAAGATTGTAGCAGTGGAGGAATTGGGAGGGGATATTTTCAAGGGTAAACGAAGAAAGCTGAGGGGTTTTAATTCAAAGAATACAAGTAACAATTGCTCATTTTTCAATGACTTCATGCCTTTCTTTCCTGGATATTGATGCTGACTTTATCCAATGGGAAATTACATAAACTGATTTGAATTTATATAATTTAATTTTATTTATGACAATAGTGACCTCGTCCCAGAGATCCCATTTCTCTATAAACATGGCTGCCCAATCTTGTTGAATTAGCAGGAGGGGGCTAGTAAAGAAAAGCAATAAAGTACGCTATTGAATTCATATTTTTTCTAGGGCTGTCGATTAATCGCAGTTAACTCACGTGATTAAATCAAAAAAATTAATCACGATTAAAACAATTAATCAAGATTAATTACAGTTTTAATTGCACTTTTAATAGAATACCAATTGAAATGTACTAAATATTTTTGGATGCTTTTCTACATTTTCAAATATATTGATTTCAATTGCAACACAGTATACAAAATAGACAGTACTCACTTAACACTGATATTTTTGATTACAAATATTTGCACTGTAAAAATGGCAAACTAAAGAAATATTATTTTTCAATTCACCTCATACAAGTACTGTAGATCAATCTCTTTATGGTGAAAGTTCAACTTGTAAATGTAGATTTTTTTTTGTTACAATAACTGCACTCAAAAACAAAACAATGTAAAACTTTAGAGCCTACAAATCCACTCTGTCCTACTTCTCATTCAACCAATCCCTAAGACAAACAAGCTTGTTTACATTTACAGGAGAAAATGCTGCCCGCTTCTTATTTACAATGTCACTTGAAACTGAAAACAGACATTCGCATGGGACTTTTGTAGCCAGCATTGCAAGGTATTTATGTGCCAGATATGCTAAACATTTGTATGCCCATTCATGCTTTGGCCACCATTCCAGAGGACATATTTCCAGGCTGATGATGCTCGTTAAAAAAAGAATGCATTAACTAAATTTTGGCTGAACTCCTTGAGGGAGATTTGTACGTCTCCTACTCTGTTTTACCCACATTCTCCCATATAGTTCATATTCTAGCAGTCTCAAATGATGATCCAGCACATGTTGTTTGTTTTAAAAACACTTTCACTGCAGATTTAACAAAACGCAAAGAAGGTACCGATGTGAGATTTCGAAAGATAGCTACATAACTCGACCCAAGGTTTAAGAATCTGAAGTGCCTTCCAAAATCTGAGATGGACGAGGTGTGGAGCATGCTTTCAGAAGTCTTAAAAGAGCAACACTCTGATGCAGAAACTACAGAACCTGAACCTCCAAAAAAGAAAATCAACCTTCTGCTCGTGGCATCTGACTCAGCTGATGAAAATGAACATGTGTCAGTCCGCACTGCTTTGGATGGTTATCAAGTAGAACCCGTTATCAGCATGGACGCATGTCCTCTGGAATGGTGGTTGAAGCAGGAAGGGAAATATGAATCTTTAGCACGTCTGGCACATAAATATCTTGCGACGCCAGCTAAAACAGTGCCATGCGAACCTCTGTTCTCACTTTCAGGTGATATTGTAAACAAGAAACAGGCATCATTATCTCCTGCAAATGTAAACAATCTTGTTTGTCTGAGTGATTGGCTGAACAAGAAGTAGGACTGAGTGGACTTGTAGGCCTTAACATTTTACATTTTTATTTTTGAATGTAGTGGGTTTTTTGTACATAATTCTACATTTGTAAGTGCAACTTTCATGATAAAGAGATTGCACTACAGTACTCGTATAAGGTGAACTGAAAAATAAAAATATTTGCACTGTAAAAAAAGAAATAGTAATCAAAAATAAATATAAAGTGAGCACTGTACACTTTGTATTCTGTGTTGTAATGGAAATCAATATATTTGAAAATGTAGAAAATATCCAAAACTATTTAAATAAATGGTATTCTATTATTGTTTAACAGTGTGATTAATTTTTTTAATCGTGTGATTAATTGTGATTAATTTTTTTAATCACTTGACAGCTCTAATTTTTTCAAATAAAACTGTTCTCTTAGGGTATATCTACATGGCAAAAAAAAAACCTGCAGTAGGGAGTCTGAGTCTGGCTCACTCTATGGCACTAAAAATATCCACCTCGACATTCAGCCTGGAGCTTGAGTTCTGAAACCAACCTCCTTCCCTGGGCTTCAGAGCCAAGCCTCAATCCAAACATTTTTAGTACGGTAGCACAAGCTAGAAACTGTAGACCCAGGCTCTGTGACTCTCTCCCTCCTTCCATCCTTGAAAGCAAAGGCAAACAATCGTTTCATGCCTTTTTTCCTGGGTTACCCGTGCAGATGCCATGGCACGGCACGCATGGAGCCTGCTCAGCTCAGCACTGCTGTTGTGAGCATTGTAAACACCTCGCGCATTATCCTGCAGTATGTGCAGAACCTGGCTAGGAGCCGCCATCACGTGGACAATTGTGAGGAGGACATGGACACAGACGTTCCTGAAAGCACAGAATGTGGCAATTGGGACATCATTGTGGCAGTGTTGCAGGTATGGGATGGTTCCCAGTGGCTGCGAAACTTTCGCGTGCATAACGCTACTTTCATGGAACTTTGTGAGTTGCTTTCCCCTACCCTAAAGCGCAGGAATACCAAGATGAGACCTGCCCTGACAGTTGAGAAGTGAGTGGCGATAGCCCTGTGGAAGCTTGCAACGCCTTGCAACTGACTGCTACCCAGTCAGTCGGGAATCAATTTGGAGTGGGCAAATCTGCCATGGGGGCTGCTGTGATCCAAGCAGCCAGGGCAATCAGTGACCTTCTGCTAACAAGGGTAGTGACTCTGGGAAACGTGCAGGTCATAGTGGATGGCTTTGCTGCAACGGGATTCCCTCACTGTCACAGAGTGATAGACGGAACACACATCCCTATCTTGGCACCTGACCACCTTGCCAGCCAGTACATAAACCACATGGGGTACTTCTCAATGGTGCTGCAAGCACTGGTGGATCACGGGGACGTTTCACTGACATCAGTGTGGGATGGTTCGGAAAGGTGCACGACGCTCGCATCTTTAGGAACTCCAGGCTGTTTGAAAAGCTGCAAGAAGGGACTTTCTTCCCAGACCAGAAAATTACCGCTGGGGATGTTGAAATTACAATAGTTATCCTTGGGGACCCAGCCTACCCCTTGCTCCCATGGCTCATGAAGCCGTACACAGGCAGTACGGACAGTACTACTGGACAGTAGTAAGGAGCAGTTCAACTACAGGCAGAGGCAAGTGCAGAATGGTGGTAGAATGTGCCTTTGGACATTTAAAAGCCCGCTGGCGCTGTTTGTTGACTAGGTTAGACCTTCAGCACAACCAATGTTCCCATTGTTATTGCTGCTTGCTGTGTGCTCCATAATATCTGTGAGAGTAAGGGGAAGACGTTTATGGCGGGGTGGGAGGTTGAGGCAAATCATCTGGTGGCCACTTTTGAACAGCCAGACACCAGGGCGATTAGAAGAGCACAGCTAGGCATGCTGTTCATCAGAGAGGCTTTGAAAAACAGATTCATGACTGGCCAGGCTATGGTGTGACAGTTGTTTTTCTTCTTAATGCAAAACCGCCTCTTTGTTGAATTTACTTCCCTGTAGGCAATCCCGCTCTCCCCTTCAACCACAGCTGGCAAAGGAAATAAAGTCTCTATTGTTTTGAATCCATGCATTGTTTATTTATTAAAAAAAAAAAAGAGAGAGATCACTGACAAGGTAGCCCGGATGAGGTCAGGAAGGAGGGAAGGACAAAGCCACATTGCTTATTGTAGCCACCCTACAAATCAAAGCTGTTTGAATAACAGCTTTCTGTTGCTTGGGACATCCTCTGGAGTGGAGTGGAGTGGAGTGGCTGGGTGCCCGGAGGGCCCCCGCCCCCGCATTCTTGGGCGTCTGGGTGAGGAGGATATGGAACTTGGCAAGGAGGGCAGGTGTTTATACAATAGATGCAGTGCTCTGTGCTCTTGTTGCCTTTCCTGCAGCTTTACCAGATGCCTGATAATGTCCGTTTGTTCCCCAATTAGCCTCAGCATCTCCTCCTGCATGTTCTGATCACACTCACTGAATGCTTTCCTGGCCTCTGCCACCGAATGCCTCCATGCATTCAGCTGTGCCCTATCAGTGTGGGAGGACTGCCTGAGGTCGGAAAACATGTCATCCCGAGTGTTGTTTTTTTGCCTTCTAATCTGTGGTAACCTCAGGGACAGAGTTGATATGGGGAGCATAGAAACATTTGCACCTGCAGGGAGGATAAAAAGGGAGAAAAAATTTAAGAAGATACATGTCTGAGAACAAAAGGGAGACTCTTTCACAGTGAATCAAACAATTCACAGCAAAGACAGCACATGTGCTTTAGGTACAAGGTCGCATTTTGCCTTTTATATTGAGCACCTGCTGGTATGGTGACACATCACACACCACTGGGCAACAGAATTTGGTTTCCAGGAAATCATGGTAAGCCAAAGAGTACATGGGGTTGGCTTCTTCTGCCTTCATAACATGTAGGAATGGTTTCAAACTGCAGAGCCCTCCTTTCCCATAGTATTGGCTCCAGGGTGATTAAAAGGTTCTCTGCTTGCCTGCTGCGCATTCTCCTCTTCCTCTTCCTCTTCCTCATCCACAAAATCCTCCTCCATGTTGTGTGAAACTCCCCCCTTGCAGGTGTCCACGGACAGTGGTGGGGTACTGGTAGGGTCCACCCCTAGAATGGCATGCAGCTGATCATAGAAGCAGCATGTATGGGGCTCCGACCCAGAACGACCGTTTGCCTCCTTTGTCTTGTAGTAGGCTTGCCTCAGCTCCTTAACTTTCATGCGGCACTGTTGTGTGTCCCTGGTGTAGCCTCTCTCCACCATGATTTGTGCGATTTTGGCCTATCTATTAAAATTTCTTCTTTTTTATTGGAGTTCAGCCTGTACAGATTCTTCTCCCCATACAGCAATCAGATCCAGTGTCTCCCATTCGCTCCATGCTGGAGCTCATTTGCAATTCTGGGACTGCATGGTCACCTGTGCTGCTGAGCTTGCCACGCTGACCAACAGGAAATGAAATTCAAAAGTTCCCGGGGCTTTTTCTGTGTACCTGGCTAGTGCATTGGGGTTGAAAGTGCTGTCCAGAGTGGTCACATTGGAGTACTCTGGGATAGCTCCCAGAGGCCAATACCATCGAATTTCACAACACTGCATCTGCACTACCCCAAATTTGACCCAAGAAGGTCGATTTTAGCGCTACTTCCCTCGTCGAGGAGTACAGCAGTCAATTTTAAGAGCCCTTAGGTTGACGGAACAGGGTTGGTTGTGTAGCTGCATTGCTTATAAAATCTACCTAATGCAGCTAAATTCGACCTAACCTCGTAGTGTAGACCAGCCCTTAGTGGAAGCACTGACAAGTTTAACCAGCAAAGTTATTCCCTGCTGGTCATCACTCGCCAGGAAGGTCGTAGTTCCAAAGCACTGGTGGTTGAATGAATTGCTCCTAGCACCACTATGAGCAAAACTGGATGACATTCAGACCACCTACCATTTATCTCTTCATGATATTGTAGATTGTTTTGAATCTGCAAGGTAGAACATGTTACTCACAATGGTAGGCACTTAAGTGAGCCACTGAGCATTGACTGTTTGGATTAACCAAGCTATCCACATCTCAAAACACATCCTTTGATGCTTTGCCCATGCTATAATCACGGCAAAGATACTTTTGTACTTTTTGATATAACACTGGACTGAGCAGAACTGGATTCTATTTCCCCCTCTGCCACTTGCCTGCTAAGAGATCTCGGGCAGTCATTTCTCTGCTCTGTGCCTCAGTTTCACCATCTGTAAAATGGGGATAATGATCTGTTCCCTAGGAAAGCACTTTGAGATGTACTGATGAAAGTACCACATAAGAACTATTTGTTGTTTCGTCTATTCAAGAGGTACTCAAACTGTGGTCCATGGACTCCATTCAGGTGGTCCGTGGATAGTTCCCTCTAAGGTGCGCACCTGGCTGGCTGCACATGAGAAAATGAAGGACCACCCACCTAATTTAGTGGAGCCATGCAGGCATGGTGGTGGCCGTGGGGGGAATAGGGGGTAGGTGGGAGGGGGCAGTGGGGTAAGAAGAGGGGTTGGGGGGAATTTGGGATGTGCGGGGCTGCGGCAGCCAGAGAAAGTGGTGACTTTCCCTAGCTCCAGGACTGTGGCTGCTGGGGAGAGACAGCTCTCCTTCCCAGCCTCAGCTCTGTGGCTGCTGTGGCAGGGGAGAGACCTCCTCTTCTTCCCAGCCCCAGCTCAGGGGCTGCTGCGGCAGGGGAGAGAGGGCACGTCCATCGTATTAGAAAGGTAAGACTACTGATATTAAAATATGAGTTGTGTGCTTTTATTTGTAGAAAAAAACCATTTATTATTATTAAGGGTTTGTTTATATAGCGCTTTTATCCAAAGCACTTTACAATAGTTAGCTAACGGTACAAACAACATTTGGAAAGATCATTAAGTGGTCCGCTGAGACCCTCAGCAATTTTCAAGTGGTCCACGAAAATAAAGTTTGAGAACGACTGGTCTATTGCACAGCTTTGGCATGAGAATTCAAAATATATTTGAGGCAATCATGCAGGTTCCCAATGAGATGACTGCCAGGACCCTGTAGTCATCTTTCCTCTTGCTTCAGTTCAGCCAGGTCAGTTGTAAATCAAGATGACTTGTGAGAATGAAGCTGAGGAAGAGGACAACTTAAGCCACTGCTCTGATGCCTGAGGACGAACCTATTACAGCTGACTGATTGGAATGTTCATGTGTCTGGCTGCTCCTTGCACGGCTTCTGACTAGGAGCTGGTTTCTCCTGCTTTGGAGAGCTCCAAAGCTGTTCTAGGCTGCATCTATATATTTAGGGCTGCTGTAGTAGAATATATATAATTAGAATCTTCCAGAACTTCAATGCTACAGGTCTTGTTGTGATGTCTTTCACCCAGGGCCGGCTCTAGGATTTTTGCCGCCGCAAGCAAAAAAATGTTTGGCCGCCCCCGGCTCCGCCCCAACTCCGCCCCTTCCCCAAATCCCCGGCCCCACCTCCTCCCCCAGGCGTGCCGCATTTTCCACCCCCCCCATTGCTTCCTGTGGCTCCCCCCTGCAACCTCCTGCCCTAGCTCACCTCCGCTCCGCCTGCTCCCCTGAACACGCCGCCGCTCCGCTTCTCCTCCATCCCTCTCAGGCGAGATGAGCGAGGGTGGGGGGGTGGGGGGTTAGAGGAACAGCTCCCCGCCCCAGCTCACCTCCGCTCCACCACCGCCGCTTTCCCCGAGCGCGCTGCTGCTTGGCTTCTCCTTCCTCCCAGGCTTGCCGTGCGAAACAGCTGTTTCGGGTGTGGCAAGCCTGGGAAGAAGGGAGGGGGGAGAAGCGCCCGAAGGGAGGCGGCGCACTCAGGGGAGGAGGAGGAGTGGAGGCGAGCTGGGGCGGTGGGGGCACATTTCTAGGGGTGGCATGGCCGGTGCAGGAATGCTGCCCCTAGGAATGTGCTGCCCCAAGCATCTGCTTGTTTTGCCAGTGCCTAGAGCCGGCCCTGCTTTCACCAGAGATCCAGTTCATGAGAGCATAGTTCATGGCCAAGGACTCAGAGCTATGGCTAAAGGGAGTCTTGTCAGTATTCTAGCCATCTCTTCTTGCCAATAAGGATATGGGAACAGTGACTGGACAACATAAGCCTGGAAGCAGCAGCCGGAGACCAGACCAGCCCCCAGGCAAAGGGCTGCTATTTAAAGGAGCTAATTCACAATCAGTTAAATTAATAGGCAGCAGGTTTAAAACGAACATAAATACTTCCTCACACCATGCACAGTCAACCTCTGAAACTCATTGCCAGGAGATGTTGTGAAGGCCAAACTATAACTGGGTTCAAAAAAGAATTAGATAAATTTATGGAGGACAGGTCTAACAATGGCTATTAGCCAAGATGGTCAAGGATGCAACCCCATGCTCTGGATGTCTCTACACCCCTGACTGCCAAAAGGTGGGACTGGATGACTGGGTTAGGGTAAATTGCCCTGTTGTGTTCACTCCTTTTAGAGGATAGGACTCTGGCCACTGTCAGAAAACAGGATACTGGGCTAGAGAAAGCCTGTATGGGCCTGATCCAGTATGTCCATTTTTATGTTCTTAATCAAATTAAGCAAAATCCAGATTAGGACATGAAGACATTTGCTTACAATTTCTGGACCTTCACTCTTAATAGGTACATTTGAGGACACACATCCTACCAAAGCATTGATAGAGCAGTCCATTGGAGCAGCATTCTCCCTCAGAGCAATTTGGAAAAACCAGGTTAAAACATGGATGCCAGCAGGAGATGTGTGTGCCAATGCTGAAGCTCCACAGGTAATGATCAGTATAGACCTGGTTAGACCGTCCAGTAGGTTGGCCCATGCTGGTTGCCCACATGATGTTAGAAACAGATGCAGCTAGAACAGCGTTCACGTGGCAAAACGTGGTTTTTTACCTTGGCTTGGGGGCTGTGGGCTGACTACATATTCCTGAGGGAATTCTGCACACAATATTTTAAAATTCTGCACATTTTATTTGTCAAAGTAACACAATATAGTCATGCCAGTTTCAATTATTTGGGTAATTTATTTCAAAATACCTGTCAGCCAGTATGTCTGTAACAATACAGAAAACAAAAAAGATTCAGGAAATGTTTTTTAACAAATAGAGTTCATACTAGGTGTATTAATACAGAACTCTTGAGTAATAATTCATTTAAACTACAGTACAGAAATGCATTTCCCACACCCCTCAAAACAGTGCACAGGCCTGGGGGAGTCGGATAACAGAGGCGCTGAGGGAGAGGGAAGTAAATTGCTGGGAAGGCACCTGGGAGTGAGCCTAGAGGGGCGTTGGGTGTGAGTTGTACAGTACAGATTGGGGGGCGGGGGTTCAGGGTGCTGACCGGAGCCACCGGGGTCCCTTTTTGAGTGGTCGTTCTGGTCAACAACTGGACCCCTGACAACCCTACAAGTCAGAGGTGGGCAGGACTGACTAATGGCTACCCAGAGCAGCCCCCCTCCCCGCGTCAGTAAGGGGCTGTGCCGGGAGGGCTGGTCACTGCTCTCTGCCCCGGGTTCCTCAAAGCAAGCGGCGTCCCACGGCCGCGCCCCCTGTTCATGGGGCTTCCCGGCCGCCTGGGACCGCGCCGGGCCCGGCTCCCCCCACCCTCCCGCCTGCAGAACCACACGTGCCGGGGACAGGCCCCGCCCAACGACCGCCCGTGGCTCCCGGGGCCTCGCCCCCTCCACTGGACTCCTCGCCCCGCCCACTCCGGCCTCTTCCCGCTCCCTCCCACCGGCGTCCCCGCGCTGCGCGCTCCGCACGCGCCCCTCCCAGCGGGCTCGCTGTGTGCGCAGGCGCGGGTCGGGGACAGGCGCAAGGAGGGCGGAGCGCCGCGCGAAGCGGAGGGGCGGGGTCACGAACTCTGACCTCCCGGAGCCGGAGCCGCCACCGACAAATAACCCCCCAGGAGAGGCCGCCGGGAGCTGGGCCCGCCAGGTGAGAGCGGCCGGGCTGGCCTGCAGCCGCTTTCCTCCCCCGGGCTCGGCAGCGGCTTATGCGGGGCCTGGCCTGGAGGCGCTGCGCCGCTTGGGGGCGGCTCTCACCCGTCCCCAGCCCGCGCCGCGTCCCGCAGGAGCCGGGGAAGCGGCCCCCTCTGTCTGTCCCCGGGCGGGCGGGCGGCTCCGTCCTGGCTTCCCCGGGAGGGCGGCGGCTCCGCGCTCTCCTGACCTTTCACCTAACAGGAAAAGCTTGTGTCTCCCCTCCCCGGATCCCGGCCGCGCCCCGGGGCCCGCTCCGCCCGCCCGCCCGGCAGTGGGGATGGGGGGCGGCTCCTGTGCCGGGCTCCCAGCGCTGCGGCTTTGGCTCCTCTGCCCGCCCGAGGGAGTGTCTGAGCTTCCCCCTTTCCCGCCGGGCGGGAGCCCCCAGGGCCGCTGGGGAGGGCGGAGGCAGGGAGCGGGTCTGGCCCGTTAGGTTGCGGGGCGTTAGCGCCCGGGTCTCCCCTTCCCCGTGAGCGCACAGGCGGCCGCAGCAGCCATTTTGTGTGGGCCGAGCGTCCCGTGCGGGTTTGACCGCGGCCGCTCGGGCAGAGGAGGAGGCTGGGCCCTGCCTCGGTCCCCCCGCTCGGTAGGGAACTGTCTAGCTGCAGGCCGGCCCCAAGGGCGCTCCCGACCTGAGCTGCATGGGCCCCGTACTCCGCCCCGGGGTAGAGGCTTGTCTCACGCCACCTTTCAAGTGACAGCAGTAAAGGCCGCGCCAGCCTCTTTCCCTGCCGGGGTGTGTGTGGGGAGGTGTCAGGCGAAAGGTGTCCCCGCCTCGCCTTTTGTCTCCTTCGTCACAGAGAAAAAAGCTGCCCGCATCGGTGGGCTGTGAAATGTGCTGGCTGAATATCAACTTTCTAATCGAAATAGAGAACAAGTTCACTCCTGGTAGCAGCCATTTTACTAGAAAGCGGCAGCGAGTGCCCAGGTGTGTGACTGTGCAACCAAGACTCCTTCAACTTAGCGACCTGTCAGAATGAAGGCAGTGCTTGCATGGTACACAGGAAAGTTTTTTGTTTTCTCTCCGCCCACGTTCTCCCCCCCTCCCCCACGAACTTATTAACCTGGTGTTTGTCTGACAACCCTAGAGACTGAAAAGTTCTCCAAGTACAGTATAGGCCATTCACTGGCAATATTCTTCCCTATTTTATCCCATCACTGTATTAAACCTGATTTGAAAGCTCTTCGTGGGTGCTGTGGCAAGCTTCCTCGGTAGACACTCCCACTCAGTGTTTTGGTTGATACAGTCAGGCTGCAAATTGATGCGGATGTTAGTGTGAGCTGGACAGACTATCCACTCACACCAGCTAAGACACTAGATGTTAAAGCTGGGTTGGTTGATGAAAATTTTTGGTGCAGATCTGTTCCAGACAAACTAGTAACCAAGATTTGGAGGGGGCAAGGCTTCATTCCATTGACAGTCCCCTGACTGTCCACGTTTAGTGAAAATATTGCCTCACTCACTTTGTCTCTCTATAATCCTGAAAGCAACAAGCTACAACTACACTGCATGCAGGTTTAGTGAAGACTGATATTTTTCTTTTTTAATACAGTATGAAGGTAGAATCATAGGACTGGAAGGAATCTTGAGAGGTCATCTAGTCTAGTCCCTTGCATTCATGGCAGGACTAAGTATTATCTAGACCATTCTTGTCAGGTGTTTGTCTAACCGGCTCTTGTCAAATCATATGATGGAGATTCCACAACCTCCCGAGGCAATTTATTCCTGTGCTTAACCACTCTGACGGTTAGGAAGTTTTTCCTAATGTCCAACGTATACCTTCTGTGCTGCAATTTAAGCCCATTGCTTCTTGTCCTATCCTCAGAAGATAAGAAAAACAATTTTCCCCCTCCTCCTTGTAGCAACCTTTTACATACTTGAAAACTTTTATCATGACCCCTCTGTCTTCTCTTTTCCAGACTAAACAAACCCAGTTTTTTCAATCTTTCCTCATAGGTCATGTTTTCTAGACCTTTAATCATTTTTGTTGCTTTTCTCTGGAGTCTGTCCAATTTGTCCACATCATTCCTGAAACTGAACACAATACTCCAGTTGAGGTTTAATCAGTGCAGAGCAGAAGAATTACTTCTCGTGCCTTGCTTTCAATACTCCTGCTAATGCATCCCAGAATGATGTTTGCTTTTTTTGCATGGAAATTGTCTTACAGATTCTGACAGGCTGCTGTATAATTGATATGTCAGACTTACTGTTTTCCACTCGTTTTGCCCTAGTGGTTTTTTTTTATTATTATTATTAGTTGTCCCCATTAGTGCCCAAAATGTGCTAGGTACTGGTCAAATTCAAAAGGCACAGTCTGTACCCTGTAAAACACATATGTATTTTGTAATAACTGTTTCATTTTTGCCAAAATACATTTGTTGAAGTGGACATTGACTTTAGTACAGGGCAAGGCTAGCCAGACTTCTTGCCAAACACTGAGATACTCATTGAGTGCATATTAAATCATGTGTTTGTAACTGGTAGTGGCTACTCTTGAAAGGAGATATGTGTGCTAATATTGTAGGCACTGGCACTATTCTTATTTATTTGTATTATTGAAGCATGTAGGAGCCCTAGTTCTGGATCTGGACCCCATCATGCTAATGTTTGTTTATTTTAAAAAAATTATAGCTCAACATTTTAGTCAGTTGGAACTGGGCAGTTCTTCCACAGAAAACATTGTTAAAAATGAAATGTGGAACCACTGCAGAGTCAGAAGAAATGACCTTGTTCTGTGTTGTCTTTCTGTTTACACTTTTCTTCGTAGTTTTTCTGTTTTGGGGAAAGTTAATTTGGCCATTCCCTGTTGCTCTTGCCACATCCTATAATTTGAAATGGCTTTCTGGAGGCGGTGTTTCTTGTCTGAAAAGAGTTGCTGTATATGATTCTTAGACTATTGGAAAGAGACATCATCTTAAATAGGCATAGGCATCTGTCACCTTAGTATCTGAATGTCTCGGGGAGAACAAAAATCACTGTAGGCCAGTGATCTAACTATCCTCTGTTTTTTCCCAGGACTCCTGGGGCTATCTCTTAACAGATTTATTTCTCTTCCTCCTTTTCTCATTCTTTACTGTTTTTACTTGTAGCTGTGAGAAAGCTAAATCAAATACATATGTTTTATTTTTCATTCTGAAGGCAGTGCGCTTTGTGGGCATTTTTATCTTCTCTAATGAGTTCCATAGCTTTGGTCCTGGTGCCAAAAAAGCTGTTGCCTGCTCTTATAAGCTTCACCCTTGAGGTTGAACATCATGGTTTCTACAGAATAGAGCTTTGATGGATGATTCCAACTCATCTATCTTCAGTTAACTCTAAATTTTTCTGTAGATTACTGAAAAGGAGCTCTTTTAAGTGATGGCTCAATAATAATGGGACTGTAGTTGCTATTGACAAAGTTTCTGTCAGTATTGCTCGGATGTGAAATGTATTTACAGAGTATTTAGATTCAAAGTTATCTGTTTTGTTAATATCGATTTCCCTATGTAACATAAGATTGAAAGTATTTATAGTGACCAAATGTTGACTATTACATTGCTTAAATTTTGTATGTTGATATATGTATTTTTAGTTGTTTTACTTATTAGTTTACTGTGCATGAATTGTATTGGTTAATGTGTAATAAACATACAGTTTCTCCATCTAATAAAGTTACTGTAGTTTTACCACAGTTTGTGAAGCAAAGTTGTCACATGGGAGAAAAGATAAGCTATGGTCTCTGTATTGATTATTTGATTCTGCAAAAGTAAGGCCAATTTCCAAATACCGGGGACTCATCTCTGTGTCAGGATTCTAAAATAGCCTGTCAAGTATGTGCTTATTCTCCTGGCTTCTGAGCACAAGTAGTTGAGGTTTTGTCATCTTGATTCTGCAAAG
Source organism: Chelonia mydas (assembly GCF_015237465.2). Lineage (NCBI taxonomy): Eukaryota > Metazoa > Chordata > Testudines > Cheloniidae > Chelonia > Chelonia mydas. The sequence goes on from NC_057849.1 coordinate 266,353,820, forward strand.
CTGAAAACAAATACTGTAGGATTTCACAGCATCTTGAAAAAGAAAAGGAGGACTTGTGGCACCTTAGAGACTCTAAGTACTCCTTTTCTTTTTACAAATACAGACTAACAGGGCTGCTACTCTGAGACAGCATCTTGTGTATATTTGGTGAGAAAATGGTGTTGGCTCTCTCACGAGAGAGAATGAAAACTACAGCTAATAAATGTGAGAAAAAGAACACTTTGTACACTTATTTGCCTAAGGAAAACTATAAATTGTCACTGTTCTTAGCCATGATACTCCATATATACACCTCTACCCTGATATAACGCTGTCCTTGGGAGCCAAAAAATCTTACCGTGTTATAGGTGAAACTGCGTTATATTGAACTTTCTTTGATCCACCGGAGCGTGCAGCACACCCCCCCCCCCCCCCCCCCCCCCCCCCCGGAGTGCTGCTTCACTGCGTTATATCTGAATTCATGTTATATTGGGTTGCGTTATATCGGGGTAGAGGTGAAGTTTTAGATGTCTTCATTTAATCCTAGAATCCTGTTCCAACATCTTTACAAAGATTATGGGGGCATTCCACTGTCTGCTAAAAATAGCAGTGATAGATGGGAGGGCATGGCTTGGGCAAGTAGAGAGCCATGCGGGTATGTACTCGCACACATACCTCCACCCTTCAGGTGTGTCTACACTATACTTGCCTAAACAGTGCCTCAGTGGTTATACTGCTGTTTATACCCATGCTAGGGGCTCTCGACTGTCAGCCCTGCCTGGGGTGGCCGGGCTGCAGGCTGTCAGACCCGCACTTACATCGCCTGTAGCACTTACGTTGCCCCATGGTGACAGCTTGGGCTTTCAAAGGCAGCAACAGGGGATGTAAGCATAAATAAATAAAAAGATTTTGCAGTCCCTTCAAAAGTGTCTGGCTGTCCGGATTTGGCCTGCAGTCCACCTGTTGACTACCCCACTGTAAAGTATAAAGGACCTCTATTTTGTATCTTCTGCTTTGCATTAGAAATTGAGATCTAGTCTGTGTGGTGTTTTTTTTGTTTGTTTGTTTTTTTTAGCTCCATGGACAGCTAAAGATCTAGTAAACTTGACATTAGACACAAGTGAAACCTGACTGAGGGGGAAATTATTTTTATTCAGTCTGTTTAAATCTTTTTCATTTCCCATTTAACCTGGGAATTACAGGCAAAAATATCTTTTAAACATTAAAAATGCTTGCTCCTTCAATCAAAGGTTGCAAGACCTCAAAATTCAGAGGATAACTGAAAAGATCACATTGTAAGCTCTTTGGGACAAGTTATGTGTCTTCCTTAATTTTTGTATACTATATTGTGGGCACCACTATAAATACCTACTATTTGTAAGGGAAAGACAAGCAGATTTTTTTTTTTTTTTTTTTTTTTAGAAAATTCAAGTTTTTTGAATGCATAAGAAGCAAAAAAAAAGTATGCCCTTCATTAGCAGTATATTTTCAAACTAAAAAGAAATTCCTGTACAAATGGAATTAGTGAAAATCTGTATGGAAGATTTACTTTTTTTACACTGTTTAGAAAGGGGAAGGATGTCACTATGGAATATAGGACTTTGAATGCAGCAGGGAATAAGATATAATAGGTTACTTCCACTAGCCTGGCAAAATACCATATTTTAGTTCAGTGCTTCTAAATTTTTTTTCCAGAGGTGGATTCTTTCATCGATCACCTTTCCTAGCAGTCCTGTTCCCTTATCTTTCCTCCAACTGCAGTGTTTAATATGAAAAATTAATATCAGGATAGCATTAAAGTTATGAGGAAAAGATGCTTTAATGTGACTGGTGCAGATATAAGCCTGGTTGCTTCTTCCTCCACATTTTATGCTTACAAGTATCAAATCTCCCCTTATTTGCTTGTAGACTCATCTATTTTAAATTTCCTTGGTTGTTGCTGTTGTCTGTCTTTCAGTTTGTCTGACTCTCGTAAATGTTGATGTGTGCAAATATGATCATATAGAAACAATATACAAAAACATGAAGCACCGAAGAGGGGTGTGCGTAGTTGCTTAAGTAATTTTTGTTAGACAAAAAACCCCAATCCTCTGGTACTCTTCAGAGTCCTGGATTGGGCTGCTGCTCATAGGAAATATTACTGTTCAAAGACTCCTTTGCCATTGTGAGAAATGTGGCTCTTTGGACTACAATTTGAGAACTGCTGGTTTAGATTTTTGTGCCGCTTGAACTTCCTGGTACTAAACTACTGAACTAAGTTTTGTAACTTTTTCAAGGAATGCTTCTGAGGCCACTGGTAAAGGAGACCAATTCTGCAGTGCTTTATAAATAATAAAAATGAAGCAAAAAATGTAAAACTATATACAGTAAGGTTAAGTTGCATGGAAACACAGTCAGGACGATGATACAAATGGTAAGAGAGGCCACCAGTGAACTGACAAATGCTGAAGAAGTGCTGGAAGGAGCATTCTGACAAAGTGCTGAACTCTGTAGTTCATCCAGATGCAAGCATTCTGTGTATGCTGGATGAACAGGGCAGCTTGCAAGGCAGAATAGATATTAGCACTGAATCACCATCAGAAAAAGAAATAGAGCAGTGAAGCAGTTAAAACAATGGGAAAGCTGCAGGCATAGATAATATAATAGTTGAGCAGCTAAAACCTGATGGGACAAGTGCTATCAAAGCATTAGGAAAAATACTTTAAAAGGTATGGGAGCATGAGGGAGGTACTGGATGACTGGCTGAAGGCAACAGTTGTATCAGTGCTGAAGAAAAGCAATCCTCCCAATCCAAATAATTATAGAGGTACAGGCTTATTATTAGTACCAGGAAGAATGATGAAAGTAATTATTAACAAATTAAGGTCAGTTTTAGAGGATGTAGCAGGCGAAGAACAGTGCAGCTTTAGACCAGGTCAAAGTTGCATTGTTCAGATATACCCACTCTGACAGTTATTTGGGGGAGGGTAAGAATGGGAATTGAAGATGTTTGTTGTTTTCATTGACTTCACTAAGGCATTTGATTTGGTTTGGAAGGATGCATTATGGAAAGGAGTAAAATCCTATGGAGTTCCACATAGGATAACTGCAGTTATAAAAGTTATGTATGGAAACTCCCAGAGTGCCATAAGAATTGGTGGTAAATTAAGCAGCTGTTTCAAGTCAAAGTTTGGTATAAAACAAGGGGGCCTGAAATCACCATGGCCTTTCATCATGTTCTTAAATTGGATATTAAGAATGGTAGATGAGTTGGAGGGCATGACATTGGGTGATCTAGAGTTAAGCTCTTCAGCTGATGCAGATGACATCCTACAATTGTCAGACACATTTGAATTGATGATGGTACTCTTTCCTACATGGGAAATGGGTGTAGTTGACTTGGACTTGCAATTACTTTCTTGTCTTGGCACTTACTGTACCTTGGAAAAGGGACAATAGGTAGAAATGCAGCAGTGGTAAAGTCATAGAACAAATAATATCTTATGTGCACTTAGGAAGCTTCATCTGTACTGATGGTTCCATCAAAGATGAGGTTAAAAGGAGATGTACATTAGCTACAAGTGCTGCACAGAAGTTGACGAAATTATGGACTGATAAAAACGTGTTTGGTGCAAAAGTGAAAAATTATCAAACCAATATAACAATGGTATTGTTTTATGGTCTGGAAGCAGCAACATTAAATGAAACAAACATCAGAAGGCTGGAGACAATAGAGATAAGAGTTTTTTGGAAGATGGCAGGTATAAAGTGGAATGATTTTAAGACACTTGAAGTTAAGAGGAGAGTAGGATGTGAAACTAAGTACGGGATTGGCTGCAGTCAAAAGATTACAGTGGTGAGGATGCTGTACAAGACAAACAGATGATAGGATCTCACAGAAAATAACGCAAACACAACCAACATCAGTCAGACCTAGAGGCCAACCACCGATTAGATGGCAGGACATTGCACTCAGGGATTTGACCAGGCTGGGTTTAATGGAGGAACAAACCATGGACAGAAGGGAATTGTGATGCTGTACTGCTTGCTCCCTGTGTCTGAAACGATGCTTCTGGGGAAGGGGAGAGGAGGAGGAGAAGAAACATGCTGCTTAAAAACAGCTTAGAAAAATAAGTACTTAAATCTCTACTTATCTCTAGTTAGCACATTTAATCATAGAGGATCTTAAAGTTCTTGACAAACTATGATGCCTATTTATATATAATCAGCAAATTTGGAGTAAATTATGCCACCCTTCTAATGAGCACATAGTAACACTGGGCACTAATTTAGGAATGAAAATGAAGAGCCGTGTTTCCGTTTTCAACTGAATAGGGGATTTAGGCAGAATGATCCATGTTAGAACAGCAAAAAATGTTGAAATTTGTACCAGCTAGAAGTCGGAAGCTTTGTTTAACATCTCTCATGAAAGAGGGCAACATCCCATATTGGGCAATTGTTTCATTACTGATTCAGAGGAAAGCAACCATCTACAAATTTCATCAATTGCTGTAGTCCCCATGAGTTTTCCTTGGAGGCCTCTCATTTAAAGAATTAGCTCCATCGCAGTTGGTTTCTGAGACCTAATGAAGTCTCATTGTGAGGTATTATGACTGTCCAGGGAAACGAAACAGTCTTTTCACCAAACTTTCCATAATATTAACTTTTTGTTGAGTGGGTGATAAGCTTTCCTACAATGGTTTACAGATATCTGAGGGATACACAGGAGATTTTTCCAATAATACCTGGTATAGTTATACTGGTATAACTCAAACTTATTCCACAATAAGGGTCATTTTTGTAGTTTAGCTTAAATCACTTCTAATACAACATAAGCTAAACCAGAAAAAGGTACTCTTATAGTGGAATATGAGTGCCCAGACTGGGAGTTACACTGGTATAACTATAACAGTTTAAATTCACACACTGCTTTATACCAGTATAACTTCCTGTGCCAGAAGTCCTAGTTGAAGTACAGGTGTACATACAGCACTATGATTATTATGTAATATTTACAAATCCTTGTAAGTATGTTCTCAAATATAGTAAAACTTGGGCTGTTGTGTAAAGCTTTTAATGTAAAATGAATAGCTACAGAATGCTACAGATTTTAGGTGACAATCTGGCATAATCTGATGCAGTTTTGTGCAGACTTTGATTCCATATAATAAATTAGAATTAAGAAAATATATTCATATAAAAATTAGGTATAAAGACCCATCTCTATGTGCATGGCTTACATTAGTATCAATAGGAATTGAGGGCTTGGTGTTTAGTTTTCTACGGTGTGTTTCCCCCATGGGGTGGTAAATTTTCATTTACATTGCCTATAATGGAGCATTGTAATGGAAATTGTCATTAAACATAAAGCATGCATGAGTGTGTGAATTGTTTTTGAGTTTACTGGTGAATCTTATCTTTTCTGTCATAATTTTAGAAGTTGGTGTCCGTTGAATGAATAGTTTAAGAAACAAACTCCTGACATACAAGTATCAGCATAAAGAAGGGCATGAGAGAATAAGGATGCTTCTTAGAAAGATAGTTTACGTTTCAAAAGTCAGACCATCATATAGTAAGAACAAGTGACCATGCTTGTTTCTTTTAAGGTAATAGTTCTTTTTAGGTCCTTGCTATATGGCATCGACTGATTTGTAAAGATAGAGAGCCATTGATTTGAATTTTTCTCTTCAAGAGCAGAATAAAGGCCTTGTCTGCTCTGACAAATTGCACAATTTTAACTACATTGAGATAGCTGAAGGGGTACAACCCCCCAGTTGTGAATACAGTGGTACTGGTATAAATGTGTTTGTACTGATATAGCTTGTTCGTATACAGGAAGGGAAACAATCTATAATGGTATAACTGCATCAGTGCTAGGGGTTGTACCAGTATAACTATATCGGTTTACAAAAAAGAATGATTCCTGAACTAACATAGAATTCTGTGCCAGACATGAATTCTGCATGTGTGCAGTCATGCATAATTCACCCGGGAGTAAGTGCACCAGTGGCCTAACTTCTCAAGTTTTTTGTAGACATCCTTGCAGAGGAGAGTTTTATGGAGGGATTGGAAGGAGGATAAAAAGGAGATATGGGGATGTTTATGGGGAATTCTTTGCAATTGCGAGGGTCGGCATGGGAGAAAGTATGAAGGACCTTGTTTGAAAATGCAATAAATGGACAACGGAAGCTGACATCACTACTCTGTTTATCTGTGGCATTGCTTTAAAAGGCTAGTAGGGAGCAATATGCACATTCTGGAACAAGAAACAATCAGCTATCACTAATGTTTTTATTATTAATATAGAAAACAAAATATGTATAAGGTGTGCTCTTCAGAGCAGGAAGTATGCCTTAGAAAGCACTTAGCATGTTGTGGGCATGCCTGGAATTAAATAATAGGAATAGGAATAAGAATATTACTGGAAACAAGGAAATTCAGAGTTTAGGCTGAAGCTCCTTAAGGAGTACATTCAAGTATTTAAGCCCAAAATTCAGAGTCTGAAATATTCATATTTTGTAATTATTTCCCTTCAAAATCCACTAAATTAATTATTAAAAATATTTCTCTATCATGAAATTAAAATAACTATTGCTTATTCTCATTTCTTGAGTATTTAAAATACTGCTTTCTTACAATGTCAACTGCTTACAGGTGCAGTAGCAAAAAGCACAGATTCTTTGGGGGTGGGAGGGAAGGTGGATGAGGGACAAAAATATTTGAATGATCTAGAAATCTGTCTGAGCAACAGGGTTTTACTTCTCAGTGTAGTGAGAACTCTTCAGGAGAGAGGTAGAAAGATTCATTCATGTGAAAGAAAGTGGTGCTTACTCTACCTGCAGGAGTCATAGGGTTAGCAGTAAAGCAGAATATATTTTCCAATTATCAGGGTTTATGTAAGAGGCCAGAATCTATAGAAAATGTATGAGATTGTGTAAAGTTGCGTGATTTAAATAAGGGGAAAAAATGGATCACCATACACTTGGTAGGGCACCAAAGCTTCGCTGTTGAAATGCATTTCTATGTTTGTTAGTTTCTCAGGAGTCTTGGGCTTTGCTGGCTGGCTGTTGCTCCCATTGGTGTTATAGTTCATGTGCTTGTGGGAAAACTTGACATGAGTTCAATAGCTGGATGGCTTCCAAGCTGAAGTAGGGATCTTCCATTAAGTATTGATCCACTATTGGCCTAATGCTCAGATTAGTCTATTATTTTCTGCATCAGTAGAGCAGTTGGCCCAGCAGTACATGTGAAGAAAGTAAAATGCTTTGGAGTGGCCTTTCCTGTCTCATGTGAAATGTAACACTCAGGCTTTGTCTACATTATGCAGCTTTTAGCAACACGGCTGTGCTGCTAAAAGGCACGCAGTGCAGCCGCTGTTTGTAGGCAGGAGAGAGCTCTCCCGCCGACAAAAAAACTTCCACTCCCAATGAGCGGCGGTAGCTTTTTCGGCAGGAGAGTACTCTTGCTGAAAAAGCGCTGTTCACACTGGTGCTTTTTGTCGACAAAACTTAACATGTCTGAATGACAAAAGTTTTGTCATTCAGTTGCCAGTGTAGACAAAGCCTCAACGTTTTGAGAAGAGTATTTCCCATTTTCAGATAGAAGCTCTTAATTCTAGTTCAGAATTCATTCACATTGAAAAAATATTGAATTATTCATTAAAAAATCAGCATTTTTACCAGTCTAATTCATGGATAAGAGTTTAAAAATGCAAAATTATTATGCTAAATCTGTAAACCTGTATAATAACATCTACAAAACTGAAATGGTATATCTTTTGTTTAATTCAGCACAGGAGTCTCCACAGAGTGATTATGCATACGAGGTGTGAAGTGTAATCTAGGTACCATAGGTAAGTTAAAGGTGAACTACAACACTTTGTACATATGTATCCCAAATTTTTTTCTTTATTTACTTTCTCAATACTTCATTCAGGTTTCCATGTTTGCCCTGTAAGATCTGGTAGCTTCAAAATTGTCTGAAATATTGCTCAGTGTTGCTTCAGGTGATGTTGATGTCACCAGTTGTTATAGGGTAAATCTGGAACACTGAACTCTAAGACTAAGGCTACAAGAAAGGTTGACCAGTTATACTGTTATAACCCTTGTGTAGACACTTTTACTTTGGCATAAGGATGGGTTTTTTTTTGTTTCGCTTAAGCTCCTTTCCAAGTGACATAAGCTAAACTGAAGAAACTCACTCTTAGGCTGTGTCTACACAACAACTTTTGTCGGTCAAAGGTGCGAGCAACATAAGTTTCAGAGACAGAAGCGCTGGTGGGGACAGTGCTATGTTGGTGGGAGATGCTCTCTTGCCAACATAGCTATCTCCGCTTGCTGGGGGTCGTTTAATTATGCCAACGGGAGAGCTCTCCCATCAGCATAGAGCAGCTACACTGGAGACCTTAAAACAGCACAGCTGCAGCAGTACAGCTGTGCCACTGTAAGGTCTGCAGTGTAGACATAGTCTTGTACTGAAATAAGAGTCTCTATGTGGGAGATTATACTGGTGTAATTACATTGGTTTAAATTTGTATCTTCGGCTATACTGAAATTTTTCCTATGTAGTTAATGCCTAAAGCACCGACCCTGTAAATGCTGACACACATGTATAACTTTATGTACAGCAATTAGTCCTGTTGATTACGATGGTACTATTCACAATGAGTAAAGTTAAACACACGTAAGTCTTTGTTTTATTTGAACCATAGCAGGTGAGTAAACAAGGAATGAGTTTTAATAATTTTTATTTTAGAATATAGTTGAGTTTGTTTCACATCTATATATTTTAGAGGCACTGGAGTCCCATTGGAGTCAATGGAACTAGTTATTCAGCATCTTTTGAAAATCAGGCCACTAATTTTTAAACTGTAGTTTTATTTAAATTAATAAAATCTCAAATCTTCACCTTTTTAAGAATAGTGTTTCAGGTTTAACTCTGACTTTACTGATTTTGAGCCACATTGTCATATAATTTAAACATAAAATGTACTCAGCCTTAAAATTGTTTTCATCTATCTGGGAATTTTTTTAATTAATCTAAAATTTACTATTTAGTCACAAAACAGTAACAGCCACTTGTGCAATATATGCACAGTACCCTTTGATGCACTTCTGTTGGTTTGTACAGAAGAAGCTGCTAAAATTGACTTGTGAACAAGAATAAAGATAGGCTGGTATGATTTTTAAAATGTCTTCTTTGATGTATAAAGATGGCCTATGGGTGTGGGGTTTGTTTTGTTTTATTTTTAAAAAGTTCAACTTGTTTTTTACATTAAAAATGCAGGTCTTCTCTGTTTTGTTTTTTCTGGATGGCAGAAGAATTAGTAGGGTTAAGACATCATTTACCAAGAAAGATTACACTTACACAGCTGAGGCCTTGTCTACACAAGTTCCTGGTTTAAGTTAAATTAGCATAACATCACACCTTTAGTTATATAAATATAACTTTGTAGACCAGGCCTAACTAAAATCAGATTGAAAATGATTTTGTTAAACCAGTGCAAACCCCTGTTTAAAATTGGCTAAGAGCAGTTTAGTTTTGTGTCGACACTCAGAAATTTAACTGAATGCGTGATGTTGTGCCAGTTTAGTTAAATGAGTGCAATTTTGTGTATAGAAAAGGCATACATTTACTTGTAAATGCAAACTAAACCAATTTAAATCAGTTTTCAACTAATGGCTGTACAGGTTTCTAGTATTTAAAACTTCGAACGCCTGTTTAATTTAGACAGCTGGGAGAACAGATTTTTGTTCAACATTTCATGTCCTCACTCCTTCAGGTAAGGGAAAAGAAAGCTTTAATCTTATTCTGTGGTTCGCCAAGGAGAACAAAAAGCAAGGAACAACATGACTTGATATTCCTCATACTGTTAAGGATTTTTTTTCTAAACAAGTATTAAAAAAACCTTTTTGAAGAAAGGGACAACTTTTCAGACGTTTGTTATGAATCTGAAAATAGTATAAAAAGGGATGGATGGCATGAACAAGCTCTTTTTCCTTAGTTCACATAAATCATGTTGATACACTCACTAATAAGGAAATAAACAAATTAACAAATAAATTTCAATCTGTCAGATAGATGGCCGGGGTTGCGGCTGTAGAAATGTGTCAGTGTTTGCCAACACATGAACAATAACCAGAAGGAAAAGCAATTTTATTTTTAAGCTTCTGAGAGAGGGTATTGAAGTGATAATGAAAACAAAGTGTTAAAAGTTTATCAGTTCCCACTCCCACCCCCCAAAGTACTTCTGTTTAGGCATGAGACTTTTAATTTTATTTTCACACCTTTTATTTACCAGCATTGAAGAGAAGCTAATATAGTCTTTTTTCTTAAGGTCAATTTTTTTAACCCCATTGAGCTTTGTCAGTAAATGCCACATCTAAAGAGAGGCAGCTAGCTGCTGTATTCTAAAACGTTCATGAAAATGCTGAAGAGCTGACTGTAATCAGATGGTCCTCAATATGTGCCTACATTTCCTCCCTCTTATATGAGACAAAACGGTAAGGGTCCTGACGGACAGTATTGTCCATCATGTTATATAGAAACCCCCAGGCTGGAGCGCATTCCCATTCCTTATGCACAGAGGCCTTAAAAGTATGGATCTGGTGCATAAAACACAACGTCACTATGACAGCAGCATTCCTCCTGGGTTGACTGAACATAATGGCAGACACATTAAGCAGACAGTTTTCCCAAGAGCATGAATGGGAACTGAACGATGAAATAACACATCATATTTTACACATGTGGGGAATCCGCTCATATAGATCTATTTGTTACGCCCACTCTACGTTCACCTGAAGTGGAGCACCGACAGGGACAGCACTCGAAGAAGAGAAGATTATTCACCTTGTGCAGTAATTGAAGTTCTTCGAGATGTGTGTCCCTGTAGGTATTCCACTACCCACCCTCCTCCCCTCTACTTCGGAGTACGAGCTAAACACTCCACGTTAGAGAAGGAACTGAAGGGATCGGGGCGTGCAAGTGCTAGATGGGGCACCAGCGGCACCATAAGACTGCTATGTGCACGCGCGCACACAACCAGACGCTGCTACCGAAAATCTCTGATCGACGGCACTGGGACGTACCGACACCTGAAGTGGAGCACCCACAGGGACATGCATCTCAAAGAACCCGAGTTACTGCACAAGGTGAGTTATCTTCTCTTCTTTTTTGTTAGGTGCTCTTCTGGCATTGTCATCTTCAAGTCAGCAGATTTGTCTCCTTGTTTGGGAACCACATGCATTTCTTGAAGTATCCTTTTCTTTCCCTCCATTCCCATAATTTTTGTGGGACCTAGAGCCTTATCACTGCAGACCAGTGGGTGCTGGAATTTATAGGTGGGGTACTCCATCCAATTCCAGATGTTCCCCACTCCTTCTCCATCCCTATTTAAGGACTATTCTCATGACAACATGCTGCATCAAGAGGGGAAGTCATTTTTAAGTCTTGGAGCTGTGGAAGAAGTCCCTCAAGGGGGTTTTATTCACATCACTTTCTAATACCCAATTTAAAAGGGGGGGGTTGGTGTCCAGTTCTTCACTGGAAACAACTGAATACCTTCATTTGCATGTTCAAGTTCAGAATGGTAAGCCTGGTCTCTAATTTCCTTCCTGGATCCACAGGTCTGCTGTGTAGTTCTCAGCCTTCAGAACATCTACTTTCATATAGCTAGTCATCTTGCCCACAGGAAGTATCTAAAGTTTCAGGTGGGCAATTCCCTTTACCAATACAGAGTTCTGCCTTTCAGTCTATAAGTAGCACTGAGAGTATTTACCAAATGCCCGGCAGTAGTGGCACCACCTCAGCAAAAGCCGATCTACCTAAGGACAGACTTGGCACTGTAGTAGACGTGGTCATTCAGCTACCGGTCCAATCTGGCTTCAGTAAGAAGCATGTGTCTGACTTCTAGGACACATGACCTCCTGTTTATACATAACTGAGAGTGCCAGACTTCACTTTTGATGCATGCAAGAGTGATTGAAGTCTGTAAATTGGCCCACTGGTCATCATCTGGAGATGAAGATGCAGGTCCCACAGGAGTCCTGTCACCATTAAACTGGTTGAAGGATCCTCTAAAAGTAAGTAAGGAAGTACCCTTCTCTCCACCATGACCATCAGAGACACTGATGTCAGGTGTCTTCACTTTAGGGTGGGGAGTTCACCTACACCATCTTGTACACCAAGGTCTCTGGATGGCTCAGGAAGCTCACTTATGCAAATGTCCTAAATAAGGCTATTCATCAGGCTTGCACAGTATTGCTTCCAGTACTGAAAGGGTTAACTGTTCAGATTATGGCAGACAAAACCACAGCAATGTTTCATATAAACAAGGAAGGCAGAGCAAGATCCAACTCACCCCAATACATACATGCACACCTTTGTCTAGAAGCTGTTAATCTGTATAGAATTATGGCACATGACACAATTACTCCAGTAGCTCTTCATCACATACCAGGCTTGCAAAATGTTCTGGCAGACCTTAGCAGGAAGCTCACAAGCAATCACAATGGCAGGCCCCATCGTACAGGAAATATTCACCACGGTGGGGTCAGTATTCCATCAAGGTGGATTGATTTAAATTAATGCAATTTAAATAACTGATTTTAATAATGATTTAAATCAACAAGCTGGAAACATTGATTTAAATAATTGAGTTTGATCATGTTTTTCATTGGTACATAGTTATTTTCCTAACGAGAAGTTGGTTCTCATTGGTTGATAACAAGTAAAATGTGTATTTGCAACTAAATGTAGCCTTTACACTGTACTTGTACGCATTTATTTAAGTAATTACATAGTTTAATTTCCATGTATTCAGATTCCTAATTCTTCCTACTTTATTTATGCAACAAAATGGGGAATGATGTGTTTCTTATTTAGTATGGATGGAAATTCAAATTCAGTTACAAATGCACAAACAGCATTTTAAGATTGATTTTCACTAGTTAAATAAAACTACCTTAAATGTGCTGGATACATCAGAAAGAAATTAGCAAAACATGTTTTGTATTTAACTGATTTATTAAACAAAAAATAGTCTTATCTATTGTTAGTGAATTGAACTGATTGTTCAGTAATCTGCTTCAGGATTTTAGAATGAGATCTCATCTTCTCACTCCTAATTCTTTTATTCATAGGTTGGAAAAGGAAAACAGGCTTTTCTGCTTTTTCAACTCCCAATCAGTTTCTTAATTTTGAATTAACTAATCACTGAACTGAATTAGTTCAATAAATGGAAGTGAAGAAAATAGTCTCTCTGCAGAAGAGGCTAATGCTTTCAAAAGCCAGTTTAGCACTTTAGCAAACTCTGATTCAATATACTTTGTCAGCGACATCCACCAATTCAGTGGGTTGACTTTTTTAAAACCTCGGCAGCAAGCATTGGCTGCTTAATATTATTTTTGTTTTATTTAAATGATTTTAATATATTATAGTAAGTTTAGGCCTGAACACAGATTGTCATTATTTCAGTTTTAGTTTTAAATAGTTTTTTTTTTATTTTAACTTTTTAAAAACATGTCAGTTTTTATCCACTCTGGCCTCCATAGACCTGTTTGCAATGAAAGAGAACAAGAAGTGTCTCCGCTTTTGCTCCAGAGGCCACCAGTACTAGGGTTCTCTGTCAGATGCATTCCTGATCCCTTCGGTTCTAGAACTCTTTTATGCTTACCTGCCTATTCCACTGATTCCCAGAGTCATCAGGAAACTCCGATAAGACTCAGCCAAGATGATCATATTAGCTCTTCCCGGGCCAATGCAGTTCATTTTTCTCAGACCTAATCAATCTCTCTGTTAGATATCCAGTCCAATTATCTCCCAACACAGATGTAATTTCCCAAAGAGAGGATCCAGCTTCCCTGTCCTTATAAGCATTAATGTCGGCTGGTTAACAGCACTGGAGAGCAGCTGCTCTTCAGAGGTCCAGAATATACTTATACACAGTACAAAAGGACTCCACTAGGCTTACATCATCTTCCAAGTGCAAGAGATCTTCTGTCTGGTACCAAGGACATCACTTATCTCCATACCTGATATACTAGACTACCTCTTGTCCTTAAAGAATTAATGACTTTCTACAAGCACCTCCTATTGGTCACTTACAAGGCTACTTTGAGAGAATCTCACCAACATGGTTTAAGGCTCTGTCCAAGCATTGCTGCTGTCATGGGGACTTCAGACATGTTCTTGGTATGCACACCCTCTGTTTTGCACCTTCCCCTACGAACTACGATGATATGAACCACTGCCCCGCCTCCTGGAATCAGTGCCTACCCCTCAGACTCTTCCAAGGCTTAAATAAACGTGCTCCCAGAACTCCATCTGTGTAGGTGTTCCAGGTCCACAGGTTAACTGCCTGGGCATTTGGCAGGTGTAACTCATGAAACGCACATGCGCTTTGTACAGGTTTCTAACATCATTGCTCTGCTTAATCGCATGAGAAATACACAGATCTATACAGAACTAATAAACCATGCACACATTTCCCTGTCTGAGTTTTTTCACAACTCCAGAGCATTCTTTCGGTTGGGGTCAGAATTCTCTGGGGCTAGCCAGAGTCCTTCTGCTACAGTGCATGGCTTATATTCTGAAATATGGAGCCTTCTCTTAGCTTGGCTGGTTCATCCACTTGCCTTCTTGTACCCAAAGGTTCCTGTGTGGCACTGAGAGTTTTCCCCTTCATGGTTTTTAAAGGCTAACAGCAACACCTTGGTATCTGTCCTGCATCTGGGAATTTTTCGTTCTCCAAATACCGGCCCCTTGTTGCTGGAGGTTGGAGAGAACTGATTTCCCCTGGAATGCAGTTATTCTTTTGTTCTCAGAAAGCAAGACCTATTCAGGTGCATATAGTCCTTACTGGTTAGCTGTTGTTCCTGATCTGGGTGAGACGTGCTTAAAGGCTTGTCAGCAATGATGGATACACAGGCCTAGAGGCATTCCCTGATACAGCAGTTTTCATCAAACCAATTTCGTAATATCAACCAGAATTCCTAAGTTGTACAGATAGACTCCCCTAAAAGCTCTCTCACCCATTTCAGCAAACCATCCCTCCCATTCAGGGTGACTCAGTATTCTCACACCCTACAGTAGATAGATTCCTGAAATGGCTTATGTGTGTGTATTGTTGAAACAGGGACCTCCTCCTCTTCCTTGGGATCTCAACCTAGTGCTGATAGAGTTTGAGTTATCACCCTTGCATATATCTTCTCTTTTCTACCTATCCATCAAAGCAGCTTTTCCAATAGCAGTATAATCTGCTAGAAGGGTCAGAGAAATACAAAGCATTCGTGATGGGACATCCATACACTGCATTTTGTAAGGACAGTATGACCTTGAAGCCTCACCCAAAGTTTTTTGCCAAAGATCGTCTCTGACTTCCATCTTAACCAAGTAATATACCTTCTTGTTGTCTTTCCCAAGGGGAATCTAAACTTTGCACATTGGATATGCTTAAGTTGCTATCTGTCTGTCTAGTTAGGACTGAGCTTTTTATGGTGGCCACTAGGTTATCTGTAGCTTGTGCAGATAGGGTAAAAAGTCAGTCAATATCGACATAGAGACTATCTAACTGTATTTCTGTCAGTATTAAATTATGCTACAAAATAGCTATTTTACAGCCAACTCCATTAGGACTCAAGCAGCTTCTTTGAGAAGTGTTCCAATCTTGGAAATTTGTAGGGCAGTAACATGTGGTTTAGTACATACTCTATCCAACATTACTCTGTAGTGGAAACATCAAGATTTGATGCTAATATTGGCAGAGTTGTCTTACAATCATTGTTTAGGTAGATTCCAAGCACCCACCTCCAGTCACTTAAGTCGTTCCTTCTGAGTCGTCAAGAATGGAATATTTGTAGACAAGAACTGAAAGAAGAAACAAGTTACTTACGTTAAGAATCAGCTACTGTAAAGTATGTTTTCCATATATATTCCATAACCCTTCTTGCTAACGTGGAGTCATACAACACCTGGTTTCTGCATTGGTGAAGGAATTGATGGTCACTGGGGGCCGCCCTTCCCTTTATGCCTATGGATGGGAGGCACAAAGACACTCAGAGTACAGGTGCAGCCCCAAAGGACACTGCTGGCCAAAAGATTCTGAACATGAGCGCATGAGCATGTGCACCAAGAGTGGAATATAAATGGACAACACATCTCAAAGAAGCACACTTGCTGTATGAAACAACCATTTCTTCTAGTGCACAAATACACGTTTTGTTCAGTACATCAAGAATGAATACTTGTAACGTGAGTTGGCAGTCATTCTGTAAAAAATTGAGAGGTGCATGAAAAATCAACTGAAGCCTTAAAGGGACTATGTCAGCTTAAACTCGTATTGTTATACATTTATTTACCTGTGTGTTTCTAACAACATTTTAGGTTATTCAAAGGAGGGGTGGAAGGGATTGAAAAAGTAAAAATTTATTTTTCCCCATTTATATGCTGTTCAGTTCTTGGATTTTGTTGAGACACTAAAACCTCATCCAGTTTCACTCGTAAGTGTTGAAACATTGAGGTTATGTCTACACTAGAGAGCTTACAGCGGCACAGCTGTACAGATGCAGCTGCACCGCTGTAATATCTCTGGTGTAGTCACTCTATGCCAACTGGAGAGAGCTCTCCCATCAACATAATTAAACTGCCCCCAACGATCGGCAGTAGCTATGTCAGTGGGAGAAGCTCTTCCGCCGACAAAGTGCTGTGCGTACTACCGCTTATACCAGCATAATTTGTGTCAGTTGGGGTGTATTTTTTCACACCCCCGAGTGACTTAAGTTTGTAGTGTAGACATGGCCTGAGTTGTGATCAGTGCAGGTGAATTTGCATTCATTTAAAAACTGTTCTTACTATTTTCTTTTCTTTTTAAGAAATCATAAACTTTTTTGATGGTGTTAGGTTTTATAGAAACTTAGTTTTTTATAAAATTTAACTTTTGGGCCAGTTTTGAATTAACATTATCCTTCTAAGTTGTTAGAGAATTTATGGACTTACTGACTGACTTCATGTATCTGTGACATGAAGTATGCAAACATAAACTGTTTTTCCCCTCAACCAACTGAAACAGTACCCAAGGATATGGAAATAAATGTAAGTGAAGTGTATGAGATGTTTCTCATAGAACTGCATCTGCAAAATAGTAGGGGCAAAAATTGTGTTGTAGTGTCGGGCTACTACTAATCATCTTATGTAGCACCATGAACTTTTCTAGAACTTTGCAAAAGAGAGTAAGGCCTGCCCTTAATGTCGTCTTATCTGCATAAGATAGATTTAAAAATAATTACTAAATAGGGGGACAAAATTTTAGATTGGGAAGGATGTGGAGTGAATAGATGTGAGGAAACCCTTTTTTTGAAGATGTCTAGAGTGCTCAGTGTGAGAGGAGGAGCAAAGTTGAAGACAGGTGTAGATGAACAGAGCAGTGAATTACAAGCAGAGGAAGGAAGAGCAAAAGTTGAATAAAATGAAAGTAGGACTTTTAAGATGGGGACAAGGAGATCAAATATGATGTGATAAGCTATTTGCGGGAAATTAAGGACGGGGGCACTATAGCTGTAGCAATGGGAGAGGATAACTTGCAAAAAGAGTAAAACAAATAATAGCTACCAAATATGGCTGGCAAATGGTTTGATATTAAAGAACTCCAGTCTGTATACAGCCAACTGTGAAATATAACATTGAAATTGATTTTATGGAAATTAACAATTCAGTATGCTAAGGAAGTGAAAATCTAACTCCTTTTATGTAGTGCATTGTGAAAGTTAATTGTGGTAAATCTCAGATGCCAAATTATTATGACCTTTTTGATAATGAGACTAACGTTATTACTGAACTATGTTATTTTTTGGAACATAATTAATCTTTTTGCAATCTGTAAACTGTTAAACTATTTTGTATTAATGCTAAATTTTGCTCATATACACAAATCAATTTTACATAGAGATGAGCGTTTGGTGAGCTCCTTGAGTACAAATGGTTGATACAGTTGCCATGAATACTTTATATTTTCCATTTAGATGCACAGTTTTTGAAGAAGCAAACCTGAGACATTAGGTGTTACAGTCTTTTGTCTGTGAAGTCCTGAATTAAGAATATGTTAGGTTCAAAACGATGTCATTTTATAGTTTTTACATCACTCATCACACACAGCTTAGAGTGAGAATTCTAAATATGTTCTGGCCGTGCACATTAGTAAGAAATTTTCGTTGTATATTTATAACTATATGTCACAACACCACCAATATATTAATCATTCTAATCTGAAGTCTGCAAGTCAAATAATGTTTAAATAGCAGGGTTTCATTTAGTAATGTAGTTTATTTCAAACTTCACACAAAATTATTTTACATATTTATACTCCAGAAATATAGGACTTATCCAGAGCACTTGAATTTTATGTCATGTGCAAGTTCAGTATTTGACCCATAAGCCTTTGCAAAGACAAAAGAAGAGCTGTCCACTTCCTTCTCATTGCATTACATTGCTTGAGAGCAAGTGCTGCTGGGTTGATGGAGGGTAATTAGCAATTAGTATTCAGTATTTGCATCAGAATGTGCCAGTACTGCAGGCCAAAACATCAAAAGGTTTGGAAGAGAGATATAAAATGAAGAAAGTTAGAGCAACTATAGTGTCTGTTTCTAAATAAGACTGATACGATTGTTATCCTGGAGGCTTCACTGTGGAAAGAATGTAGTCTTTCTGATGGAGGAATAATGACCTGGGCTTACTCTAGATTTCTTTAGGAATAAGAATGCAGAAGATGTGATAGCTGGTAACCATGACGTGGAAAATGTTGATCACTAAATAAAAAGTTTAGCTTTCACTAAAAATGTATTCTCCACTTAATTTTACTAGACTAGTTATTATTGATGGGTAAAAATTGCCTGAACTATTCAGTATGAACTTTTCTAGTATGCTGTTTTTTAAACTAGAAACACAGTGGAATAAAACTCTCATTTAAAATTATGTGCAATCTCTTGTTCACATAAACTCTGCCCACTTGATAATATTTATGTAATAGGTATAGCATGCTAAAGGTTTTTTAGATATTTAAAGTGGAACAGTTGATTTGAAAATCATATTTTTTAAAATTTTGTGCGTTTGTACAAGTAGCACCTGAGACAGTGGATTTTAGTGTGTTTACTCTGCATCTGACAGCAATTTGTGTAAAGTAAGTTTCAGATTTTTCCCTGTATAGTCAGTTTCTCCCTTGAAGAAGACATCCTCAGCCATGAAGAAAAGAGAAGGAAATAAGCTATTTTTTTAGGAAGGATTTTTAAAAATCAAGACAAACTGTATAAAAGTGCATTATGGAAGCTTGAATTTTTTGATATTATTCAATTATTTTAAAAAATTCTAATTGAATTTTTATATCTTCAGATAGAATTTTATCTACATTTTTTGAAAGATTTTCCTCTTGTGCTATGGTTCCAATGTAATACCATTTATTTAAGGGCAAAAGCTTGACTTTAAAATTGCAGTCTTATGGGAGTATTTTTCAGATTCTTAATAATGTGTCATTCCTCAGAATATTACATACATACATTATCTATCAGGAAAGATCCAAAAAGATTTACAGATTATTGGGTGTGGTTCAGGCACCAGAGCCCTTTATAGCAGTTCCATTAACTTCAGTGGGAATTCATGCAAAAAAACGTATTCGATTAGGCCCTTCTATATAAAGGACTCACTTTTTACACTGAAGTCTAGCCAAAGATGGGATGGCAAATTTGACTAATTTAAAAAAGAATCCAGTTTTTGATTGCCTTTTTAATAGTATGTTCTAATTTTTTTAAATTAAAATCATAAGGGTTTTCCAGCAGGGAAGAAGCTGACTGAAAAAGTGCAGTCAAATGCACAGTAAACAAACAGAATTTTTGCTAATTTCTGTTATAGTAATTTTAGGTGTTGTAAGTCTAGATACAAAATTCAGACAAATGTGATTTTTAAATTGGTGGTGTCTCAGGACACAACGCTATTAAATTATATTTAAAATGATGAGAATGTCAAGTCTTACCTGAAAAATTGCATCTCCTGCTGAATGTAGTTCTCTAATCTCAATCTGGTGCATTGGTTTTTATTTATGGAATCAGTTACAAAACTTCTGGCAGCCCATATACTATTCCATTATGGAGAATATTTTATTTAAAACAGAAAACGGCGATGTTTATATAAGACCTAACTTGAAAAACACTGGATTTTGTGATCCAGTTTCACTGTGTGTGTAATGTGGATAACATAGTTGTCCTACAGAGGAGTTGAGACAAGCTATTAATGTTTGTAAAGTGAGATTATTTTTTTTAAATACACACCTGAAGAAGTTTGGATTAGTCTTTACTCTTCCCTCATTTGTACCTAGTAAATTTGCTGGTGGTTTAGAAGTGCTCTGCAAAGTGAAAACATGTTTCCATTTTCTTTCTTCCTCTCTGTCAGCAGAGCTAGATATGCTACAGTGCGCGCTGGTGGGGGTTGAGGTTCTCTCACTATTCAAAAAGGAACAGTCTATTTAACTTCAGGCGTAGAGTTGGCTCCAAAATGAATCTTTGGCTAGTAGTTTGGTCATGATACAGTCCTCTGGGACAGGGGATATGATGTGGTGAGATTGCAGCAAGGATATAGGGGAAGTGAGAAGAATAGCCTACGTATCTTAAGCTTAGTCTACACTCAGTTTTAGTACTGGTATGATTATTTGGTATGGGATGTGATTTATTTATCTATTTAAACCAAAATATTAAACCGATACAAATTCCTTGTATGGTTGCAATTATACCAGTATAAAAGTACCTAATACCAGTGGTTCTTAACAAGGGATATGCTTACCCTTGGGGGTGCACAGAGGTCTTCCAGTTGGGGTACATCAACTCATCTAGATATTTGCCTAGTTTTACAACAGGCTACCTATAATGCATTAGCGAAGTCAGTACAAACTAAAATTTCACACAATGACTTGTTTATACTGCTCTATAAGTTATACACTGAAATGTAAGTACAATATTTTTATTCCAATTCATTTATTTTATAATTATATGGTAAAAATGCGAAAGTAAAGCAATTTTTCAATAATAGGGTGCTGTGACACATTTGTACATTTATATCTGATTTTGTAAGCAAGTAGTTTTTAAATGAGGTGAAACTTGGGGGTACGCAAGACAAATCAGACTCCTGAAAGGGATACTGTAGCCTGGAAAAGTTGAGAACCACTGCCTTATACTCTGTTTTTGCAGCTTATTTACTCTTCCTGTACAGGAATAGCTATAATGGTATAAAACACCTTTATATCAGGGCAACTGTATCCACACTAGGGAGGTTATAATGTTTAACTATACTAGTATAGTTAAAGCAGTACAACTTTTGAGTGTAGACGAGGCTCAGTATAAGTGTATTGGCTTGGTACATAAAGCAGATTCAATTTCAAGTGCTCAATCAACTTTAATTTAGGTTTTGACGTTAATTTAAACAAGTGGTTGCAATGCTTCATAACTCCTATGCACCGCACCCTTCTTACATATTGACTAATGTAAAGATGTAGATATGTGACCAAACCACCCTTACATATGAACATTTAATATTACATAACAGTGGTTTACACCGTGTAATGATCACAGTTTTGTCACTGGGGGTATGTCTACACTACGGAATAAGGTCGAATTTATAGAAGTCGGTTTTTTAGAAATCGGTTTTATATATTCGAGTGTGTGTGTCCCCACAGAAGTGCATTAAGTGCATTAACTCGGCGGAGTGCTTCCACAGTACCGAGGCTAGAGTCGACTTCCGGAGCGTTGCACTGTGGGTAGCTATCCCACAGTTCCCGCAGTCTCCGCTGCCCATTGGAATTCTGGGTTGAGATCCCAATGTCTGATGGGGCTGAAACATTGTCGCGGGTGGTTCTGGGTACATATCGTCAGTCCCCCCTTCCCTCCCTCCCTCCGTGAAAGCAAGGGCAGACAATCGTTTCGCGCCTTTTTTCCTGAGTTACCTGTGCGGACGCCATACCACCGCAAGCATGGAGCCCGCTCAGGTAACCGTCACCGTATGTCTCCTGGGTGCTGGCAGACGCGGTATGGCATTGCTACACAGTAGCAGCAACCCCTTGCCTTCTGGCAGCAGACGGTACAGTACGACTGGTAGCCGTTCTCGTCATGTCCGAGGTGCTTCTGGCCACGTCGGCTGGGAGCGCCTGGGCAGACATGGGCTCAGGAACTAAATTTTTGGTGACTTGACCAGGTCATTCTCTTAAGTCCGGCAGTCAGTCCTATTGAACCATCTTATGGTGAGCAGGTAGGCAATATGTCCTTCTGCACTGTCTGCTGCCAGCCAAAGATGTAAAAGATAGATGGAGTGGATCAAAACAAGAAATAAACCGGATTTGTTTTGTACTCATTTGCCTCTTCCCCTGTCTATGGGACTCATTCCTCTAGGTCACACTGCAGTCACTCACAGAGAAGGTGCAGCGAGCTAAATCTAGCTATGTATCAATCAGAGGCCAGGCTAACCTCCTTGTTCCAATAAGAACAATAACTTAGGTGCACCATTTCTTATTGGAACCCTCCGTGAAGTCAACCCTGTAACCCCTCCCTGCATCAGAGCAACGGCAAACAATCGTGCATCTGAGTTGAGAGTGCTGTCCAGAGCAGTCACAATGGAGCACTCTGATTGGGCTAAAACATTGTCGCGGGTGGTTCTGGGTACATATTGTCTGGCCCCCATTCCCTCCCTCCCTCCGTGAAGGCAAGGGCAGACAATCGTTTCGCGCCTTTTTTCCTGAGTTACCTGTGCGGACGCCATACCACCGCAAGCATGGAGCCCGCTCAGGTAACCGTCACCGTATGTCTCCTGGGTGCTGGAAGACGCGGTACGGCATTGCTACACAGTAGCAGCAACCCATTGCCTTCTGGCAGCAGACGGTGCAGTATGACTGTTACCCGTCCTCGTCGTGTCCGAGGTGCTCCTGGCCACGTCGGCTGGGAGCGCCTGGGCAGACATGGGCGCAGGGACTAAATTTTTGGTGACTTGACCAGGTCATTCTCTTTAGTCCTGCAGTCAGTCCTATTGAACCGTCTTATGGTGATCAGGCAGGCAATACGGATTGCTAGCAATCGTACTGTACCATCTTCTGCCGGGCAGGCAAGAGATGACGATGGCTAGCAATCGTACTGTACCATCTTCTGCCGGGCAGGCAAGAGATGACGATGGCTAGCAGTCGTACTGTACCATCTTCAGCCAAGCAGCCATGAGATGTGGATGGCATGCAGTCCTTCTGCACCGTCTGCTGCCAGCCAAAGATGTAAAAGATAGATGGAGTGGATCGAAACAAGAAATAGACCAGATTTGTTTTGTACTCATTTGCCTCTTCCCCTGTCTAGGGGACTCATTCCTCTAGGTCACACTGCAGTCACTCACAGAGAAGGTGCAGCGAGCTAAATCTAGCCATGTATCAATCAGAGGCCACGCTAACCTCCTTGTTCCAATAAGAACAGTAACTTAGGTGCACCATTTCTTATTGGAACCCTCCATGAACTCCTGCCTGAACTACTCCTTGATTTAAAGCCACCCCCTTTGTGGATTTTAGCTCCCTGAAGCCAACCCTGTAAGCCGTGTCGTCAGTCGCCCCTCCCTCCGTCAGAGCAACGGCAGACAATCATTCCGCGCCTTTTTTCTGTGCGGACGCC
Organism: Chelonia mydas; assembly: GCF_015237465.2. Classification (NCBI taxonomy): domain Eukaryota; kingdom Metazoa; phylum Chordata; order Testudines; family Cheloniidae; genus Chelonia; species Chelonia mydas. The sequence continues at coordinate 266,377,447 of NC_057849.1, forward strand.
ATACCAAGGCAAGCATGGAGTCCGCTCAGCTCACTTTGGCAATTAGGAGCACATTAAACACCACACGCATTATCCAGCAGTATATGCAGCACCAGAACCTGGCAAAGCGCTACCGGGCGAGGAGGCGACGTCAGCGCGGTCACGTGAGTGATCAGGACATGGACACAGATTTCTCTGAAAGCATGGGCCCTGACAATGCATGCATCATGGTGCTAATGGGGCAGGTTCATGCTGTGGAACGCCGATTCTGGGCTCGGGAAACAAGCACAGACTGGTGGGACCGCATAGTGTTGCAGGTCTGGGACGATTCCCAGTGGCTGCGAAACTTTCGCATGCGTAAGGGCACTTTCATGGAACTCTGTGACTTGCTTTCCCCTGCCCTGAAGCGCATGAATACCAAGATGAGAGCAGCCCTCACAGTTGAGAAGCGAGTGGCGATAGCCCTGTGGAAGCTTGCAACGCCAGACAGCTACCGGTCAGTTGGGAATCAATTTGGAGTGAGCAAATCTACTGTTGGGGCTGCTGTGATGCAAGTAGCCCACGCAATCAAAGATCTGCTGATATCAAGGGTAGTGACCCTGGGAAATGTGCAGGTCATAGTGGATGGCTTTGCTGCAATGGGATTCCCTAACTGTGGTGGGGCCATAGACGGAACCCATATCCCTATCTTGGCACCGGAGCACCAAGCCGGCGAGTACATAAACCGCAAGGGGTACTTTTCAATAGTGCTGCAAGCTCTGGTGGATCACAAGGGACGTTTCACCAACATCAACGTGGGATGGCCGGGAAAGGTACATGACGCTCGCATCTTCAGGAACTCTGGTCTGTTTCAAAAGCTGGAAGAAGGGACTTTATTCCCAGACCAGAAAATAACTGTTGGGGATGTTGAAATGCCTATATGTATCCTTGGGGACCCAGCCTACCCCTTAATGCCATGGCTCATGAAGCCATACACAGGCAGCCTGGACAGTAGTCAGGAGCTGTTCAACTACAGGCTGAGCAAGTGCAGAATGGTGGTAGAATGTGCATTTGGACGTTTAAAGGCGCGCTGGCGCAGTTTACTGACTCGCTTAGACCTCAGCGAAACCAATATTCCCACTGTTATTACTGCTTGCTGTGTGCTCCACAATATCTGTGAGAGTAAGGGGGAGACGTTTATGGCGGGGTGGGAGGTTGAGGCAAATCGCCTGGCTGCTGGTTACGCGCAGCCAGACACCAGGGCGGTTAGAAGAGCACAGGAGGGCGCGGTACGCATCAGAGAGGCTTTGAAAACCAGTTTCGTGACTGGCCAGGCTACGGTGTGAAAGTTCTGTTTGTTTCTCCTTGATGAAACCCCCCGCCCCTTGGTTCACTCTACTTCCCTGTAAGCTAACCACCCTCCCCTCCTCCCTTCGATCACCGCTTGCAGAGGCAATAAAGTCATTGTTGCTTCACATTCATGCATTCTTCATTCATTCATCACACAAACAGGGGGATGACTACCAAGGTAGCCCAGGAGGGGTGGTGGAGGAGGGAAGGAAAATGCCACACAGCACTTTAAAAGTTTACAACTTTAAAATTTATTGAATGACAGCCTACTTTTTTGGGGGCAATCCTCTGTGGTGGAGTGGCTGGTTGGCCGGAGGCCCCCCCACCGCGTTCTTGGGCGTCTGGGTGTGGAGGCTATGGAACTTGGGGAGGAGGGCGGTTGGTTACACAGGGGCTGTAGTGCCAGTCTGTTCTCCAGCTGCCTTTGCTGCAGCTCAACCATACACTGGAGCATACTGGTTTGGTCCTCCAGCAGCCTCAGCATTGAATCCTGCCTCCTCTCATCACGCTGCCGCCACATTCGAGCTTCAGCCCTCTCTTCAGCCCGCCACTTACTCTCTTCAGCCCGCCACCTCTCCTCCCGGTCATTTTGTGCTTTCCTGCAGTCTGACATTATTTGCCTCCACGCATTCGTCTGTGCTCTGTCAGTGTGGGAGGACAGCATCAGCTCGGAGAACATTTCATCTCGAGTGCGTTTTTTTTTCTTTCTAATCTTCACTAGCCTCTGGGAAGGAGAAGATCCTGTGATCGTTGAAACACATGCAGCTGGTGGAGAAAAAAAAAGGGACAGCGGTATTTAAAAAGACACATTTTATAAAACACTGGCTACAGTCTTTCAGGGTAAACCTTGCTGTTAACATTACATACATAGCACATGTGCTTTCGTTACAAGGTCGCATTTTGCCTCTCCCCACCGCGTGGCTACCCCCTCCCCCCTCCCCCCTCCCTGTGGCTAACAGCGGGGAACATTTCTGTTCAGCTGCAGGCAAACAGCCCAGCAGGAATGGGCTCCTCTGAGTGTCCCCTGAAGAAAAGCACCCTATTTCAACCAGGTGACCATGGATTATATCTCACTCTCCTGAGGATAACACAGAGAGATAAAGAACGGATGTTGCTTGAACACCAGCAAACATACACTGCAATGCTTTGTTGTACAATGATTCCCGAGTACATGTTACTGGCCTGGAGTGGTAAAGTGTCCTACCATGAAGGACGCAATAAGTCTGCCCTCCCCAGAAACCTTTTGCAAAGGCTTTGGGAGTATATCCAGGAGAGCCGCGAATGCCAGGGCAAAGTAATCCTTTCACATGCTTGCTTTTACACTATGTATAGTATTTTAAAAGGTACACTCACCAGAGTTCCCTTCTCCGCCTGCTGGGTCCAGGAGGCAGCCTTGGGTGGGTTCGGGGGGTACTGGCTCCAGGTCCAGGGTGAGAAACAGTTCCTGGCTGTCGGGAAAACCGGTTTCTCCGCTTGCTTGCTGTGAGCTATCTACAACCTCCTCCTCCTCATCATCTTCTTCGTCCCCAAAACCTGCTTCCGTATTGCCTCCATCTCCATTGAAGGAGTCAAACAACACGGCTGGGGTAGTGGTGGCTGAACCCCCTAAAATGGCATGCAGCTCATCATAGAAGCGGCATGTTTGGGGCTCTGACCCGGAGCGGCCGTTCGCCTCTCTGGTTTTCTGGTAGGCTTGCCTCAGTTCCTTCAGTTTCACGCGGCACTGCTTCGGGTCCCTGTTATGGCCTCTGTCCTTCATGCCCTGGGAGATTTTGACAAAGGTTTTGGCATTTCGAAAACTGGAACGGAGTTCTGATAGCACGGATTCCTCTCCCCATACAGCGATCAGATCCCGTACCTCCCGTTCGGTCCATGCTGGAGCTCTTTTGCGATTCTGAGACTCCATCATGGTCACCTCTGCTGATGAGCTCTGCATGGTCACCTGCAGCTTGCCACGCTGGCCAAACAGGAAATGAGATTCAAAAGTTCGCGGTTCTTTTCCTGTCTACCTGGCCAGTGCATCTGAGTTGAGAGTGCTGTCCAGAGCGGTCAAAATGGAGCACTCTGGGATAGCTCCCGGAGGCCAATACCATCGAATTGTGTCCACAGTACCCCAAATTCGACCCGGCAAGGCCGATTTAAGCGCTAATCCACTTGTCAGGGGTGGAGTAAGGAAATCGATTTTAAGAGCCCTTTAAGTCGAAATAAATGGCTTCATCGTGTGGACAGGTACGGGCTTACATCGATTTAACGCTGCTAAATTCGACCTAAAGTCCTAGTGTAGACCAGGGCTGGGACTACTTTGCACACTTCACACGGATGAGGGAAGCAGACTTGAATCTCAACCAAATTTCTGCTTTTTAAAGCATACTGTGGCCACTAAAGTGAATATGACATTGGCATCATCTTGTTCCACAGATCTCTTTTCACGTAAGAAATGTCTTCTTTTAATGACAAATATACATTTTTAATTACTCCTGTTAGTGCTGCTAAACCAGTACAACTTCAGCAGAGCAAGCTGTACAAGTTGATTGGTACAGCAATGGAAACATTGGCTTAGTTCTAACTGAGTAAGTTTTTAATTAGACCTTCAGTGGATCAGAATTGATGGTAATGATGTAAAAGCCAAAGAGAACTCATTAATACTTTGAAAACTTGCTGTGAGTTGTAGTTCTGATGGAACAAAAAACCAGAAGTAACCTAAGAAACAGCAAAATTATATGAAAGCCCTTGAAACACAAACATGGATCGATATGATGCCATTTCTACAGAGTCCTGTTTAGAGCATAACCACACTTTAAATTAGTTGCTGGGCTCACTTCAGTAACTGTGGCTATAATTTATATATGTAAATAATATTTTCCCCCAGATATTTTCATCTTTAAGGTTCTAGATGTTAAGAATCTTCTTCTTTCTTTGACAGGAAATTCTGGTGATTAAAGATCATGGCAACCATAGAGGAACTGGCCCATCAAATTATTGAACAACAAATGGGAGAGGTACATATACATATATCTATATATTTAGTCCTATTTGAGACAAGTTGGACAATAAAGCATAATACTGATATGTAAAAATCAAAGCCACAAGAGAGAATGGTCTCTAGTGGGCCCAAAGCTCCAGAAGACCCTCCCATAGAAGATTAGCAGGAACCCTGTTCTTGCTGTCTTCACGTCATGATGCAAAACTTGAATCTTTGTCAAAGCATTCCTCAAAGAAACTGAGCTTAAAAAAAGTAGCAATATTTTCAAAGGTAGAAATCATTGACTAAATCAGTGGTTGTCTTCATAGAGCTGTTTAGTCATATGAGGCAGGCTTTCCTCTCTTCTAGCATCAAAATTGCATTCTGGATACAGTGCCTGAATATTACAGTAATAGGTGCTTTTAGAAATGTATGAATAGATAGTAAAAATTAGTGTTGTCAGGATGTGTGTGTATGATTATAAAACACTTAAGGATTCATTACTATATGTTCTGTTCAAAATCAGTACAAGTGTGGTTATAAGAAAAATATATAAAAATGGCACCTGTTTACTGGAAATGTCTGCTCTTAGTTAATTTAGATTTGTCTTACTTTACACTCAAGTATTCCAGGTGATTTCAAGTTCAATTCATATCAGTTTTAACGTTGACTAGAAAGGTTTCCCTCTTGGATTGCTAATTTTATATATGTTCTTATGCTACTCTCATAATTGTAGTATCTCTGTGCCTTCCATGATGCATTAAGTGGCATGACTGACATCTGTCATGTGTGGTTTATCCTTTCTCTCATCAGGGAGGGGGTTGGTGTGTGTTTAGGAGATTTTGAGCGGAGTTGGCTTAGTTTTGTTTGAAGGTACACCCTGGGTACATGTTTATGTTAGAAAAGGCAGGTTGAAGAAATACATTGCACTTTGGAGCGCAAGGTGGTGAGGTTTGATCTTAGCAACTGTGGGAGTTTGTTCCACAGTCTTGGACCAGCCCCTGAGAATGCTCTGTCTCCTGAACAAACAGGCTTTATATGGTAGCAAGTTCCCTTGTGTCTGAGGGATGGAGATGTTGACCTCAATCTTCATACAGGAGCTTTAGTCAATCTTTTAGATATCCTGGGCCCAGGCCATTGAGTGCCATGAACTTAAGGACTGAGACTTTGAATTTGACTCCAGAATTCAGTCAGTCTGTGAATTTTTAATATATTTTTTTAATCTCTCATCCCTGAATCATCCTTTTAACAGTAGCAATAAAGTTTATATCCAATTCAAAAAGAGCTACAAAAGTCAAACTCATACTCAATAGATGGGGAGAGAGAAAGCCAGCCACGCTGCTTGTCTCTCTCCTTTTCTTCTTCAGTGGAGAGGCTACTTTAATTAGAATAACAGGCCCTATTTGCTCTTCCTGACAGAGACCTGGCCTGCTATTCTGTGTCAGTTCTTGTATTTTAGTTTGTTAGTAAGAGCACACCTGTCTTCCTTTATCCCACAGTTAAAGCAGAGGAAGGGAAGCAATTGTGCTGTTTGCACCACTGCTAGTAACCTCTTTTCTTAAACTTGTGTGGGTTTGATTGCTTTGGTGTGCGAAATAGGTGGAGCTTGTTTCTGACCTCTGACGTATTACCAGTAGGTCCAAACAGGCTTGTACGTTGCTGCTACAGCTTCCCTTTGTAAAGACAGACTTCTAGCATAGTAAGCAAGTGGTGCTGAAAACATTACTCTCTAGAAGATTTCCAGATACTAATAACTTAACCTTTTATTGTACAGTTTTTAACTACCACTGTTAGATAAGGTTAGTGAGAAAGTGGTATTGGTGCCAATATAAAAGAGCCTAGATCTATTGAAGAAGCTTTCAGTTATGTCTTGATCTTGTAGGTGTATCTTACTAGTCTGGTGTCTGATGTGACTGGTATGGAGACTGTGCTGTTATCTATGGCTGACTACCTAATGATGGAAAGGATATTCTGTGGATTGTTTCTCTGAGCGATCTCAAAGAGTAGCTGAGTATTTGCTCTTCCTCCTTAGGGTCACTTGCATATGAGGCTCTATCTTATTATCTTTCCTGTTCAATGTGTATTTATGGTTGCTAAGGGAAATAGTGAGACGGTTCATCCTGGTACAGATGACACTTGTATATTTTCCTTTTGTTATATCCAGATGCAGCAATATCTGTTGTTTTTTCCAATGTCTGAAAGAAATGAAGTAGATGGGAACAAACTGGCCTCAGAGTCAGTGCTAACAGGTGGAGGGAAATATCTTGACAAATGAACCGCGTGCCGAGTGCACATTCTATTTTTGTGTGCACTCTCCTTTGCCAATATAGTTTGGAATTTGGGAATTATGTAGAATCCAATGTTGTTCTTGGGTTTTCAGGTAGCAGCCTTTTTCATCTGTAGTTGACCTACAGGATGCAGCTATTCTTCTCTCTGGTTATACTCATGCTGGATGCAAGCTTGTGACTTGCCCTTGGAAACCATATTTGAAGCTGCTTAGAAGTTGAGCCAGTATTTCTAATAGCACTTGTAATTCACCTGAACATTAATTTTCACTGAATTCATAAGCAAAATCCAGTTTGAGGTATACGTGCGCAGAGACCTTTTTTCCCTACCTTTTAAGAAAACTGAAGATATTCACAGACCTGATGTTTCATTAAGATACCGGAGTCACTAATAGCAGTTAGGGTAGAAACTAGATAGTAACTAGATCAGAGGTGGGCAAACTATGGCCCGCGGGCCACATCCGGCCCGTGGGACCGTCCTTCCCAGTCCTTGAGCTCCTGGCCTTGGAGGGTAGCCCCTGGCCCCTCCTCTGCAGTCCCCCCTCCCCTGCAGCCTCAGCTCGCCGTGCCGCCAGCGCTCTGGGCGGCGGGGCTGTGAGCACCTGCTGGGCAGCATGGTGGTGTGGCTGGCTCCAACCAAGCCCCGCGGCTGCCAGCCCTGCTGCTCTGAGCGGCATGGTAAGGGAGCAGGGGGTGGTTGGATGGGGTGGAGGTTCGGGGGGGGGGGCGGTCAGGGGACGGGGAATAGTGGGGGTTGGATAGGCATGGGTGTCCTGCTCCTGTCAGGGCTCGGGGCAGTCAGGGGACAGGGAGCAGGGGGAGTTGGATCGGGGGGGGGGGTCCCGGGGGGCAGTTAGGGGTGGGTCTCCCGTTAGGGGGTGGTCAGGGAAAAAGAGCGGGGCGGGGGTTGGATGGGTCAGGGGTTCTGAGGGGGGCAGTCAGGGGGCGGGAAGTGGGAGGGGGCGGAGAGGGGGCAGGGGCCAGGCTGTTTGGGGAGGCACAGCCTTCCCTACCCGGCTCTCCATACAGTTTTGGAACCCCGATGTGGCACTCAGGCCAAAAAGTTTGTCCACCCCTGAACTTAATTATTGTTCATAGACCATTTTAGAAATGACAAACCTGTTAAGAGCATGATCTTTGGAATAGATTGCAATGATGTATTTTGCAAAACCTATTAAATATATGCAGATTAGAAGCAAAAGAAAGTTTTTTATTTTAAAAAAAATTCTTAGTTACAATTTAAGATTACCTATATGAAGCATTACATAGAGTGCACCGTCTCATAAATCTTTTGCCCGACACTATCCACTTCCTACCAGGAATGGGGTAGTTCTTATTCCCAAACCATGGTCAGGCATTTCTGCCAGTCAAGAACTTGTAATAACTGTCTCTCATAATCTGTGGAGCTGTAAAGTAATTACATAGTAGTTTATCCATTTCCTCATTTGCTGCCAAATTCCAGTTCCAGTTAACATCTGTGAAAGCAAATAAGTATCCACGACAAATATGAAAAACTTGATATTTAACAAATACACTGGTTACACTGTGACAAATAGTATTTAATGTTTTTGTTAATGCATCCATGAACAATATCAAATTTCTTTCAAAGGTTTAAACTCATACTGCTGCATGTCAATAATTAGCAGTTTCATCTTCTGTAAAGTGTATCTTTGAGAGCTTTAAAGAAACAGCTGTAATTCAGTCCTGGAATAAATAAGTAATTCTGTAGCTACAGTTTAGGAACCATCGTTGCCAGTATAAGAGAACATACGAAGAAGGACCACAGAACACTAAAAAGAAAAGTCTAGAGTAAGAAACGTCTATACAAGGTATTAGGAAAGCACCATCTGCCTCTAAATTACCACCAGTACAGGTCATTTGGAGGATATTTCAGAAATTTTTGCCTTAAAGGGGTCTTTTCTTTGCAATTATTATATAAGTCTAAAATATTATGTATTTGTACTCTATTATAATATCAATAATGAATCCTCTCATTTCTGCTTGAAATTTCTTCATTATAATCTTTAGCCAAAAAAGTATTTTGGGAAGCCTGAAATTAGAGAAAGTGTTTAATTTATAGAGGCTGTAAAGGGGTTTTACTTTTGTAAAGTCTGACTTTTTTTGTAATGCAGTATTGCAAAAATGAGTTGGTTTAGAAACTTAATTTTTTATATATTCAGTAATCCTAGGAGAAATCTAGTGAATAGAGACATTTTTATTAGACGAGTTCAAATCTTGGGCATTGCTATTAACTATAGAAATATGAACATCCGAGAGCTCTTGGCAGAGTTTATAGACTCATTGATCAGTTTTATGGAGTTTACAAGCTCTGCAGACACACAACAGAATTTGTAAACTGTATAATCAAAATAATTCCAGTATGAAGAGTTTGGAAATCAACAGAGATTGTAAATTCCTTAAGACAAATAGTTGTATGCAGCGGTGTTGTGGTCATGTTAATTTTAGGATATTAGAGAGACAAGGCAGGTGAGGTGATATCTTTTATTGGACCATCTTCTGTTGGTGAGAGAGACAAGCTTTCAAGCTATACACAGCTTGATTGGTCCCTTAGAATTTGTACTAAGTACTTATGCTAAACTATCTGTGCGTTCTTGTATTTAGCTGTGACACTCTTAGTACCTTTCTCAGACCTGAAGAAGAGTTCTGTGTAGCTCGAAAGCCTCTCTCTCTCACCAACAGAAGTCGGTTCAATGAAAGATGTTACCTCACTCACCTTGTCTCTTTAAGTAAATAGTTCAAGTTTAAGGAACTTGGAAACTCTAGAGACAAAAGCTTCCTCTATTTCACTGTAAACTACAAAGTCCAATCTACCCTGACCATCCTCACTACAGAGATGAGATATAGCACTGTAATTACTAACCTCCTTGATGTGCAGAACGTTAGATAAAACCAAGTAACCAGCTTGATCTGAATTAGGCAACTAATGACCTTCTCTATTCCTTGGAAAGGACAGAGAGTTGACATGAATGCCATGTTATGTTTCATTGTTTAGAATTTCAAAATTTTTACAAGTAGTTGAAATACCTACCATAGTTGCATGTGTATGTTATATAGATTAATGGTGATGTGTGGCAAGGTTGTTTGCAGAGATGACCCTTGCCTGCTGATAGTGGGGGCGGGGAGCAGAGTAAGGGCAGCCAGCTTCAGCGGTGTTACTGAGCATGCTCAGTACAAGCTAAGCAGCAAATCTTGGGCGACATGTGACCCTGCATGCTCCCCCATGTGTTGCCTCTGGTTGTTTGGTAACCTTAATTCATAATTTCTTGATTTAAAAATTAGTTTTTTGTTCTACAGTATTTTAGTTAGATTTTCTTCTCCAAGAAGTAAAAGTGTGTATGTGTTTATAAACTACGTGTGCTGTACAGTTACATGAGCCATGTAATGCATTTTATTTTATTTATATTATAAACTGCAGAATAATGTGATAAATTTATAAGTCACCTTTGGCTACTTAACCTGTAAACTGTCCTCCAATTCAGATCTGCCAGGTCTACTTTCTCTAGTACAGACCTCTGAGCAGATTCAAATAGCCATTGTTGCTGGATTTTTTCTTTCTTTGTTTGTTTTTTTCTGAAACAACTTGTGAAAAATGTTTCTTCTCTCTCACCTAAATATGGCATGTATTTTCTCCCAAAATTATCCTTACCTGAATGACAGGACAGGGGGTATTCAGCTGTAGAGCGGTGACAGGTTTAGGTCTGCCAGCTTGCAATTCTTTAGGGCTAGTTATAGGAACTTTTTATACTTCTGGGAAGAGAAAATTGCCAGTGGAATCCAGCACTTGTTTTGAGCTATAATTTATTTTTAAAACTGTTATTGCCTTTGAATAAAGGTGTATTTTATCTTCCATCCTATCTTTTCTCCCTTTTAATTTTTTGCCAAACTTAATGATTTCTGACCTTCACTTAGAAAACCACTCATAGCTAGGGTCACTAGAGTTTGCAATGGCTCCACTGCATGAAGGCAGGGTGTACAACTCTCTAATGAAGACAGTAACGGTGGAGTTTTCAGTTACGGAGATTTACTCCTCCAGTCTTAGAAGTCCTTGTTTAAAATAAAGTGCATACATCTGTTTGAGGACCTTGAGGAAATTTTACACTGTGAATTCTGTTTTGATGATGATACTTGGGCATAAAAATGAGAAGATACACTTGAAAAATTTGCTATTTTACTGTATTTTCAGTGATGTGCACGGTCAAAGTTATTGGATACATGATTTGAAGCACTCTAATGCGCATTTAAAAAAAAAGTCTACATTCATATTCTAAGAAATTGAACAGTGACCAAATCCAAAGGGGAAATGTGTGGTGAGATTTTCTAGTCCAGGGGTCTCCAAACTTTATGAGATGAGGGCCATATTAGATTTTTGAAGGGGCTTCGCGGGCCGAAGCAACTATGAAAGAAATTAAATACATGCAAAATATATGCAAAATCGTTAAAAAAACGACACTACTCTACTCTATGTCAGTGTTGCATTAAATTCTAAATCAGATATAAAAGTTAATTGATGTAGGTGCTGTGAAATCACACAAAATATTTGTCAATACATTAAAAATCATTTCACGTTATTTTTTTATTTTATTTCTAAAAACTCACACATTTGTATCCTACAAATACACATATTCAAAAATAAAGAAATATTTTAGAATTAGTGAGAAGTATGATACTGATGTTTTTCTAACAAAATTCCCTTTAGCTGTGGTTCAAAGTTAGTGTTCCCTATCATCAAAATTGATTGTAAACGTTCATCAGACAAGGTTGATCTGTAGTTGGATTTCACATATTTCGTCATAGAAAATGTTTTTTCACACACTTAGGTAGTGCCAAACACTGACATTAATCCGCGGACAAAGTTTTTTACATGAGCATATTGATCACTTGGCAGGCATTTATAGAACTCTGCCAGATTTCCTTCCTTATATTTGTCCTTCAACACGTCATTGGATTGCAGGTCAATCACTGCCATTTGAAGTTCAGGTGTCAGTTTTTTGAGATCACATTCAAATGGGTTTTGGAAGATCCGTATTCCTTCTGCATTCACATCAAGGTCACTTCACTCAGCTGCAGCCTGCCTGTTTGCTTCTCCTTGTACCTGCTTGGGTGCAGCAGCAACTCTCCACTAAGTTGGCTCCCCTTTTGTGGGGGACACTGGTTCCAGGGGGCACGCACAGCTCAGCTGAGCTACCCCTTCCCCCGCGAGCTGCTGCCGGCAGCCCCCTGCCTGCTCGGCATGCCTACTCAGCTGCAGCCTGCCTGCTTTGTGCTGATGGGTATCTATGCCTGCCTGTTTGCTTCTCCTGCTCGGCTGCAGCAACGACTCTCCCCTAAGTTGGCTCCCCTTTTGGGGGGACACTGGCTCCCAGAGGCACTCATCCCTCCGCACAGCTCAGCTGTGCTGCCGCCCCGTGTGAGCTGCTGCCGGTGGCCCCTCCCCCTGCCTGCTCGCATGCCTACTTAGCTGTTTGCCGCCTCTCCCCGTTGGTTGGAGGGCCGGACAAATGGAAGCCCCGGGCTGGGTCCAGCCCGCAGGCCATAATTTGGAGACCCCTGTTCTAGTCCGTTGCTCACTGACAGCAGTGATGCCACTGGCCTTAGCAGGGCATTCAGAAGTCTATTATTTCTTTATGTATTCTGAGACAGCCAAAAAAGACTTGCATTTATTCTCAGTGGATGAGACACCATCTCACTGTTGTTGCTGATGAGAGGCTTTTTATTTATGCCTCTCTGCATCATAGTGTCCTGTCTTTGAGAAGACGTAGATAAGTAGATGTCTTTTTGCAACAGATAATAGTCATACTTAATCAATGTTAGTTATTATTTTGCTGGAACAAATTATCTAAATTGTGGCTAAAATTCTTAAATTCTAGGATTGTAAATAATTATTTCTGGCTCAGATTGGCTTGGTAGATTTAATTATAGATAGATTTCTAGAGGGGCAACTTGCTGCAGTCCTAATTCTTTATTGAGAGCTATATATATGTGCAACAATGTAGTTAGCAGTAGGATTTATATTTTAATAGCTCAAATGGATCATTATTAGGGCTGTCGATTAGTCGCAGTTAACTCATGCGATTAACTCAAAAAATTAATTACAATTAATCGCACTGTTAAACAATAGAATACCAATTAAAATTTATTAAATATTTTTGGATGTTTTTCTACATTTTCAAATACATTGATTTCTATTACAACACGGAATACAAAGTATACAGTGCTCACAAATTGATTACAAATATTTGCACTGTAAAAATGATAAAAGAAATAGTATTTTTCATTTCACCTCATACAAGTACTGTAGTGCTATCTCTTTATTGTGAAAGTGTAACTTACAAATGTAGATTTTTTTTGTTACATAACTGCACTCAAAAACAAAACAATGTAAAACTTTAGAGCCTGCAAGTCCACTTAGTTCTACTTCTTGTTCAGCCAATCGCTAAGACTAACAAGTTTGTTTACGTTTATGGAAGATACTGCTGCCTGCTTCTTATTTACAATGGCACCTAAAAGTGAGAACAGGCGTTCACATGGCACTTTTGTAGTCAGCGTTGCAAGGTATTTATGTGCCAGATGTGCTAAACATTCATATGCCCCTTCATGCTTCGGCCACCATTCCAGAAGACATGCTTCCGTGCTGATGATGCTCATTAAAAAAAATACTGTGTTAATTAAATTTGTGACTGAACTCCTTGGGGGAGAATTGTATGTCTCTTGTTCTGTTTTAACTGGATTCTGTCATATATTTCATGTTATAGCAGTCTCAGGTGATGACCCAGCACATGTTCATTTTAAAAAACACTTTCACAGCAGATTTGACAAAACGCAAAGAAGGTACCAATGTGAGATTTCTAAAATTAGCTACAGCACACTCAACCTAAGGTTTAAGAATCTGAAGTGCCTTCCAAAATCTGATCAGGACGAGGTGTGGAGCATGCTTTCAGAAGTTTTAAAAGAGCAACACTCCAATGAGGAAACTACAGAACCCGAACCACCAAAAAAAAGAAAGTCAACTGCTGGTTGCATCTGACTCAGATGATGAAAATGAACATATGTCGGTCCGCTCTGCTTTGGATCGTTATTGAGCAAAACCCATCATCAGCATGGACACGTGTCCTGTGGAATGGTGGCTGAAGCATGAAGGGACATACGAATCTTTAGCACATGTGGCATATAAATATCTTGTGATGCTGGCTACAACAGTGCCATGCAAACTCCTGTTCTCACTTTCAGGTGACATTGTAAACAAGAAGTGGGCAATATCTCCTGCAAATTGTAACCAAACTTGTTTGTCTGAGCGATTGGCTGAAGTAGGAGTGAGTGGACTTGTAGGCTCTAAAGTTTTACATTGTTTTACTTTTGAATGCAGTTTTTTTTGTAGATTTTTTTCATGTAGTTCTACATTTGTAAGTTCGACTTTCATGATAAAGAGATTTCACTACAGTACCTGTATTAGATGAATTGAAAAATACTATTTCTTTTGTTTTTTACTGTGAAAATATTTGTAATAAAAAATAAATATAAAGTGAACACTGTACACATTGTATTCTGTATTGTAATTGAAATCAATATATTTGAAAATGTAGAAAACATCCACAAGTATTTAAATAAATGGTATTCTATTATTGTTTAAGAGCACGATTAATCGTGATTAATTTTTTTAATCGCTTGACAGCCCTCATCATAATTGAATTGTGCCAAATAATTGATTAAACCATCAAAAGTACTAAAAATAGTCAAAGCTCTGTGTTGTGTACATTATACTTGACCTAGTGTATGTGGAACTTTCACCGGTCTAGTTAGTATTATGTTTATGTGTTTTTTACTTTAAATTCAAATAATTTTGCATTGCCTCCAAATTTTAAATTTAATGTGCTGCAGATATTTATACTAAAACGAGTAAATGACTGGTAGAATTTGTCAGGGGAAAGCTCAGGATTATAACAGCTGAGTAGAGAACAGTTGGCCCCAAGGAGATATGCGAGGTGGCTTTGATTTTTTTATTTCTGGGATGCAGTTGAGGAAAATGGTATTGGAGAGGGGATGCATCTCCTCTTTCTCTACTACTTTTGAGCAGAGGCAGGCGATTTAAAATTTTGAGGGGAGGAGCTGAGTTTCCATTTCTTAACTTCTTGAATTTTGGAAGTAAAGAAACAGCAAATCTGGAGACCAACATGATATAGAGTGCACACATGAAGTAGGATATCAAAATTAAGATGGAGAAAGGTAAAAAACCATTATTTTTTTCCCCTCTCTCTTTTCTCTTCTTGTGGTGTCTCTCAGTATCCTTCTCTTTTGTTCTTTCTTGTTGTTTCTTCTTTTCATTGCTTTAGCTGACAGCTGAACAGAAATGGACTAACACTGTGCTTCTGCACATAAGTGCTTCCATTAGTTCTACTGAGCCCTTAATTTAAAGGTGCTTCCATGCCAAAGCATGTCCCTACTATAAAATCATAGAATCGTAGGACTGGAGGGGGCTTTGAGAGGTCATCTAGTCCAGTCCCCTGCACTCACGGCAGGACTAAATATTATCTAGACCATCCCTGACATAGAATGAATATAAACAAATAAAACAAGTATGGAGGGACAAAATTAGAAAGGTCAAGGCACAAAACAAGATTAAACTAGCTAGAGACATAAATGGTAACAAGAAAACATTCTGCAAATACATTAGAAGCAAGAGGAAGACCAAGGACAGGGTAGGTCCGTTACTTAATGAGGGGGAGAAAACAGTAACTGAAAATGTGGAAATGGCAGAAGTGCTAAATGACTATGATTCATTTATATCTGTCCATTCTTGCAGATACAAGCTGGAGCAAACAGGAAAATAAGCAGCTTGATTAAAGTGTATTCTGTATTTGTTGATCAACAATTAATTTCCCCCAGTCATGTTTTGCCATAAATATATTTCTGACCTTTGGATCCAAAATTGTGAAATGGCTTTAAAACTGTGGAACCAGTAGAGCTTTCTAATGTACAAAAGCTAGCTAGTAAAATTAGGTTTCATGCTGCTACATTCCCAATACAGTACCAGTGTCTCACTTTGAATAATATTTTGCTGACACATCTGAAGCTGGTCAAACCTTAATGTGGTACAGCAGTATTTTCACATAGCTGTCATTCCAATTATTTATTTGTTTGTTTCTAGATTGCGCATTCCCAAGGAACTGTTACTCAAACACTAATGGATGGGACAGCACAAAGAATACAAATTGTCCCAGCGGATTCAGGTCTCTCTTTACCACAACGCATACAAGTATGTTTAAACTAAAATATTTTGAAAGAATCTGTGAACTACTTTACTCTGCCTGTTTTTGTGCACCCTTCCTTTTCTGAACACTTAATAATCTTTTCTAAAATGTGAAAATTTTACGTTGGAGGCAGAGGCTCCTCCTGTGTCTAGTGGAGCTGTAGGACAATAGGGATGGGGCTTCACATTGTTTCTTTCTTTCTGAGATGAAGACGTGCATAAGAAGCACTTACACAGTGCCTTGTGTATCACTCATAGTCTCCTTCAGCCAGTAACTGAAATGATATGGTTGGAGTCAAAGCTGGCTACGAGGTCTATTCTGTGTTTAAAAAAAAGAAAAAAAGGTACCCAGTTTCTACTCCAAGAGTTTACCTGTTGAACACCAAAGAGGTGGTTCAAGCTGTTACAAGGCATAACGTAGTAACACTGTTAAAAGGCTGAGTTATTTTTACATTTGGGAATTCAGCATATAAGTTTGAAAGGCTTTGTGGTGTATCTTTGGAAAATACTTGTAGATCATAGCAAGAAATATATTTTTCTTTATATTATCAGTACATCATGAAAATGTGTTGTTGGCCCACTTGTTAAAGCATATTGGTAGGGAATTTTTTTGTTGGTTACACTGAGAAAAATCCCCCACCCCAGTAGAATACCTGGTAGTGTGTCCATATGACATGGTCCCCCCCGCCAGAATTGAGGCTCCATTCAGGGTTAGCAGGCCACGCTCACCGGCTGCTGCTGGGGCAGTCTCCCCCCACCCCAGCAGCAGGAGTTTTGGCGGGGGCCTTCAGGGCTAGGGATTGGGGTGTGGGGCGGTGCTTACCTGAGTGGGAGGCTCCCCTCCCTCAGCTCCTAGTTGCCGTGCTGCGTCTGCTGGCAGGCACCACCCCCGCAGCTTCCACTGACTGCGGTTCCCAGCCAATGGGAGCTGCAGAACCGGGGCTTGGGGCAGAGCAGAGGCTGCACGTGGAGCTCAGCAGCCAGGTAGGGAGCCTGCCCCAGCCTCATCAGCCCCCCCACCCCAGCGCTCACCCCAGCAGTGTCCCTCCCAGAACCTGTGGTGCCCCCCGAGCCACCCCTCCCCTCCCCCCAAGTTTTAGTCAGGAGTGTATAGTAAAAGTCACAGACAGGTCATGGGCTGTGAAGTTTTGTTTACTGCCCGTGACCCGTCTGTGACGTTTACTAAAAATACCCATGACTAAAACATAACCTTAACTAGAGAGGGCCAGAGAGCCACACTTTGTAGGAATGAGTTATGCCTCCAATAAATCAGTCAGCCAGTAGAAGCTTGGCTGCGTGTCATGTTGCGGGCTTGCCGGGGGGAGAGGAGAGTTGTGTTTAAAAAAGTTAAGTATTTTCTGGAACCTTCAAATTATACAGTAGCTATCTAGTGTAGCTGGGTGATGTTCTTTTTCTGTCTCCGTCACCGCTTCCTTTCTCTGGTTTGTCACACTCACTTGTTGCATCTTATCTCTAATTAGACTGTAGACTCTTTGGAGCAAGGACTGTCTCTGCTATATGTTTGTAAAGTACCTAGCACATTGGAGTCTCTAGGCATTACAGCAGTACAAACAATAATCAGTAATAAATAATTGGAGCTGGTTGAAAGTAGTTTTTTTCCATTGAGAAATGAAGTTTTGTTGAAATTGTCATGTTCTGCAGGAAAGTGTCAAATTTTGGTAAAATCAACAGGCAAAAGTTCAAATGTTTTGTTTTGACTTTTTCGATTTGATTTGTTTCGGTTTTACTTTTATATTATATATATTTTATATGAAATAATTTAATACAATATAAAAAGCTAAATAATGTTTTTACACCCTGGAAACACTATGGAAATGAAATGTTTTGATTGTCCCAAACTGAAATATTTCAGAATTTTCATTTTGTGAGAAACTTCAGAAATTTTTTTTAATTGTCAAAATTTCCTGTGGGATAGAAATTCTGGTTCCCAACCAGCTCTGTAAATAATATGTCAAAATAAAATAAATTGTATTGAAATAATCCTTTACATTTGAACACATTATTTCCTAAAACAGGCACGTTGAATGACTTACGTATGTCGCTAGTTTATTCATAGGGCAGTTTCACAGATAGGTTAAAGTACTGTCCAAATGGAATCCAAGGTCTCCAAAGAGAAAATATTGTTAAAAAGCAGCTTGAGGATATAAAAAGCAGCCAAGAGAAATTTAGCCTGGAATACCAGAGAGATGTGTAAATTAAACATTACATGAGAAAACATATATTTTAAACATAAAACAATGAATAATTTCCATATTTAATCAAATAAATACAATGGCAAAGTTCAGTTTCAAATAATTAAGACATATGTTGTTATTGAACTCTGACAAATTAATATTAGAGGACTAGTGTGTTAAGGTTTTATTCTGGTTACTAGATGTTCAGGTCATGATATTGCATATTGTTCTGCTAGGGTGGTCCCCTGCACCGAAGCAGAGCCTCATTGACTTCACTCGAGTTCTATGCAGTTGCAAGGATCCCACATAGAATAAGTTGTGGGAATGGCACTTTTCATTATTAAAATTGTCCTTTTGTATAATGCATTTTTCATTTCAAGGTGTAGGGTTTGCAGAGGGGAGCTTTTTAGTAGACTTAGTATTCTTGTGTAGACATTAAAGTAACATATGGTAGAACTTTATTAAAGTACTGATCATGCAGTGAGATCTGCCTGGGAGCCCTATTGAAGAATTGGGGCCATATTCACAATAAAAAGTAATTTGTGAGTTAGCAAGTTGGTAACAAAAATAGAGGAAAAAAGCAAACATGCATCATAAAATGCACTTCTGTTCGTTTATTTTGTCAACTGTAATTCTTTATGATGATGCTTTTATAGGATACTAATAAATGTACTTAGTAGTGTAAAGTGCCTACCACACTTTTGCGCACTGCAGAAATAATGCTGTAGTATATTTTACAACAATAATAAAATCCTAGCAGTATTAAGGCAGCTTTTGTAAATTTTAAGTTGTTTATTACTGTGTAAGAATTGAGGAACATTGCAGATTTTGATAACAAAATGAAAACTTCCCCATTACCTACCACACCCCTTACCCCACCAGACGCACTTGCACCTATTAAAAGTATGGAAATAAACTATGAAGGTAAGGTAGGTAAATATTCAAATACACTCAATCTCTTAAATAAACATGATATACATATTTGAAAAACAACGTTAATCCTGCCCAGATTTGCAAATTAGTGTTTTGAATTTAGTGGGTTGTTGAATTAGCTTTTTCTTTAGAATTCAGTGGTATTTTACTGTATCTAAAGTTTAAAGGTTTACAGTCAAGCTGTATTTAGCTAGCTGTGTCTATGCATAGCCTTCATGTACAAGGCTATAGATCAGGGAGCCCATGTTGTTCTTCTCTACTCCTGTGCACTCTGTTCAATATTACATGGCACAGGTGGATGTCCCCCAGCATCACATAGCCTTGTGGAGAGTGAAAAATGGGGATGTTTAAAAGTGTAAAATTTGTATTTATATATATAAAATGAAGAAAGGGTATTACCAAGTTTGTCAGAAGATGATAAACTATGCAGTTTAGCGAAGGGCAAGTCAGTGAGGCTGTACTACAGTCTTTATTTAAAAATAGGAAAGAAATGCCATAATGATGCTGTTGATCTGTTCTTGATTGTCAAATGAAGAATAAAGCAAAAGAAGTTGTTTTTGTTTGTCAAACAAAGAAAAAAAGGTGGCAAAGAGAAGGGTTAGTGTTCTGTTCTCCTGCTTCAGTTTAATTTTTCTGTTTGTGGTTGTAAAAGTATTAAACTAATATATTCAATTGAATTAAAATAGTTCCTTGCCCTTATTATTCTAAATTAATAAAGTCAGCACTGAAGTGTACAACCTGGGATTAGGCAATGAAGATAACTCATTAAGGACCTAAACCTGTGAGGTGCTGAGTATCACTTTGTGGTATGCTGTGTTCTCAGCTCCCGTTGAATTAGGAGGGAGTTCAGCACTTCAGAGAACTAGGGATTGAGCCTCAACATTTATATCCATATTTTGAACACTTCATAATTCATAGCTGTTAGGATCTGAGGTTTTTGTTTGGCCCTCTGTAAAAATATGGGCCACTTGCAAAATTTGAATGTGTATTCAGGTTCAGAGTTCAAACACCGCTACAGTTTGGGGTTTTTTAGATTCAGGGTTTTTGCTTGAATTTAACTCATTAAGAGGCCCAGTCCTGCAACCACAGAAGTCAAAGGCAAAACTCCCATTGACTATGATGGTGCAAGAAGGGGTGCTAAAAAAACATGATCTTGAAAGACCATAACAATTTGAGATAAATGTATTATCAGATTGTCACAGATCAGCAGACGGGCCAGAAGATTCAGATTGTTACTGCACTTGATCAGAGCACAGCAGGCAAGCAGTTCATCTTAACAAATCATGATGGCTCTACCCCAAGCAAGGTGATCCTTGCCAGACAAGATTCCACTCCAGGAAAGGTTTTCCTAACAACTCCAGATGCTGCAGGTGTCAACCAACTGTTTTTTGCATCCCCCGATTTATCTGCACAACACATCCAGGTAGAGGATCCACTTTATTTCATAATATTAATTCAGATGGGATAGAAAGAGATGTTTTTCTTTCCAAATATTTTCTGTGCTGGTTCTATATTTTCAGTATTCTTGCTGTTTACATTTCCCTGATAGCAAGACTTGGAGTTGTTGTTTAGAAACAATGAAGAAAATGATTTGTTCCTTGAAAGTTATTATTTTTGAATTTGTATTTCATGAGCCAGGATATAAAAAAATATAAATGCATAGTTTTATTTGTAATGTTCAAGCCAGAACCTTCTTGTCACAGCTCTTGGGATAGCCTTTTTGTATTTCTGCCTCATTGACTCTCCATCTGTTTTAAAATATCATTTGAATACCATTTTCTCCCTTGCCTTTACTACTTAATATTTCATTCCTCTTGCTTCCATTTTTATTTGCCATTGTAACTATTTTTTAACTGAGTAAACAATTGTTAACTTAGACAATATGTAGACAAAGGAGGTGGGAAGGGTAGGAGAGAGTGTTATTGAGATTATGTGGTGAACTTCAGCATGTGTTTTGTTGTGTCATTTTTTGTATTTTTTTTTTTTTTAAAAGTAAACCTCAACAAGGGTAAGTGTCAGTTAGATAAGGTTTAAAGTGATTCCAGCATAAAACAGTTTGAGAAGGGATTTCAGTGGCATAGCTACAGTGGTGTAAGTGGTGCAGTCACAGCCAGACCCACGAGGTTATGGGGGTTCAACCAGACAAATGATGCTCCCACACTTTAGCTGATGCACAGGTTTGCAATGCCACTCACTCAAATTTGGCTACGCCAACCTTCCATCTGATGGAAGGGCAACAAGGCCAAATCTGATTAGCGTTGCAGTGTAACACATGGGGATGCAGCGCGACTCAGGTTTGGTCTGGCCGCCCCTCCTTCATGACAAAGGGGTGGCCAGGCCACATTTGAGTGGCGCTGCTACCCTGTGTACCAGGTCGTAATGCCACTCATTGCTCAAATTTGGCCTGTGCCGTGTGAATGCAGGGTGGGCAATGGGAGCCAGCAGAGCTAATGGGCGGCTAGGATCGGGAGTAGCCTGGGATGGAAACAGAGCACAGAGCTGGGGGTGGGCGGTGGGTGCTAGTGAGTGGCCAGGGAGGTCACTGGGGTGAGGGGCTGGGGGGTCTTTGGGTGAGTGGGGAGTGTAAAGGGGCTGCAGGGGGAAGGGTTGGGGGTGAGTGGGGATGTTGGTGGTAGTAGGTTGAGTTGTGGGAGGCACTAGAGTAGGTTGAGGGTAAGAAAAATTTCCTATTTTAGAATCTGGAAGGGGGCCCCATTACTATTCTTGCACCAGAGCCTTGCTTTGTTACACCACAGTGGGATTGAAAGGATAAGAAGGTGGAGGAATGTCAGACTGGATTAGGGAACATGATCTAGTTGTATGGGTAGTATGGAAAAGGGGACATAAAGATGGGATCTAATTGTGTAGCTTATACAGACCAAAAGAATTGGGGAGGCAGTGGAAAGAATATTTTATAATTTTAATGCTTTCATAAGCAAACATGTAAGGCCTATGGAGTATATGCATTTCTCTGTCATTTTCTGTTAGGGCTGGTCTACACTGTACATTAGTGCATACCAACTGGGGTGTAAATTCTAGTGGGCATCAGTGTGTCACACACTGACTGGCCCATGTGGACCCTGCTGGCACACATTAGAAGTTCCCTAGTGTGAGCTGATGTAGTTCTGTTTCAAATAATACTGCGTCCGTGCATGCTATGGAATTTTTAGTGCATACCGTTAGGGTCCATGTGGGCCAATTACTGTGCGACAGGCTGTGCAGAGTATAATTTACATCCCAGCTGGTGCATACTAATGCATCATATAGACAAGCCCTTAGTGAAATGTGCAGTAACTACCTTTTAATGGGAAGCTAGCTTTTAATTTTCCATTCACTGGCCATGGGGCTTTCATTTAATTCTAGATACTCGTCATGTTCTCTCATATCTTTTCTAACTGCTCCTCCCGTTTGCAGTTTTGCACAGTCGTTATTTTACACCTTCATTTGAAGCAGGCTTCCATTTCCTGTGCGCACGCACACTGTTCCTCTTTCAAATCCTTCCTTTAAATCCACATATTGTGGAACGCCTTCCTTGATTAATTGTTTCATCGGTAGTGGCTCTGCATCTTCTTGAATGGCAACTCTTGTTCTGAGTGTCATGTTTGTCCAAGGAAAATTCTGAGCTCTTTTGAGCAGGGACTTTCCCTCCTCTTGGGCCAAATTCTGGAGTCCTTTCGTAATCAAAACTCTTTATGACATCAATGCAGATTTTGTCTACAGAAGGACTTAAGGAATTTCTTTTATGTTACGTATAATTCCATGCACAATTATAGCACTAAATAATAATAGCAGATGAGGTGAAATGAGAAATTAATAAACCAGTGATGTTTTGTCATTGAGGCAACTTTTTCTTTAAGAATGTTAAATTAAAAGAAACTTCGGTGATGTGTAATAGCAGTAAAAGATTAGAGGTAATATCTTAGATGCTGTTGCTAAATAAACATTTACTTATGGGGAGTCTGAGAGGGAGAGAATTTTCAAAGCACTTTTTAGAAATTCTTGTAACATTTTCATTATTTCTCTTCATAGAATAGGACTATCACCTTCCTCAGTAGAGCTTTTCTTAATTATATTTATCTTCAGAGCCCCTGTTTTGATTATGTGAAGCAGGACTACAAGAATCAACATTCTTATCAGGAAATGGGAAGTTTCAAAAGTGCTTCTAATTTCCAATGCTTTTAATGGGAATATCAATTCTTTCATTCCTGCTTTGCATTGTGAGATTGTTAAAATGATTGCTAGTTATGGAATCATATTGTCCTTTTTAATTGCAAGCAGTGCTTTATTATTATTTATAACTTTTACAATATCTCAGCGCGAAAGATCTTTTAAAGAAGAAATAGAAAGGTATGATTCCTACCCTGAAGTGTTATTGCTATGAGTCTAATTTTAGACGTGATATAGTGAATGAGGGTAACAAATATCAGATGGGGTTGGGGTGAAGCAAGACAAGTTACAGTAATAACATCACAGTTACTCAGGTTAGAGGCATTAGTGCCTCTTGATAATGAGTAATTCAGTTAAATATATTGTGTTTTCAAAATACTTAATCATTGGTTCACTCTTGTGAGTACAGTGAAAGAAAAGAATGCTAGGGAAAGATTGGAATGCCTGTAAGACCAGAAGGCTTGACAAATGTAGTTTTCAAAAATATAAGTGCTTTCTGCAAAAATCTTCTCTGGGTAAGATTTGTTTTAATACTTTTAAAAAAGATTTTGATAGTTAAGTTTAGGACCCATCCTGAATAGGGATCTGAATTGGTGCAGCAGGCAAGAACACGCAGTCAACTGTTCGGGCCATAAATGGTAATTGAGGGGACTTGGTGCTTCACAGGATTGAGCCCTTAGTTTAGAGAGAGGCATTTTAAGGGTGTGATTGGCTTTTATTTTTCATATTTTTAGGGTAGAGAGAGAAAAGTGAAATAATTTTGTACTTTCTTCCAGATTTTAACTGACAACACTTCCACTGAACAGACCCTAAATAAAGTATTTGATCTCTGTGTCGTATGTGGAGACAAAGCATCAGGTAAATTCTTCAGCAGGACCACTTTTTAAAAGCAGTTTCAAGCTATTCATTCTTCAGAAACAACGTAATTTTTTACATACACACTTTTTTCACTGGTTAGTTACTTTTAAATAAAAAGTGGATACAGTATAAAGACATACCTAATGTAGTTGGACTGTGTGTAGATGGGATTTATTAATTTTAGCTTTAATAATTTGCATTTGTTTAAACAGTCCACTTAAAGCAATTTTCATATGTAGTTTAAGCCTATCCAGGTCAGTATTATATTTCTATACAACTACAGACACTGACCAATCAAATTACTTGATTGGCTGCAAATGCATTCTTAATTGACTGGCCATTCTGGCATTTTTGTAAAAGAAGTGTTGTACAGTGGACTTGTCCATTGTTACTTTTAAGTGAATTTTTATTATTATTCATTTTAAACTTAAGATATCTGTGAAAAACCGTGCTAGCTGTTTATAATACAAAACAGACACAATCAGGGAAGATCATAGAAATGTATTATAAAGTGCTCTTATGAGTTTTTTGTGCTAAGCAGTTTGAGTCATCATTTTTGGAATTGCCCAAACACTAAGGACACTTTATAATTCCACTAAGGTAGGGTGTGGGGGGGGCGGGGTGTGTATGTGTGTGGGTGTTATCAAAATGGAATGTTAAGATAAAAGGGGAAAAGCCAAAAAAATGCCCTTTGAAACAGTATTAGTGGACTGAAGAGATGGAAGGGGGTAATGAAAGTAGGGAACCAAATGCCAAGTGTGCCTTGGGGGCCAGGGAGTCTGTGGAGAGCTGTGCTGCCTATCCCAATCCTGTGCCAACTCTCTCTTCTCCCTATCCTTGCCTCCCTCTGATTCTCTGGGATGTGTTAAGCCTAGCAGCATGTTTTCCAGGGTCTGTCAGAGTTGGACTGCGCTCAGGCATACCTCCAAAGGCTCACTAAAGGGAGAAGCTTCTCTTTAGTAGAGATGCAAGCCCTGTTTCTCAAGTATGGTTTGACTGCAAATTTCCGTCTCTCTCTCTCTGCATCCTGGAAGGGGACATGGAAAGGGAAGATTTTAGCCTAACTTTTGTGAGAATTGGCTAGAATTAGCTCCACTAGGGAAGCCATTTCTCCATCTGGCAGTCTGTCTGATTTGTCAGAGCAGTGGAGGCTAAAGGAGAATTGATAAGGATGCGGCGGGCAGGGAGGTGTCACAGAGGCAGCTAGAGTTAAGAGTCTGTTCAGGTCCTTAGCTTGGGAACCAGGGAGAGAGCGACAAGGCAGAATGTCTCAAGCAGGGGTGGGCAAACTTTTTGGCCTGAGGACCACATCGGGTTTCCAAAATTGTATGGAGGGCTGGTTAGGGGAGGCTGTACCTCCTCAAACAGCCACGCGTGGCCCGGCCCCCAAGCCCAATCCGACCCCCCCTGTTTCTTGCCCCCTGACATTCCCCCTGGACTCCTACCCCATCCAACCCCCCCATCCCCTGACGGTTCCTGTCCCCAGAACTCCTGCCCCATCCACCACCCCCTGTCCCCTGACCGCCCCCGGAGCCTCCCCACCCCTGACTGCCCCCCGCTGTCCCATCCAACCCTTCTTCTCATTCCTGACTGCTCCCCCAGGACCCCTGCCCCATCCGACCACCCCTTCTCCCTGTCCCCGGAACTCTTGCCCCCCGCCGCCACCCCATCCAACCCCCCCCTCCTTCCTTACTGCCCCCCCCAGAACCCCCACCCACATTCAACCCTCCCTGTTCCCCGCCCTCTGACCACCCCAACCCCTATGCACACCCTCGCCCCCTGACCACCACCCCGAACTCCCCTGCCCTCTATCCAACCCCCCCGTTCCCTGCCCCCTTACTGCGCTGCCTGGAGCACCGATGGCTGGCGGCAGTACAGCCACGCCGCCGAGAGCACCGGGTCAGGCCGCAGCTCTGCAGCTGCGCTGCCCGGCCGCCCAGAGCATTGTGCCGGCGGCGCAGTGAGCTGAGGCTGCGGCAGAACAGGAACAGCGTGGGAGGGGCCGGGGGCTAGCCTCCCCGGCCAGGAGCTCAGGGGCCAGGCAGGACGGTCGCGCAGGCTGGATGTGGCCCGCAGGCTGTAGTTTGCCCACCTCTGGTCTAGAGACTCAGAGAGGCTGTATCAAAGAGTGGAAATACTCTGCAAAAAAACAAAACTGTCACCTTCCAAAGTGAAAAATAAAACTAGTATTATAAACCATTTTATTTATAAGTATTTATTTTTAAAACTACCTTATTTGTAGTGTGAAACTCTGTATGAAATGTCATGTGTGTGTGAGACATTTGAGATGGTTATGTTAGAGGGATCTGAAAAAAAGTTAGAATCTCTGGAAATCTCTTCTAGACATCTGAATGGAAGTCTCTAAAGAATGAGTAAAGTACCTATAAAATTAAAGTTTATCCTTGAATTAGTCCACATTTGAAATTGATTTCTGTGAATTTCCTTCTTAATTAAAGGCGCAGCCATAATACCTTCATAATATGTATTTTTGAACATTTCTGTGTGGCCTTGCTTTTTAGATTTTAGTTCTGGATTATAAAATTAACAGTATGTATAGTAGCTGTGTCTAAATGACCAAGAGTGCCTTAATCTGTAAATGTAGTATTCTTGTTTTAATTTTTTTCAGCTAAGCAGGTTTTAAATAATGATTTTAAAAGAAAAATCTGAATTTTAGGGACAGAATAGCACAATGAGAAAAGCTGTGGAAATGTTGAATTTTTGATTGATTTAGCAAATGTTTTGTTTCTTTGCATCACTGAATACTTTCATTATAAAAGAGAATTATGGTTTTATCTTTAACACAATTTAAAAAACCAAAAATCGATAGTTTTGAAATAGTAACAGATATTGTCATCAGATGCTTAAATATGTACTGTCTCCTCTTTACATATGCAATCTTTCTGTCATCTTTAAATCGTGCAATTATGCTGCTAAATTCTATGATAGACCATAAAAGAACTTGATTTGAGGGTCACTGAGAAAAATTAGTAAAGTATGTGTAATTCAAGTAACTAAAGTAGCTTATCCTAATGCTCTTGGGGAAGGGGAAGCCAGTTTTTGGGCTTGTCTGCTGTTGCTAGCAATAAAGACACTGGAGTCAAGGAGTTGTTAAACTATCACTGGCCTATTGGGAAATGGTCATCTTGCGTGAGTTGTTTAAACCAGAGATTTGGTTAGTTTGCTTGTCTGTTTGATTCTCTAGCCACTTGGCAGTATCTTCATATCTGTAACTCATTTAAAAAACTACATACATGCCTTGTCAATGTAAAGTCATACATACTCTCTGACTTGTCTAAATATAATTTCTTTTTAAAAGAGGGAAAATGTTGTTAACACTGTAAAATTAATGTCCTGACTCATGCTGTTCTTCAACTAGGACGTCATTATGGAGCAGTAACATGTGAGGGATGCAAGGGATTCTTTAAAAGAAGCATACGAAAGAATTTAGTTTATTCATGCCGAGGGGCAAAAGACTGTGTCATTAACAAACATCATCGAAACCGATGTCAATACTGTAGACTGCAGAGATGCATCGCGTTTGGAATGAAACAGGACTGTAAGTATAAATTAAGATCTATAAAACTGGTAGGGTATATATCTCAGGCATATAAAATATAGCAGGCATTCATGATGAGGTTTGTGCTATGGAGAATATACTGTTACTTATGCATGCAAATCGGGCTTTACCTTCATTACTGTTATGAAATATTTAGATCAGCTTCTCCTTAAAGAATTGTAAAAGTCCAGTGTGACTCAAACTCTGAATTTTGGTAGTTTGTCAAAGATTGAAATAACCTTAAAAACACACAGCACAGAGTAAATAAGAATAAAGTGTTCTTCCTAGGCAGCAGGCATCCCTATGATAAATTGTCTGGTTATAATTTAACAGCTGAAGAAATTTTGAATAACTCCACCTTCCCGTCAGTTTATCCATCAGTCATGGTAGCAGCTGTTTCTGCACCCTGCCTAGTTTGCCCAGCAGAGGGAGGTATCTCCCAGGCAGAGATTAGCAGGCACATATAACTTAATTCTTGCAGATCTAAGTTCATTTTTGAAATTTCCTTGTGCTGGCAGATTTTAAACATGTACATGCCCAAAGACAATGTAATTTTAAAAGTTATGGATTAATGTGATCATGTTTATTTTTTAATCCTTCCTTTTTGAGATTTTTATGGTCTCACTACCTTAAAATGACAGGTTTCAGAGTAGCAGCCGTGTTAGTCTGTATCCGCAAAAAGAAAAGGAGGACTTGTGGCACCTTAGAGACTAACAAATTTATTTGAGCATAAGCTTTCGTGAGCTACAGCTCACTTCATCGGAATGCAGTCCTTTTCCTTTTACCTTAAAATAGTCCCACAAATGGAATCCCAAACTTGTATTAAACATTATGTACTTATATGTAGCATGTAATGCTGTAGGCCCTAGGGGTAAAAATGGCTTTAACATGGCCAGGTGCATTTGAGCCTATTTTAATTATGCATTGGGTTAAACCTACAGTTTACTGGTCTGGGTCACCACGCTCTTCCATTGTGTAATTCCGTTGAAGTAAATGGAATTACACCATCTTAAAATTCATGTAACAGAGTGGAGAATAAGACCTTACATATTTTAAGGAGTTCCATCTTGTAAACATTTTTAGTACGTGTTTTGGTTTTACTATGACAAAACTAAATTTGTTGTAAGTATATAAGTAGTTATTTCCTCATAAGGAGACGTTCTCCCTTTGAGTTCTTAAAATGAAGTTGTGTAAGTAAGTTTCCAGTTGGCTTTGTTGTTTGGAGTCAGATTTCCCCATGTGGTAGAATATTTTCCAGTTTATTTTAATGATGCCATATTTGTTGGCATGGAACCAAGAGGTTGAGTAGTTGTGGATTAAATTTCCAGGGGGAGCATAAAAAGGAGACACTGTGACCCCTTCCCAGACAGGGAGGGGGCATGTGGGCTTAGCAGACAAAAGGAGATAGACAGCGACAATATAAAGCAAACAAGCCTCCCCATGAGGATCCAGACAGGTGAAAACTCCTGAGGGGGCACTTTTAATTTCTTCATAAATTTAAAATTATTGGCCTTTATATGTTTGATCTTCAGTCTTCGACTCCTTCACCATTTCAGTAACTATAAAAACAAGTGTGTTTATCCAGAGTTAGAGCTAATGATTTTTATGCACTTTTGTTGTTCAATATAGCTTCTATATAAAATCACAAATACATTAAACTGCAAGCTTTTCCAGCAGTAATTGGAAAAACAGGACACAATTTCTTAAACGCTCTTGTTTGTGATATCTCCATCTGACTATTCGTGAATTTTGAGTTGTCACCTAATAGTTACACACCATTTTGTTAGCTGTTCAGTGCGAGAGGAAACCAATTGAAGTATCACGAGAAAAATCTTCAAACTGTGCGGCTTCTACAGAAAAGATCTACATCCGAAAAGATCTGCGGAGCCCACTTGCTGCAACTCCAACTTTTGTAACGGACAATGAAACAGCAAGGTATGTAAATAGTGCTCCAGACTAATAGTTTCTTGATCTCAGAAACATCAGAAGACTAAAATTTGTACTTTTTTTTCCCCTTCAGATCAACAGGACTGCTAGAGTCAGGAATGTTTGTAAATATTCATCAGTCCGGAATAAAAAGTGAGCCTACTGTGCTTATGACACCAGATAAGGTATGTGATGACATGAATAAAAGACTACAACTACATCTACCATACAAGCTAGAGGTGTGATTCCCCAGCTTGCATAGACATATTTCTTACACACACGTGTTCTTGGATGGCGTTTCTGAATCATGCATTTTTAATTGCATTTCTGCATTCACGTGCTGATTATTTGAAAATATAAATAAGGTTGGGTGACCATACCGAGGTAGCTATGGCTCTATCTGAATGCATTTCAGAAATACCTTTAATAGTAATATTCTTCCTGAACCATGTATACTCTCACAAAACTAAGTACTGTTTCAGAATTCACAACATAGTCGTTGGGGTGGAAAAGGAAATATCGTTTCTTAAATTTGTCCAGAGATGTTGACAGCACTGGACAATGTTGGGGTCTTGTGATTAATGCGCCTCTTCAGTGTTGTGTGAAAGGCAGTTGCAGTACCTCTGGACTGGCAAACCGGGGTGGTGGTCCTGAAAGGAAGCCAGAGGGTGTGTTCCAGCTATAGGGGGATCACACTCCTCTGCCTCCCTTGCAAAGCCTATGCCAGGGTGCTGGAGAGGAGATAACACCTGTTAGTTGAACCTCAGATTCAGGAGGAACAATGTGGATTCTGTCCCAGTCGTGAAACAACAGACCAGCTTGTTGCTCTCTCGCAGATATTTGAGGGGTTGTGGTAGTTTGCTAATCCGGTCTATTTTTGTTTTGTAGACGTGGAGAAGGCATATAACTGCGTTCCCCAAGATGTCTTGTGGGAAATGCTGTGGGAGTATGAGGTGCCAGTGCTGCTTTTGCATGCTATCCAGTCCCTTTATTCTCAGAGTGAGAGTTGTGATCGTATTCTTGGCATTAAGGCGAGTTTGTTCAAGGGGGGCATTGGACTCCACCAAGGGTGCATCTTGTCCCCACTCCTGTTCATGATTTTCATGGACAGGATGTCAAGGCACAGCTGAGCTGTGGAGTGTATCCACTACAGGTGGCATCTCTGCTGTTTGCAGATGATGTCCTTCTTGCTTCTTCAGACTGTGATTTCCAATGCGCACTCGAACGTTTTGCTGCTGGGTGTGAAACAGTTGGGATGAGAATCAGCACTCTCCAGGTGAGGGGGGAGTAGCTGCCCTTAATGGAACAGTTCAAGGATCTAGGGGTTTTGTTCACGAGTGATGGTAAGCGGGAGCGTGAGATGAACCAGTGGATTGATGTGGCGGCTGCAGTGATGCGGACACTATACCAATCTGTGGTGGCACAGCGAGAGCTGAGTTCTCGGACGAAGCTCTCGGTTTACAGGTTGATCTACGTCCCCATCCTCATCTACAGTCAATAACTTTGGGTAATGACTGAAAGGAGGAGATCGCGGGTACAAGCGGCAGAAATTAGGTTTCTCCACAGGGAGGCTTGGCTTACTCTCCGAAACAGGCTGGTGGGATCAGCTATTTGGGAGAGCCTCGGGGTAGAGCCGCTACTTCTCCTGATCAAGAGGAGCTAGCTGAGGCAGTTCAGGCACCTGATAAGGATGCCCTGTGGGAAGCTTCCTTTGGAACTCTACAGGGCATGTCCCACTGGGAGGAGGCCCCGAGGCTGACCCAGGACACACTGGAGGAATTATATCTCCTGACTGGCCTGGAAACTTCTCGGGAGGAGCTGGAACCTGTTGCAGAGAAAAGGGAGGTCTGGTCCTCCCTACTCTCCATGCCGCCGCCATGACCCTCACCAGGAAAAGCGGCATAAAGGAAAAAGAAGAAGTTGTTTCTTAAACTTAAACAAAAGACACGTCAGGCAGCAATTCAAACCCTTTACTCACTCAGTTAATAAGAGATAACTAAACAACATGCTTATTCCTCATGGATTTTTTCAGGCAGATTTTTACCTGTTCCCACTTTCATCTGAGTTCCGTTGGTTTCTTCATTTACTCTAACACCTTTTTCTCTCTTCAACTGATGTCCAATTTCCTTATTCTGTTCTCATGCACTTTACTCTGCTTGCTGCATCTGGCAAAGGTCTAGTCAAAAGACGTTTCTTCCCTTAACAGACAGATCAGTGAAAATGAGAGTATGAATAAGTAATTAAATAAAACGTGGCATACTTGAGAGGGCAGCTTTGTTGTTGCCTGCAGGTAAGCGTGCTCTTTTTCTTAAAGTGATTTTTAATGAGGAAAAGGTTGCTTTCTGGCCGGCTACTGGCTACCTTGAGGGCTATTTAGCAGCAAAGTCAAGAAGTGAAAAGAAAGTATACCTTGTTGTAGTGGTATGGCTTCCCTGCATGCCTAGGCTGACATGACTTCTCATCCATTCCTTCTTCATAAACATCCTCCCACTACTTCTGATTGGCTTACAAAACTGCAGAACATACCAGGGAAGTTTTACAAATGAAATGCTGAAAAGATCATATTCAGTTACATAGCCCAAGTGCCAATGGGTATTTGAACAGTGACTCATGGTGGTAGAGACAATAATTGTTATTTATTAGCTACACTTTTACAGTTAATCTGTAATTTATCTAGAGGATCACAGTGATGGGCACAATACAAACAGAATAATAAATGAAGCTACCCTGAATTGTTAACCCAATTTTCCTGCAATTTTTTTTTTACATTTTAAAATATATTTGTGCCAGTTTCACCACTTTCCCCATATTTTTCATATCTTTCTGCTCTGTGTATTCAATTTTGACTCTGCACCATTCCAATACTGTGGTGTACATCAGACCAGATTCTATATATATGTACTATTTTTGGGTTGGTTACACCAAAGAAGAGTTTGCTGAAAGTAGCTTACTACTGCTTCTAGTTATTCTCAGTAACTAGATGTAGTGTGTGTAGAAATTGTGTTGATATAACATGTATGAAAGCCCTCTCCACCATAGAAGAGTGACCCATTGCTGACCCCAGGAGGGTTAGTGGGTAACAAGATTGTTGTAATGAGCTATAAATCCAGAGTCTTTATTAAGTCCATGATTTTTAGTGTCTTATTAAGTAATGAATTTAACCTCCCAGGTTCATCTTTGAAGATGTTGTGCAGGTTTTCTTTGAGGACAAGGACTGAGAAGTCAAATATGAAGTGATCATTTTATGACACGTGTTCACCCACGGGTGATAAGAGAGTTCTTTGCTTTTCTCATTTTTCTGTGTGAGCTCATTTGAGAGCATAGCAATTGTCTCATTCTTCTTCGAGTGATGGTCCCTATTGTATTCCACTGATGATTTACACACGTTCACCATGTATCTGGAGCCGGAGAATTTAAAATTGGTAGTGTCTATTGGTCCGCGCATGCACCCTTGCCTCACCTTAGGGTTTCGGTTGAGCTGATAAATTGCAGGGATGTACTGACCACATCTCCAGTTCTTCTCACTGCCTTGTGGTCCAGGTCAGAACTATTCGTGTTCTCTTGCATATGACACACCTTTAAAAAGAGTATAGTTGTATATAGTTAAATTTTTTTAGTATTTAGCCATTTTATTGTTTTTGCATAGTTTTTAGTCATTTTAGTAGTTATTTAATGTTGATTTGGGACTTTTGGGGGAATCTGTTTACTTGTAAACACCTACGCACACACAGGTACTGGACAATGCCAAAGACCCCAATCTTTAAAATCTGCAACTCCTGCCTGTGTTCCTTCTTGATCAGTGATGAATATCAACGCTGCCTCTACTGCTTGGGAGAAGTCCACATTTCAACCAGGTGCAGTGTCTGCCAGTCCTTCCCAAGCCATACCCAAGAAATCAGGGTGTCTGCCTCAAGAAGCATCTCATGGAAGTCGCTATGAGACCTCAATCAGACCCAGGCCGGAGAATCCCCCTTGTATGTCAGCCTGAGACATCCAGGAGTGCATCTCCAGCTACAGAGATTGAGTTCAGCTCTGGTGGTACCACCACTATGGACTCTGTGCCGGGGCCGGGAGGTCAGGAATCATGCACATAAGCATGGAAGTAAGTCTTCCTCTAAACCAAAGAAAGGGGACGCTCCTTCCATGAGTTCCAGCCACAGGGAAGCAGTGCGCTCCAAGATCCATAAATGTGACAAGAAACCGCACAAACTGGCAGATTTGCCGCTACCAGGTACCAAGCCCCACACACGGTCAAAGTCTGCCTCCTTTAAGGTATAGGACCTGTTGGCCCTGGGAAAGTCCACTGCTCGAGCACCAGTTTCAGCTATGGAGAGGGTACCATTAATGCCACAGAGGTTCAGAGAAAATGCCAGAGCCCCAGGAACTGTTTGCCCTCGAAGAACCAAGATCCCCACGCCTTCTACTATCTTCCACCTTTAGAGGCCAAATCTCCCACCCAAGACATATTGCATTCAAGGCACCCTTCACCACCTCCTCCAGTGGCCTACACACTTCCACCAGCTCTGACATTAGTGCCAATGGAACCGGGATCCGAGTTTTCAACCTCGGAGGATTCAGTTGAAGCATGGGGGCTCTCCATCCCTTACCGCCACTATGAATACCCAAAGAGGCCATCTATAACATGGCAATATCCTCCTCACCAACTGCAGAGGAGACTGGTTCCCCACACCCTGGTGCTGCCACAGCACCCTCCAGATCTGTCATGCTGGCCCTACTGGGGATCCTGGCCCCAATACCCACACATTCTGTGTGGGAGACTTCACCTCTCCCTCATCTAGAACACCCTCAAGTAGGTACTCTGAACTGATCATGTAAGAAGACCTGCTCAGTCGGGTTCCCACAGTATTGCTGAAGCAGAAGCACTTTCTGTCTTTCTCCCAAGATACTGCAGTGACTTTGGCTTTCTCGTTGCCCCCAGATGACTTTTGTTAATTCCAAGATCTCCTGTGTAGGATGGCGGGTGAACTTCACATCTCCCTGGAGGAAGTACAGGACACACAACAACAGCTCCTGGACATCCTTCACTCATCAGTACTGGGTAGGGTTGCCCTGCCAATCAACAATGCCATCCTCCAGCCAGCTCAAACAGTTTGGCATACTCCGGCCATGTGCACTCCTACCCCCAAGGGTACTGGCTAAGGAGACTGAGTACTGGCTAAGGAGACTGAGTTTCTTTTCTCACACCCCCTCCCAATTTCCTTGTAATACAGGCTGGAATGGTCCAGATAGCAACACCCATGCTCCACTCCGGCTGATAAGGAGGGCAAATGGTTGGACCTTATGTGACACAAGGTCTTCTCAGCAAGCCTCCGGTTCAGGATTTCAAACTATCAAGCATTGCTTGCCAAATAGGACTTCTTGAACTATAGCAAACTGGAGGATTTTGCTGAGAAACTGTCACAAGATCGGGCCTGGTTCCAATCAATCTTGGAGGAAGGGGAACTGGTGGTAAGGAGAGTGCTTCAATCAGCTGTAGAAGCAGCAGGCATAGGCGCTGACTCCGGGGGTGCTCCAGGGCTGGAGCACCCACAGAAAAAAAATGGTGGGTGCTCAGCACCCACTGGCAGCCCCATGGATCAGCACCGCCCGCCAGTCAGATTCTCCCCTTCCCTCCCAGCGCTTCCCACCCACTGAGAATCAGCTGTTCAGTGGCGTTCAGGAGGCTGTGGGGGGAGTGAGGAGGGGACAGGAAGAGGTGGGGTGGGGGCAGGGCCTTGGGGGGAGCAGAGGTCGAGCACCCCCTGAGATCTGAGTAAGTCAGTGCCTATGGCGGCAGACACTTCCTCCCGCTAAGTGGCTACAAGCATTGTCATGCAAAGGGAATTGTAGCTTCATTCCTCTGACTTCCCCAGGGAGATACAAAATACCACTGAGGACTTCCCTTTCAATGAATTTCATCTTTTTAATCAGAAAACAGACGATTCCCTCCACATCCTCAAAGAGTCAAGAACCATACTTCACTTGCTGATATCTACCCACCAGCACCCAAGCATAAATTCTACTTCCCACCATCCACATCCAGTTTTTCCACAGGAGGCTGTACAAACCACTGAGAGACCCAACGATCTCTCCCTCCAGGTCCACCTTCACAGCCTTCCTCCTCACACATGCAAATCTCTCAGAAAAGATATTTCTGAGGAACCATCAACCACACCATCCCCTTTGGCAGTTGTCTAGCACTCTTTCTACCAGCTTGGAGTGCAATAACAATGGACAAGTGGATGCTAACTGTCACCCACTATAGTTATATGATCAAATTCATCACTACCTCATACACAACCCCCTCCCCAATCGCTCCTCAAGGACCAATTTCATGACAGCATCATTGCCCTAGAAGTGGACTCCTTACTACAAAGAAGGGCGATAAAGTAGGTTCCTCCAGACTGTCAAGGGACAGGGTTCTATTCAGCTTACTTCCTGATTCCCAAAAAGAAGGGCATGTGGAGGCCAATCCTGGATCTCCATCATCTCGGTCGCTCCATCCATACACCCAAGTTTTGTATGGTCACCTTAGCAGCCATCATCCCATTGTTAGAAAAAGGCATCTGGTTTATGCCTCTCGATATGCAGGATGCCTGTTTTCACATATACATCTATCCGGCCCACAGACAATAACTGAGGTTCATGGTAGGCTATCAGCATTTTCAGTATAGGGTCCTGCCATTTGGTCTCTCAATTGCTCCAAGGGTCTTCACCAAAGTTATTTCTGACATGGTGGTCTACCTCAGGCATTATGGGATCCTTATATTCCCCTATCTCAACGACTGGCTACTAGCAGCACAATCCAGAGATGAAGCTCGAGTCTCGACCTCCATGTTCTTGAGACTCCTTTCCTTCCTCGGAGTAAGCGTCAATGTTGAAAAATAAACTTTGGTTCCCACACAGTCCCTAGACTTCATGAGTCCTCCATCAGCTCAATCACAGCACGCACTTACCTAACAAGGGTCAGATTCCAACTCTGCAAGAACTTGTCGCCCAAGAAGTCAACAGTCCGTTTGTCCCGGCCAGGACTTGCCTATCCCTCCTTGGCCACATGGCATAATGCACGTATGTCACTGTCTTCACTCACTTTCACCTTCACAGCCTCCAGATGTAGCTCCAAAAGAGTTTATTCACCCATGTGACATACCAGGGACCTTATGCTGACATTTCCCCCTGAGGTACTCTCATCCCTCCAGTGGTGGATGGACCCATGACAGGTCTGTGTGGGGATCCCCTTTTTCCCATCCTCCCTAGATGGGACAATCATCATCGATGCGTCCCTCGTAGGGTGGGGAGCGCACGAGAGATCACATGACACAAGGAACATGGACTCCTTGGGAATCCAGGATGCACATCAACGTTCTGAAACTCCGGGCTGTAAGGAAGGCATGCCAAACATTTCTCCCATCCATCTGCTCCGATCACATTCTCATCATGTCGGACAACACTATCACTGTTTATTACGTCAACAAAGAAGGGGACAGGAAGTCAACCACTCTGTGTGTGGAGGTAGTCAATCTATGGAATTGGCACATCACCCACAAGATCCTGCTCTCTGCAGCCCATCTTCTGGGGACTCAGAATGTGATTGCAGACTCTCTCAGCAGCAGATTTGTGTCTGATCATGAGTGGAAACTCCACAACACCGTAGTAAGTGACATCTTGGTTTCTACCAAGCCAAATAGAACTGCTTCACCTCCTGGGCCCAACAGAAACGGCTTTCCTCAGAGGAAGTGGAGATTCCCCTTCTTTTGGATTACCTCCTATCCTTAAAAACATTGAGGCTCACCCTCAAAGCCCACCTAGCAGCAATTAGCACCTTCCAGCCCACCCCTCTCCATGGAAGGGCACTGTGTATTTACACACTCATTGACTGCTAGGTATTGAAAAGATCTCATCCGAACTTTCCCACATGCACAACCTCTCACTCCCCAGTGGGACCTCAACCTCGTTCTATCAGCACTAATGAAACAACCCTTTGAGCCACTGGGTTTGCTTTATGTCTCTCTTTTCAATCGCAAGTTTCTACCAAAAGTTGTATCCCAGTTTCATCTGAATTAACCCATCCACTTACCTGCTTTCTTTCTGAAGCCTCATGCCTCGGAAGAGGAACAATGACATCACTCACTCAACCTCCATCAGGCTTTGACCTTCTAACTGCAGAGGACAAGACTGATCAGGAAATCTCCTAGATTGTTCATCACAGTAATGGAGAGAATTAAGGGGCATGCAGTCTCTACACAGAGAATTTCCAGTGGATTTTGGGGTGCATTACACTATGTTATGAGTTGTCAAGACTGCCTCTACCCCTGGGGGTGAGGGCCCATTCCACAAGAGCCCCAGGTTCAACCGTGGCCACTCTCCATGAAGTGCCGCTTTGAGACATATGTAGAGTGATCATGTGGAGTTCAGCACATACCTTCGCTTCGCATTACACTTTGGTGCAGAACTCTGCGACGGATGCCTCATTTGGTGCGGCTGTCCTGCACTAAACCATTCCATCCTCCTCCTTGCACCCTCCTCCAGTTTAGGTACTGCAGTGGTTCTCAAACTTTTGTATTGGTGACCCCTTTCACATAGGAAGCCTCTGAGTGCGACACCCCCTAATAAATTAAAAACACTTTTAAATATATTTAACACCATTATAAATGATGGAGGCAAAGCAGGGTTTGGGGTGGAGGCTGACAGCTTGCGACCACCCAGGTAATAACCTCGCAACCCCCTGAGGGGTCCTGACCCCCAGTTTGAGAACCCCTGAGATACTGTTTGTTAATCACTCTCAGTGGAATACAATAGGGACCATCACTCGAAGAAGAAAAGGAGGTTACTTACCTGTAATTAGAGATTCTTTGTGGAGTCCTTATCTGGATTCCACTTCCCGCCCTCCTTCCCCTCTACTGCGGATCTCTTGGATTTGCAGCGGAGAAGGAACTGGAGACATGATCAGTACGCCCCCCCTTTATCACCTCAGCCGAAGCCATAAGGTGAGGCAAGGGCGCATGCGCGGAACAACGGACGCTACTACTGTCAAATTCTCTGGCTCGGGTCACATGGTGCTCATGCATAAACCCTCAATGGAATACAGATAGGGACCACCCATCTTGAAGAACCTCCAGTTACAGGTAAGTAACCTCCTCTTTCACCCATATAGTTGTTGTTCAGGTATTTAGTGCACGAGATGAGGGGTACCACACATTGTGATAGGCATATATAGGACCCATGGATCGTGTAAGGAGTGTTGTGGGAAGTATTCATTATCGTAGCAGTGTAGCTATGTATGGAGGTTTTGCATCTGTTGCTCTGGTGGGGTCTGGTGCCGCTTTGAATGTGTTTGTCCTCGTCTATTGGGAGCTTGCTTCTGATGATGAGCTTGGTGACATTTGGGAATTGTTTGAAGGCCAGAAGTGGGGGTTCAAGAAAGATTTATTTCAGGATGTGGTCACCATTGAGTTATTGTTTAATGAAATCCTGTATGGGTTCCAGTGTTGGGAGGCAGATGACAACTAGGGGTGTGTGGTCAGAGGGTGTCCCCCCACCAGCTATTGAAGCAGATTCTCTTGGGGTATCTATTATCCCTAATATCCTAGGACCAACATGGCTGCCACAGCACTGCAAACAAACAAAAAGGCAAGTCTCAAGAAAGCTTTCTGCAGTTGTGCTGAAAAATTTGGCCGTAGTGTACGCTATGAAAATTGAAATGCTGTTCAAAATGAATGAAGTTTAAAAAAAATTGTGAGAGAAACAAATGGGATTTATAAAGCTGAGAAATCCTAGTCATTGTGCAGTTCAACAGTGTAAAATACCAATAATTTCGCCGAGCGAAGCAAGGTCTTACACTCAACTGGATGTTTGCTGTGTTGCCATAGCTGCATTGGTCCCAAGGTATACTTTGTCACTCAGCTTGATGACATTTCTCTGTTTGGGTGCAACGCAGTAACTTTTGAATGTCGCATCCAGTCATTTCAGGGAATGTTCTAGGCATCAATGAACAAAATCCTATTGATTTTGGTGAAAATCGAAAAACTAGAAGAGGGAAATGGGGGAAATGTAGAGCCCCTTGCATCTTGTTAGCAGATGCAGCAGCTTTACCACCTCTGTAATTGTCAAGAGATCAAAGAACTGGTTGATGGCAGCCATTAACACCTTCCAGCATAACAATTCCCGCATCTCAGCTCTGCCCATCCTCCCAATACAGTTTAACATGTTGACACCCTTAATGACTTTTCTCCCAGACAGAAAGAAATTTTATAATAATGGTGGGAGTCATAGGGGGGCTTCCAGAGACCCTGGCCGGGGGCGGGGGAATGGGGGACCCTAGCATACGGGTGGTTGCAGGGATTTCCAGAAATAGGGGGAGGAGATGGGAGGATGGAACACAGGGAGCTTGTGGGGGGAATTGAAGGGATGCAAGGAGCTCCTGATGCATGCAATGAACTTGGCCTACAGAAACTAGTAAGTGTGCATGTCCCCCATCCCCTCCCTCCCACAATTAAGAATAATTTAAAAGCAGCGGGTCTTTCCATAATTGTTGCTTTTTGGAGTACTGTTCCCATAAAAATATGTCAACTACTGGTAAAAGTTCATTTTTGAAAAAATTGTTTCAAAATTAACATGTGCAACCTCTAATTTCTTCATTTTAGTTAATCTGTTCCTGAAAGTCACTTACTTTTCATGAAAAGAAAAGGAGTACTTGTGGCACCTTAGTCTCTAAGGTGCCACAAGTACTCCTTTTCTTTTTGCGAATACAGACTAACACGGCTGTTACTCTGAAACCTGTCATTACTTTTCATGGGTTCTGTTTACAATCCCATGTCTTCATTTGTTAGTGTGAAAGCTGAATTTTTTCCTTTACAAAGTCAGGTTCTGTCAGTGTGAAAGGATTAAAGCTATCCTTTTTTTCCCCTAGGTTGAGGCATGTCAGGGGGATTTAAGCACACTGGCAAATGTGGTAACATCATTAGCAAATCTCAGTAAATCCAAAGACATGTCTCAAAGTAGTGCTGAGCTGTCTATGATTGAAAGTTTAAGCAACGGAGATACATCATTGTCTGAACTTCATCAAGAAGAGCAAGCAAGTAGTGATGTTACCAGGTAAGGCACACTACAATATTTACATTTTTTAAATATAATTCTTTTTGGTAACCTCACTCAAAGCTTACACAATCAAACAATGCAGACAGTTCTTCAGTAAAAATCATTACATTAACATACAGAACTTGTGATGAAGAATAACCATACAGAAGACGCTAATTGAGTTCTGAGTAAAATTTTGCAGTGAAAAGTTCCATTTAGAAATAAATATGAGTAAATTATATTTGTGTTTGGAAAGAATTTAAATGTAACTTTGGTGACTGATTTGTATTCCCATGATCGTCATCAGTAATAGGCCTTGGTCCACATATTATATACTGTATACTCTTTTAGTACTTTGTTCCACATAGGAACATTTATTGTTCATGAGTCTCATCTACACAGGCAACTGAACATTGACAACTCCATTTCAGTCACTTGGAATGCACGTAAAATACTTTCTGTGCATAGAGAAGTGCTTCATAGATCTTTTCAGTATTATTACAGTGGCGTTCACTCAGTACATTTTACAAATCCTTTGCCTGCATTGATTTTAATTTGAACCTTTTCAGTGCTAGTGTAGGTAGGATAAGCGGGTAGTACAGCAGTGCTGGTCCAGTTAATCCTTCCAGCACAATCTTGCCAACCCTTTCAGCTCAAGCATTTACCCAACAGCAGCCAAGGTAGTAGTAATTCACTACATACTATCCATCCTGTACGCTCAGAGCCAA
This sequence comes from Chelonia mydas, assembly GCF_015237465.2. NCBI lineage: Eukaryota > Metazoa > Chordata > Testudines > Cheloniidae > Chelonia > Chelonia mydas. The sequence goes on from NC_057849.1 coordinate 266,418,706, forward strand.
AAATTACTGTATTACACCAATGTAAATTTGGAGTAAATCCATTGGATAAACTAGTCTAGCTCCAATTAATGCAGCTGATGATCTGGCCCCTAGGCTTCAGTTTGCTTTATTCTGTATTCACTCTGTTATTGCAAGCAGAATTTATGTACACCTACCTCTTTCAGTATCTTATCTAATTCCCATTGAAGTCGGTGTGTCTCTTTCCATTGACATCAATAGGAACCTCATAGAGCCCTCAGTCTGTATACCATATGAGACAGGACTTTGGAGAATATAATAGTTTATGATGATGTGCTTGAAGACTGTAATGTACAAATGCACAAGGGGATAGAAGTAAGATGGCACAGGCAACCTTCACATTTCCTTACACTTTTCAGTGCCTGACTTTGCACCCTTTAGTGTTCTTGTACATATTTTTTTTTAAATTGCATTCTATATAGTGTATATTAATGAGCACGATGGGAGAGCTTTGACCTTACTTAATACATCGTCCCTTCTCATAAGTCATCAAAGGGAGTTTCCCTTCAGATAATGCATATTAGAGGAAAAATAGTTTCAAATGTAAAATTGAAAGTTTGATCGAAGGCCATGTCTACACTAGAAAGCTTTACTGGCAGCATTTCTGCTGGCATACAGCTGCCAACGTGGCAATTTCAATAGAGCACTTGCACACATGACTGCCTTTAACGGTGCAGTACATCCTCATGGTGAGAGATTGTATCAGCAACAGGTGCTTTGCATTGTGGGTTGGCATCCGAGTGTGTCCCATGCTAACATCAGCACACTGCCTTCTGGGATATTTTGGAAGAGTGTTGTGGAATACCAGTACTCCTCTAAAGGAATTGTGGGAGCTCGAGGCCAAGTTTCCACAATTCCTTCTGTTCCATCCCATAGTTTTCTTGTTCTGTGCCATTTTAAAAATACTTTCAGTTCCTCATGCTGGTTTTCAGTCTTCCTACCATCTTGCTGGCAGAAGCATGGATGCTGAACAGATCAGTAGAGTTCTCATGTCTATTTTAGAGACAGGCGCCTGATTCTTCTGTGATCTTCAACAACTACCACAGCAGCTAGGTGTGCAGCTATAAAATTGAGAAAACTGAGGGGAGGATGATGCAGACAGTGATTGAAAATGTGTTTGCTGAAGGTATTTACTAACCAGCTGCACATGGTGAAGTGATGCTTCTGGGCCCATGAAATGAACACCAAGTGGTGGGATTGGATTGTCATGCAAATCTGGGACAATCCGCAGTAGCTGCAGAGCTTTTGGATGCAGAAGGCCACATTCCTGGAGTTGTGTGTCAAGCTCATCCCAGCTTTGCAGCACAGAGACACCAAATGAGAGCTGCTTTAACAGTGGAAAAAACGGGGGCTGTGACGCTATGGAAGCTTGCAACCCCAGATTGCTATCAGCTGGTGGGGCTACGTGTTTACTGCAGGAAAGTCTGTGGTGGGGGCTGTCATCTTCCAGGTGTATAAGGCCATTAAGCATGTTCTGATGCACAGGATTATGACTATGGGCAATGTACTGGAAATAATAGATAGGTTCAGTACAATGGGCTTCTCAAACTGATGAGGCAGTAATAGACAGGACACACATCCTGATTCTGGGAACCCTGCCCTTACTTCTGAATACATAAACGGAAAGGGATATTTTCCCCTGGTTATAGAAGCACTAGTGGTTCACTGGGGATGTTTTACTGACATTAACATAGGATGGTTAGGGAAGGTGCACAATCATCACATTTTTAGTGCACATCATCCCTTTTTGAAAAAGCTACGTGATTAGACACTTTTTCCTGGACTAGCACATTCATGTTGGTGGGGTTGAAATGTCAACTATGACTCTCAGAGACCTGTCCTCCTCTTTGCTTCCCTGGCTCGTGAAGACATATACCGGGAACCTGGACCGCAGCAAGGAAAGATTTAACTGTTGTCTGAGCTGGTGCAGGATGTGCATTTGGTAGATTGACAGGATGCTGGAGATGCCTTATGACTAGGTTGCATGTTGTGTTTTTCATAGTATTTGTGAAGCAAAGAGAAACATTATCAGTGGGGTGGAGGAGGGGAAGGTGGAAAGACTGCTGATATTGAACAGCTGGACAATTACAAGAACCCATCAAGGTCTTGTATGGCTAAGGGAGGTCTTAAAAGCGTATTTTAACTGCGCAACCCATAGTCTGAGTGTGGTGGTTTGTGTTAATTTGTCACTTCATGATTAAAGTGTACTTGACTTATATATCAATTTTAGATGAATTCTGAATGCATTTTATGAATCCAGTGATCGAGGTCACAAAGCTTATTTGCAAGACAACATAAATCTTGATTTTCGCAAAACAAAATTTTGAACAGTAATAAACAACAAAAATGGTTCTAAGAACATTTAAAACCATTTAAAGAGAAAGTGCAAGGTGCTGAACTTTCTTATATGAATCACAGGCCAGCGTACATACAGTCATAGAAATACTGCTTATTTTCCACTGGGGTTGAGAGCAAGGGATTACTGTGACATACTATGCTGACACCTTGATGAGGGAGGTATTTATAGGCCAAGCTGTGGAAATAGAATTGTCCATGTAGTGCAGTGGCTGGTGGGGGGTAAGTCTTTATTGCATAATGCTTTATAGCATCTTCCTTTGCTATCCCAGGAGCTGCATAATGTCTTGGTGGACTTACCTATGCAGCTCCTCATACTTGTGCCTTTCCTCCAGCATGCACTCCTTCCACTTTCTTGTCTTGCGGTCCACAGACTCTGAGCTCCTGAGGAGATCTGAGCATGTTCTCCCCTGTCCTTCTGATCAAGGTCAGTCTTTTAGCAGGTGTGAAGGGGGCCCCTCTCAATGATACCCCAGCTGAAGCTGCTGATAAACAAGATGCTCAGACATTGTTAAAGGGTTAGCAGGTAGGAAATAACTGAGAAAATTGCCTAAAATGTTGCCATAACAATATTCATGAAAGTATGACATGGGTCAGACTTGCTTTAGGACAGTTTAGCAACATGGTGAGTATATTGGGGGCACTTTTCAAAACCTGTAGCCATGAAGAATTGTGGGGGGTGGTCTGCCCTATGTCCTGGGTAATACGTTTAGGGATAGTGCAGTAAATATTGCTAAACTTATTACAGGCAGTGGTGATTCTGGCTGATGTATCACTCATGAGGGTACCAAAGGCCCCGAGGAGGCAACTGCTCAAGGTCCATATGCTGCCATCCTCTTCACACCAACACTGCTGCAGGAGCTTGTTATGGGGTGGCATGGAAAAGTTTCCTATCATGGTGGAAGAAACAAAGCATCCATCCTGAGAAATGTTCAAGCAAAATTTAAATCCTACAGTATTTGAAAACTATTGAGATTGTGCCAAATGATAAAAGAGATTTGTTCCAAGATCAACCAAAAACTTCAAAAGAGGAGAGGGTAGTCGCTGCTGCCTAGCTGTCCAAAGTCAATTCAAAGCCACACCCCCTAAGCCAGCAATAAACCATCTCTCCCTCTTTCTACCCCTGAATTCAAGCACTGCATGCAAATAATTGTTTTTTTATTTGAACTCTTAAGATTGGAAAACTACAGTACTGCATTTTTCATGTTTTATATTATCTGTTAACCATCCAGTTTTAGTCAGAAAAAAAATCATATAGTCGGAATAAATATTTACTGGATTGCTTCTAAGGATTATTTTAAATTTTCTGTGTATTTGAATTGAATGCTCAAGTGTTGGTTTCTCTACTTTTTTTTTTTTTTTTCCTGCTTGCAGTGCATCAATTTATATTACTAAAAATTCTATCTGTCCACCCTGGCAAAAGGATACATGTGGGAATGTTTTTGTGTTGCTTATTTTATAGTGTTCTCTTATTTTTTGCCTATGACTGCCAGTGCATGTTGTTCAAATAAACTGTTTACTTCAAAAGGCTTCCTTTGTTTTTTGCCCACATATGTTCAGCCACCAGTTTTAGAGGTGGGGATGAAGGAGGAGAGTTCCAAAACCTATGAATAAAGTTTTTTTTAAAAGTGCAGTACACCTACCTGAGGTCTTTGCCCCTTTTTCAGTGGGTTCCTCCTCTGGGCGAGTCAGAGTTATGTTTAGCAGGCTCTTGAAGAGCTCCTTGGTCTGTTCAGGGATTGCATCTTCCACATCCCGCTCTACTGTGAACTTTTCATCGCTGTCTATTGCTGGGGTTCTTTCTTCTGGGTCTTACGAGGTGTCCACTGTCACTCGCAGGGTTATATGCCCAGTATGGCATCCAGTGCCACATAGTTGCAGCAGGTGTGGGAGGGAGCTCCAGATTTTCTGTTGGCCTCCTTTGCCTATTGGTAGGACTGCTGCAGTTCCTTCTCCTTTGCCCACCATTGCTGCTTTTCCCTGTCATATCCCAGCTTTTGCATCCCTTCTGCAACGTCTGAATAATCTTTATTCCTGCAGCAATTCCACAGTTGGGTTTGCACTGCGTTCTCTCTCCATAGGTTGAGGAAGTCCAGAACTTCTTCCTTAGAACAGGCTGCAGTGCAAGCGTGCCTGATTCCCTGCCTCCATGCTCTTGTTAGCTGCAGTTTTACCTCATGCCTTACCTGTGTGTGAAGGCAGAAAAGGTGGGCCAGTAGGAAGAGAAGCATTTCCAAAACATGCTGAGGATTTTAAAAGGGGGTGGACTTTGATCACTGTGACCTTCAGGCAGCAGAGTTCAAAATCGGGACCAGAACAGTGACTGGGAAAGGGTCATTGTGGGATTGTTTCTGGAGGATTGTTTGTACTGGTACAGGTAATGCAGCATCCACACGGCCGTTATACCCATAGAACTGTGCTCATACAGGATTTATGTTGTTTTGTGGGACGTGATTTAACTTGACTGACAGAAAGTCAGGGTTTTACTGACTGGACTCAGAATTGCGCATGAATGCACCCAAACATGAGTTAACATAATGCAGACTTTACTGGTGAAACTTAGTAGTGTAGATCAGACCTAAACATAACTTCCTCCAAATATTACACAAACTTATTCTAAGAGACTCCTAAAAGTATTTGCTAAAGAAAGTGAGGTTGAGGCCTTTCAAGAAGGCGCACTGATTTTCTAGTCATTTTTCTTTCTGTATCTTCTGTTGGGTGTGGTACTCACAGACCCAAAATAAAACCTTTACTTGCCTGCAATAAATTTAAGCCACACTTTAAATGGCCTGTGTCTAAGTCCCTTTATGTTGCAATTTAGTCTATTGCTTTTGTTTCCTAGCTGGATAACAGCCTAATTGTACATAATCATTCTTCCCTACTGCTTGATTAGATCTGTATAGCCATCAGTGAGTGAGGGAGATGGAAAGGACCTGAAATTACTCAGAATAAAGGAAATCCATACTATGCATACACTACTCAGAACACACCTTGTCTTATTTAATGAGTTATGATTTCATTTTTTTTGTCCACACTAGAAATTTATTCTAGACATTTCTTTCTTTGAAACTTTATCTTGCAATCTTTACTCATGCTAGTAAATGTTGGAGATAATGGGATTTCCTGCATGAACAAGGGCTACAGGACTGGGCCCTTAGGGCAGGGGTTCTCAAACTGGGGGTCATGACTGCTCAGGGGGTTGCAAGGTTATTACATGGGGGGAGGGGGTCACGAGCTGTTAGCCTCCATCCGAAACCCTGCTTCACCTCCAGGATTTATAATAGTGTTAAATATTTTTTAAAGTGTTTTTAATTTATAAGGGGGGTTGCACTTAAAGGCTTGCTGTGTGAAAGGGGGTCACAAGTACAAAAGTTTGAGAACCACTGCCTTAGGGTATGTCTACACTGTGATTAGACACCCTCAGCTGACCTGTGCCAGCTGACTCAGGGTTCAGGGGTGTATAATTGCAGTGTAGACATCCAGGCTCAGGCTGGAGCCTGGCCTCTAGGACCTTGTGAAGTAGGAGGGTCCCAGAGCTCAAGCTGGAACATCTACACCGCAATTAAACAGCCCCACAGCTTGAGCACTGGGATCCTAGTCAGCTGGCATGAGCAGTGTAGACATACCCTTAGGGAGCAAGATTTGTAAAACTTGGCTTATTGTTGCAGAAGGAGTTGCGGTGTAGAAGGGAAAAGGATTTCGTTGGAGATAAACATTTAATGTATGAGTATTGAAGCCTTATTTCCTTTCCTAAAGAAGGGATGATGGGTGCACACATTTCACCACTGCACGGCCCAAACTGAAGTGGGCAGGAGAGTTGAGGCAGATCAGAGAGCCCTCGGAACTGCTTTGGCTTGCTCTCCCTGACACCATCTCTGGCAGCAGTAGTGTTATTTAGCCCCTCCATATAAACAGATGTTTTGATAGGGCTCTATCTCTGCCTTAACTCTCCTCTTTGTGACAGCTGCTCCCTTACCTGCTAAGTATTTTGGTGGAGAGATGATGGCTGATTATTGTTGTGTTAGCTGCAAGTAGCCCTGAAAAGGCTCCCAATGATGGCAGCCACTGGGCTACTGTTCCTGGCGGCGCCTCTCTCCCCCGCCCATTGCTGCTAGGAGGAAGCCCCAGGGATCTGCTCCTTAGATGTTATAGCAGGAGGCAAAGCTTACTTCTGCCTTGGGGACAGGGATTCCCAATGATTCTGTGCCACACAACCTTCTCTTCCACCCCCCAATATTTGTTTTTAAAATAATGCTTGTAGCAGCAAAGTAAGGTGTTGGGATAGAGCAGTGCTTTAGGGATTTTCAAATTATCACACTCGGGAGCAAAATGGAATATATTTGGAAGTACAACCCTATACAGATTCTGTCTAGACTGAAGCCTACACAGCCAAGATATTACATTTTCCTTGCTTTTGCTGTATAATTTGACTGAACTCATAGATAACAATGTCTTCTGATAGGGCATTTGATACTCTTGCGAAAGCACTAAACCCAGGAGAGAGTGCAGCATGTCAGAGCTCTGCAGAGACTGTTGAAGCCAATGTACATCTGATTGGTGGAGAAACAAGCATGAATATCGTTGAAATAGAGGGGCCACTTCTCAGCGATGCACATGTCGCTTTCAGGGTATTTTATATGTGTTTAATGTTTTTGACTTATAACCATTAAAACTAATTTCTTAGCCATTTTAAAAGTTCAAGAATTTGGTATGTACTTTATTTGTTTATTTGTTTGAATTTCGTAAGGAATAACCAGGTGTACTTAAATATTGTCATTCATGTTCTGAGGAATGCACTGCTTTTGTTCAATGGTTAGCTACTTCTTGTTCAGGAAAATTAACATCCCTCCTGAGTGTTTTTGCAGCACAGTTTATTATATAAACAGCACTGTTTGCTGTGATCTTCTCTGTAGCTTATTTCCCTCAAAATCAGTCTGTAATCCATGCTAGTGGATCTACAGCACTATGTAGTTACAAAAAAACCAGAGATTCATAAGTATTACAATGTGCCATATATACGAACTCTTGACATATGAGCCAAGCATGCAGGATTTAGAACTGAGGCTCTGGACCTCATTTGTGACAGGACTTCTCCTTTGCTTACCTATCTCACTACTTTAGGATATTAATTGAGTTTAACCATTGTGGTTCTCTTGCCATTTTCCACAACCTTTTTTGGGAGAGGAGCCAAATACTTCATATTTTTATTTCCACTTTATGAACCTATGGAATTTCCTCCATCTTTTTCCTCTTCAACTCATAGCTACCACTTGAGCAAATAAAAAGACTGCATATATGAACATTTCAGTACAGAGCATTGCATTGGACTTTGTCCTCTCCAACCAGCCCACTCTTTGGTCACCCTTGTAAATATAAATCTAATCCTAATCCTAGAACACAGTTTCTGCATTTTAAAATAGTTATCTTAGTCAAAACTATTTTAATTCTATTAATTTTATATATATAGCCAATTATTAATCTCTGGGAATAGAACTACTGCGTTATAATTAAATATCCATTTTGGATCAAATCCTGCTGCCCTTGTTCATGCAATAAACCTGTTTGTCTTCAATGGAACTATGTGTGTGAGTCACTTGGAAGGTTTGGCCATTTATGTTTAATGTGAGCATCTTGTTTATATGAGCAGTGCTAGGATATCAGGCAGTTTATATATGCTGAATATCAGGTGTAGCATGTTAACATACTAGAATAGTATATTTATTTGTAAAATAGTCATTTTAAAAACTACAAACCAAAGAATTTTTGTAAATATTTTCCCCCCTAAAACTAATAGTTTTGGCAATTCCACTAATTTTTCAGGCCATTTATTCCACTCCTCTGGGGCAAGCTATGGAAAGGTATGATACCTCCCAATTTGTATTTTTTTTTATATATCTATAGCTATAAGTGTAAGCAGTTGCATCAAAATAATCCCACTGACAGTGTTTCTTGTAAGGTATCAGTCTTCTCAAAATGTCTCAAAGGATTGCAATGTAATTTACTTGGGATGCTCATACCTAATTTTTTCAAATATATGATCATCTATATAAAGTGTGGAATTCAAATAAATTTGCCCTGTTTCTTCACTGCTCTGTAATTCTATACAAGTTTAACAATTGTGGCTAATGAACAAAGGCAGTCATGCAAGTTATTTTAAGGCTTTATCTCATTCATGTTATTTTTTAAAATACACTACTTTCCTTTTTTCCTTGCAAGACATTACGTCAGACTTTTTTTTCTAATTACAATTTTTAACAAGCAGTAAGATAACTAATTTTACAATTCCTTTTTGCATCAGCTCACCATGCCTTCTCCGATGCCTGAATACCTGAATGTTCATTACATCTGTGAATCAGCCTCCAGACTACTCTTTTTGTCCATGCACTGGGCACGCTCCATTCCTTCCTTCCAAGCTCTAGGGTGAGTGTTCAAACATTTTTTGATATAATCAATGGACTAAATAGACCATTTGTCCTGGAATATACTCTTATATCAAGGGAACAGTGGAAAACATAATCCCAACTATACATACAAAATGATGGGTCTAAATCAGCTGTTACCACGCAAGAAAGAGATCTTGGAGTCATCATGGATAGGTCTCTGAAAACATCTACTCAATGTGCAGCAGCAGTCAAAAAAGCGAACAGAATGTTAGGAACCATTAGGAAGGGGATAGATAATAAGATAGAAGATCTCATGCCACTGTATAAATCTCTGGTACACACATACCTAGAATACTACATGCAGTTCCAGTCTCCCCAGTCTCAAAAAAGATATGCTAGAATTGGAAAAAGTACAGAGAAGGGCAACAAAACTGATTAGTAGTATGGAACAGTTTTCATAATGAGGAGAAATTAAAAAGACTTATGTCAGAAAAGAAACAACGTGGGGGTGGAGGCTATGAAAGAGGTCTATAAAATCATGTGGAGAAAGTGAATAAGGAAGTATTGTTTACCCCTTCACATAACAGAAGAACCCGTGGTCGCTGAACGAAATTAATAGGTAATAGGTCTAAAACAAACAAAAGGAAGTACTACTTCATATAAAGCACAGTCAACCTGTGGAATTCATTGCTGGGGATGTTGTGAAGGCCAGGGTTCAAAAAAGAATTAGCTAAGTTCATGGATAATAGGTCCATCAATGGCTATTAGCAAAGATAGTCAGGGATGCAACCTCATGCTCTGGGTGTCCATAACCCTATGACTGCTAGAAATCGGGACTGCACGACGAGATGGATCACTGGATAAATTGCCCTGTTCTGTTCATTCCCTCTGAAGCATCTGATACTGATCACCTTGTCAGAGGACAAGATACTGGGCTAGAGGGACCATTGGTCTGACCCAGTACGGTCATTCTTACAATCTTGAATTAGGTTTGGATTATCGTAAACTTGTACTTTTGAAAAATCACTTTCATATTGCTTTTTAAAAAACATCCCCAACAATACATCTAAACAATTAAATGAATTTGTTAGAATTGCTGAGTACTCTTCATTAGAAACATGAAGTGTAAAGTAGGCCTGTCAATGAATCACAGTTAACTCACGCGATTAACTCAAAAAAATTAATCGCGATTAATCGCAGTTTTAATTGTACTGTTAAACAATAGAGTACCAATTGAAATTTATTAAATATTTTGGATGTTTTTCTACATTTTCATATATATTGTATTCTGTGTTGTAATTGAAATCAAAGTGTATATTATTTTTGATTACAAATACTTGCACTGTAAAAATGATAAAGAAATAGTATTTTTCAATTCACCTCATACAAGTACTGTAGTGCGATCTTTTTGTCGTGAAAGTGCAACTTACAAATGTAGATTTTTTTTGTTGTTGCATAACTGCACTCAAAAACAAAATAATGTAAAACTTCAGACCCTATAAGTCCACTCAGTCCTACTTCTTGTTCAGCCAATCACTAAGACAAACAAGTTTGTTTACATTTACAGGAGATAATGCTGCACTCTTCTTATTTACAATGTCACCACAAAGTGAGAACAGGCATTGCATGGAATTTTTGTTGCTGGCATTGCAAGGTATTTACGTGCCAGATATGCTGAACATTCCATATGCCCCTTCGTGCTTTGGCCACCATTCCAGAGGACATGCTGATAACGCTCGTTAAAAAATGTGTTAATTAAATTTGTGACTGAACTTCTTGGGGGAGAATTGTATATCCCCTGCCCTGTTTTACCCACATTCTGCCCTCTATTTCATGTTATAGCAGCCTTGGATGATGACCCACACATGTTGTTCATTTTAAGAAAACTTTTGCTGCAGATTTCACAAAACACAAAGAAGGTACCAATGTGAGATTTCTAAAGATAGCTACCGCACTCGACCCAAGATTTAAGAATCTGAAGTGCCTTGCAAAATCTGAGAGCGACAAGGTGTGGAGCATGCTTTCAAAAGTCTTAAAAGAGCAACACTCCAATACAGAAACTATAGAATCTGAACCACCAAAAAAGAAAATCAACCTCCTGCTGATGGCATCTGACTCAGATAATGAAAATGAAAATGCATCGGTCAAAACTGCTTTGGATTGTTATCAAGCAGAACCCATCATCAGCATGGACGTATGTCCCCTAGAATGGTGGCTGAAGCATGAAGGGACATATGAATCTTTAGTACATCTGGCATGTAATATCTTGCGACACTGGCTACAACAGTGCCATGAGAACACCTGTTCTCACCTTCAGATGACATTGTAAACAAGAAGTGGACAGTATTATCTCCTGCAAATGTAAACAAACTCGTTTGTCTGAACAATTGGCTGAACAAGAAGTAGGACTGAGTGGAATTGCAGGCTCTAAAATTTTACATTTATTTTTGAATGCAGTTTTTTTTAACATAATTCTACATTTGTAAGTTCAACTTTCATGATAAAGAGATTGCACTACAGTACTTGTATTAGGTGACTTGAAAAATACTATTTCTTTTGTTTTTTTACAGTCCAAATAGTTGTAATCAAAAATAAATGTAAAATGAGCACTGTACACTTTGTATTCTGTGTTGTAATTGAAATCAATATATTTGAAAATGTAGAAAACATCAAAAATATTTAAATGTATTCTATTATTGTTTAATTGCACAATTAATCATAATTAATTTTTTTAATTGCGCGATTAATCGCAAATAATTTTTTTAATTGCTTGACAGCCCTAATATAAAGTGAAGATTATTGCATTGCATTAGAAAATGAAAACCTATGTTTGGTTGTTGGCAGAGAGCTGAACTTGTCTATGCATACCATCATTTCTTGAATTAGTCACCTTTTAACATCTCATGATTTCCTGTGGTACATGAGTTGCAAGTGGTGAGATTGGACTCAGCCTGTATTTGCAACTGGGGTGCGATGGTGATGAAAATCACCAAAGAAAGGTAGAGAGAGGCTGATACACAGCTACCTGTGTGCCTTGGGCATCAGATGATGTTCTCCTTTTGCAAATCAATTACTGGTAGTCACTGTACCATTATTAACCTATTCTGGAAAATAGTGAGAAGTATTAGTAACATTTATCAGACATTGAGAGGTGGGGGGTTTTTTATTGTAGAGCATGCCAGTTACCATAAATAAATTGCCTCTTGCAGCTAAAACCAGTTTTTATCATTCTCTTTATATTTTCTTAAGAGCTTGCACTTTGTGCAGCAAAATCCATTAGCTCCCTTAAATTTCTTAGCTCTGATATACTTCATGTAGTTCTGCATGACATGAGGAAGTGCATTTAATTCCAAGACAAAGAGAAACATCTTGTGTGTACTCTGTAACTTTCCTGTCAGGTGTCATTTTATGAGACAGAGTAATTTCAGAACATACTCTTAAAAAAAAAAAAAAAATCAAATGGTTAAAAATACTATAGGAACTATGAGAAAAAATGGAGAAAATGCAAGTTAACCTTCATCCATACATAAGTCATATTGGTCTCTGCACACGTCTAAAATGCCTTGGATAAATTCTTTGTGATTATCTTGCATAATGTCTCCATTTCCCCTTTGTGACTAAATCAAATACTGAAACAACTGTTGACTTTCAACTAAATTTATTTAAAAACATAATCCAACAACATGCCAGCTTTAAGGTTTTTTTTTAAAAAGGCCTTCAGCCTGCCATTCAGCATCCTCAAGACAGGAGCCATCTGAACTTCCGCTACTACATGTAAATATTTTTACAAACTAGTGTAAACCCTGAGCAAATTAATGTGATAGGACATGCATTGAAAATGTAACTAATGATGTCTACCAGCTTGCTTGTGCTAGGGAGGTGTAGAGAGACAAGGTGGGTGAGGTAATATCTTTCATTGGACCAACTGACACCGAGCTTTTCTTCATGTCTGGGAAATATACTCAGAGCATCATAGCTAAATATCAGGTGGAACAGATTGTTTAGCATAAGTAGTTAAAATACATTTCAAGGTGAAGTGGACCGTTAACACCCTTCCAGTCACAGAGGGAAAAAGAATGGGAGGAGACATCAGGGGCAGTTGTTAGTGATTTATAGATTGTTGCAATAAGCCATAAATCCAGTGTGTCTATTCAGTAGATGATTTTTAGTGTCTAGCAAAGTTATGAATTTAAGCTCCCAGGCTCATCTTGAAAGTGTTGTGCAGGTTTTCTTTGAGGAGGAGGACCGATAGGTCAGGTATAGTGTGATCACTTTGTTCACCCAAAGGTGATACAATGTTTTTTCTTTTATCATTTTCCTGCATGAGTTCCTTCAAGAGTGTAGTGATTGTCTGGTTTCACCCACAGAGTTGTAATTGGGGCATTTAGTGCACTGGTTGAGGTACACCACGTGTGATAGGCATGTGTAGGACCCATGGATTTAGAAAGGTGTGTGGGGGTGGGCGTTGATCATTGTTGCAGTGGAGACCACTGGCTTAGCCAAGTGGAGAAAACAGAGGGAGCGGAGATAAAAAAAGGCACCACCCGCTAGTACTCACCCGGCGGCGCTCCGGGTCTTCAGCGGTGGGTCAGGCGGCGCTCCGGGTCTTCAGTGGCACTTCGGCGTCAGGTCCTTCACTCGCTCCGGTCTTCGGCGGCATTTTGGTGGTGGGGGTCCTTCAGTGCCGCCGAAGACCGGAGCGAGTGAAGGACCTGACGCCGAAGTGCCACTGAAGACCCGGAGCGCCGCCTGACCCGCCGCCGAAGACCCGGAGTGCTGCTGGGTGAGTAAAAATTAAAAAGGCGCCACTTCTACTCCGTGGGAGAGCGGCCGCTGCCCCGCTCCCCTCCTAGCTATGCTCGTGGTGGAGACACGTTGGCAGGTTTTGCATCTGTTCTGGCAGGGTCTGGTGCTACTTCGAGTTGGTGTGTCCTCTCCTGTCTTTGCTGCTGCTGCTGAGCTTGGAGAGTTGGTGGGTTGTCTGAAGGCCGGAAGAGGGGTTCAGGAAAGATTTCTTTTAGAATGGGGGTCCCCATCGAGTATGGATTGTAGTTGTTTGATGATACCCCTTAAGGATTCTTGTATGGGGAGGTAGGTGAGAACTACACAATTGGTGTGCAATTGGAGGATGTTTTATTTCTGTATTGAAGCAAATTCTCTGAGTATTTGGGTGGCCTGTTCTGTGATTCAGACTATTAATTTTTAGTTCTTTAAAAACAAACCAACTTCTATACAAATGCCACTTTTAACATAAACGTGGGAATTTTAATTCTAACATGCAAATACAAATATTTTTGATCTGGGTCTTGATTTGTTGAAAGTGGTAGTAATGGCTAAACTAGATTAATTGTTACTATTTGTATTGTGCGCTGCAGATGTGAAGCACTCTTTAATTGCAAGTAAACAATTTCATTAACCGAATTTTTTTGTTCCTTTAAATAGGCAAGATAACAGCATATCATTAGTAAAAGCCTGCTGGAATGAACTTTTTACACTTGGTCTTGCACAGTGTTCACAAGTGATGAATGTAGCAACTATATTAACTGCATTTGTTAATCACCTGCATGGTAGCTTACAGCAAGGTAAGATGCATCCTGCCATTTTTCAGGGTGTAGATGGGGAGTTAATTAACAGCATGAGTTAAATGTCAGTGCATAATTTTTATACTGTGCAGAAGTTTACTAGTTGTCTGCGAATTGTTAATGGGAATTTATTGTGTACACAGTTGAATGGCCACTATTGAAATAATAATATAAAGTCCGTGAAAAATGTGGAAAATTTTGTAAATCTACAGAAGTCAGTCACATTTAGTAATAATAAAAACTGTATTTTAATGTGTCCCCTTCCTTTTCATTTTCCCTCCCCCTCCCAGAAAATTTATGTACAAATAATTGTTCTAATTAAAAATGCAAAGTTCAATAGGACATGCTGAACAACCTCAAGGAAAATATTGCAGTCAAAATTGACTTGCATCCTGCACTCAGTCTCTGTAAAATTGTATTGGAAGTCTTGCTGTTCTGTATGGTATAAAGCAAGACTAAATTCTGAGTTTCTCTAGAATTGAGATTTCACAAGCTTAGTGGGCAGCGTGTAGCTTATGTATTTTGAGAAGTGAAAGAGTAATAAGTTGCAAGTTTTTAGCAGTGAGGGCAATTAATCATTGGAACAACTTACGAAGGGTTGTGGTTGATTCTCCATCACTGGACGTTTTTAAATCAAGATTGGATGTTTTTCTAAAAGATACATACTCTAATTCAAGCACAGCTACTGTTGATTTAAAGAAGGAATTAATACAGGGTGGCCAACCTGTGGCTCCGGAGCCTCATGTGGCTCTTCAGAAGTTAATATGCAGCTCCTTGTATAGGCACAGACTCCGGGGCTGGAGCTACAGGCGCCAACTTTCCAGTGTGCTGGGGGATGCTCACTGCTCAACCCCTGGCTCTGCCACAGGCCCTGCCTCCATTCCACCCCTTCCCACCCCCTCCCCTGAGCATGCAGTGCCCTCGATCCTCCCCGTCCCCTCCCAGAGCCTCCTGCACACCACAAAACAGCTGATCAAGAGGTGTGTGGAGGGAGGGGGAGGCGCTGATGGGCGGGAGGCGCTGGGAGCCAGGCCGGGGGGGAAGCTGATGGGGGGCTGCTGACGTATTACTGCAGCTCTTTGGCAATGTACATTGGTAAATTCTGGCTCCTTCTCAGGCTCAGGTTGGCCACCCCTGAATTAATACATGGATATCCTATAATTTGTGTTATGTAGAAGGTCAGACTAGACAATCACAATGGTCCCTTCTGGCCTTAAAATCTATTACTGTACAAGACCCATTATGGCAAATCATGTAAAATATGTTCCTAAAACTAGAAGCAGATTATAGTGTAAGAAACTTTTAGAGTATTATTTTGATTCTCCATGTTCCTGGAGACTTAAGTATTTTTTCTTTAGTTGCTTCTTTTCAGTCCTAACTTTAAAATGTATTTGAATTTGTCTGAAATTTATTATGGTGAAGGGAAAGGTTACAATATTTTTTTCTCCTTCATGAAGTGAGCCTGTAGATTCCAATTGTAGGTATCATGACATAACTCATGATCCATGGAGCTATGCTAGTCAGGGTTCTATTCATAACTGCCACATAATTGTACCTGAGAATTTGTTTTAACACACGCACCCTCCAAAAAACGACTACAACAATCGTTGTGCTAGTGAGGGGGGGAAAAATCCTTCTGAATGTGAACTAGATGCAAACTGATTCAATGATAGCTGCCAGAGGGTACAGTTAACTGTAAGGGTAGTTAAGCACTGGGGCGAATTACCTAGGGAAGTTTGTGGAGGTCTTTAAGAACAGGTTAGACAAACACCTGTTAGGGATGGTCTAGATCAGTGTTTCTCAACGTCAGGTCCATAGACCGGTGCTGGTCCCTGAGATTTCCCTGACGCAGTTTAGGAAGCCAGCAAGCTGGTCCCTGGTATCAAAAAGGTTTAGAAACACTGGTCTAGGTAATACCTAGTCCTGTCTCAGGGCAGGAAACTGGACTAGAAGATTTATTAGGGTCCCTTCCAGTCTTACATTTCTATGATTCTGTTCTATGATTCTGTGATAATTATGTAACTGCTGATACTTTTAGCAGAAATATCAAGCTAATTGTAATTTTGGGGCACATTAGTAGATATGGGGGTGGTGTGCAATGAGGCTGGTAGTTGCAGTCATGGTTTCTGGGAGTGGAAAATGAGAAATTCAAAACACTCCTTTCCCCACATTTTAAGTCACTTCTGCCCCTGCCCAAGATAAAATAAATCCATCTCTGCAATACAAAAAGCCTTATCTGTCTCCTGGATATTACAGTCAGCTCTCACGTTTTGCAGTATTCTGAAAACTGTGTCCCCCGTTCAGCTTCCAGAACCTCTAGCTTTCCCAGGACAGCTTCTACAGCATAGTTACTCATTGTCAGTACAGAAATCTCCTATTCCAATGGTTTCTACGCTGGTGCCGCCCCCTCTCATCCCTTGTAAACTTTTTTTACGCCATCTCGTTCATACTGAGTCCTAGAGTTTTTTTTGCTTGACCCAGTTCTTACCTGGATCTGGTTTCCCCCATCCCAGTCAAGAGGTTTGGAGGTTCCTGTTTCTTTTCAAGACTCTTGCAGTCGTGAACTATTCAGCTGATCCTAGCTGATTTAATGTTGCAGGTTTAATGTGCAAATCTCAACAACTTTCACAGCCATGTCACCACCTCATCTTACTCCTATCTGACACTGAGTCTTTGAAGAAAAATTGCTTGTTCCTTGGACTACACCTGTTGTTTGGGGTTAACCCTATGATAGCTCATCTCATAGGGCTTGTACAGTGTGTCTAGAGTGGCAACAGACCCAGTCCAGCAAACTCACCATTCACCAAGGCATTGTTTACACTGAGAATTTTAGGAAAGTACCTTCCATTGCTTGGACACAGTGGTAAAAATGCCATTGGCCAGTCTACATCAATGCCCCCACAGTTACTAGCACTAGTGGGGCTGCACTGATGCTAGAGCAATGGTGGAGGATTTCCCTACAATTCTGTTTTTTGGTATGGTTTCATCCCTGTTTGAAGCTGTACGCATACATGGGTGACTGGTGCAGTCTTTTCAGAAGGCAGTTCAAGCCCTGAAAACAGCTGCTTGACTGGGTCTCTGTCAGTATGGAAACATCTGTGATGAGACAGTCAGGTCTAACATTTAAAAGAGCTACTTTAGACTCTATGAGAAGAATAGCAATTCTTAAGAACATTTCAGTCTTTCTTTTCTTGTTCTGGGAGGTTGGAGGTGACCTTGGGCCTTTAGGTGAGTTGCAGTAACAACAACAACAAAAGAATAAGATAAAGAAAGTGAAACCTGAGTTGACTGAATTATTTAATGAGTGGAGGTCTCCGGAATGAAGCAAAGCACATCCTCTTCATCTTGCTCCATGGAAGATTACAGCAGGAAAAAGGGAAATTCTTAAGGCTAGAGTTTTCAAAAATGAGTGCCTATGGTTAGGGTCCTAAATGAGAGGCCTGACTCTAAAAATTGTTGTGCATCCAGTGGCCTTCATTGATTTCAGGGGGATACTCAGGAATTTTGAAAATCAGGGTTTTTACTCAGAAAACTAAATTTAGACACCAATTTTTGAAAATTTTTCCCCCCAAAAAATTCTTCAAAAGAGATCTGCAAAAATCTTATATCCCTCAGAGCTGGTCGGCACCACACAGGTTGACATAAGGCAGCTTATGTTGGCCTAATTATGTCAGTGTCTACACTGCAGCCTTCGTCCCACCGATGTAAGTGCTGTACTACACCAGCATAACAACTCCACCTCCATGACAGGTGTAAGGCATATGTCAGTGTAGTTAGGACCACGCAGTGTCTGTGTAGACACTGCATCCTTTACATCCACTTTCTTGTCAGTTTCAGGGCAGAAGCCGTGAAATTGACAAGAAAGCACCTGCTCCCCTGGAGAGCTGGGCGGCTGGACCATACTCCCAGCTGAGATCTGGGGTAAGAAGCCCAGGGGCCTTCCTCCCGCTCCTGGCTGGGAGCCAGGATGAGAAGCCCAGGTGAGCTGTGAAATTGAGAAGGTTGCCCAGGTGGGGGTGGGGGTAGGGGTGCTGAGAAACCAGGGCAGCTGGACTCTGTTCACCGATGGTGAGAAGCCCTGGGTGGCTTTCCCTTGCTCCCAGTGGGGAACAGGGTAGGGAGGGACAAGAAGCTCCAGGCAACTTCCCCCGGCTCCTGACAGGGAATGGGGAGCAACGAGGGGGCTTCTTGCCAGGAGCCTGTGGCTCAGCCAGGTTTATGGCAGGGAGCTCCCAGTGAAGCTGAGAGACCGGGCTCTCAGCTCCCCACACTGCCCCTCTTAGGTTGGTGGAAGTGCTCCTGGTGAGGATGTGCACCACTGACCAAAGGAGGGCAGCGTGGACATGCACCACCGCAGTAATTACATGGTGAGTTTGTAGTGTAGACATAACCTCAGAGGTATCAGGTATAAGCCCCTTATATTGAAACATCTTGGTCCACGATACTTTGTTGTTCAACTCTACTTTAAAAAAAAAAAAAATGAACAGGGCTGTAATTGCTTGTGAGATACACATAGCATCTCAGTCTTTAATACTTTGGTCTTCAGTGCCATTCTATGACTTTTCTCTGTCTAAAAAGAAATAGATTTGCTTTAATTGTTTTACAGTTATAATAGTTAGATTGGGGCTCAAGTTACTTTAATTGTTCTAGCATGGGCAAGACTCTTGTGGTATTAAATTCATATACCTCTCCAGAGAATTCCCTATATTCCTCCTAGTAGTGTTAGCTCTCATACCCCTAAATGGGGTAAGATTTTCTATCCAGATCTTGAATGGTTTTGTATGTCTTCACCTAGCCGCTCGGTTTGGATTCCTAAAAATTGACTCATCTCACTTTTAAAAGGGGGAAAGTAATTGTGCTGCTATCCAAAAAACCTTTCCCAGTGCAGTCACGTATTTATAATGATAGTTTAGGAATACAGCTAAGACAGGCATGGGGTGGATCCTTTTACAGACTTTGATTCTAGAACATTCAGATCCTAAAATGGAGGGAGTGCTCTTTAATAGATTTGCTGCTGCTAACGCTTCTGTGATGAGTGAGCATGGCACATGACTCTTATGGAGTACATCTGCAGGGGAGTAATACATTCAGGGAATTCCATTTACTGCTATGTAATCTTCTTCCCTCTTCTGGTGATTAATATTTCAGGTGCCAGTCCACCTCTGATCATTGGACTCTTTTGTAGGATTATCAGACTAATCATGAAGTGGGTTTAAATAAATAAATAAACATTCATTCATTCGTTGGCCTGTAATTTTTTCCTTCAGAAGAAGAATATGGATTCATATTACCAGCTATATGAATCATTTAGAAATCAGGAGTAAATTTATCCAGAAAATCCATTCTGTAATTTTTTGTACTAATCTAGATAAGCTGTCTACAGATAGAGGAAAACTAGTGATGGAGCATATCTTCAAACTGCAAGAGTTCTGTAACAGTATGGTTAAGCTTTGCCTAGATGGCTATGAATATGCTTATCTGAAAGCAATCGTCCTCTTCAGTCCTGGTATGTAATTATTTTTAACTTAACATTTTGTTCTTTTCTGTGACAATTGAGATATGAGTATTTACAGTGTATTTAAAAGTTGTTGTATTTTCCAAAATCCAAGCTTTCAGTTAAGGTGTGGGGGGAGAGTGAGTTCGTATGTAAGTTCATGCATTTCTGACATTGTAGTTCAATAGCTGCAACAAATCTGTGAACCTGTTTTTGTTTTAATTAGGTGCTAATTTAAAATCTAAAAGTCCCCTCTTCTCCCAGTCTACCAAAGGTTCCATCTTCACTGAGAATTTTAGGCATTTCTCCCAAAGTTGCTGTCGCACCAGTGCAGCTCAGCAATTGCTAGCAATGCTAGAAATGATAAGGCAGACTGACCACCAGTGTTTTTTACCATCATGTTCTCTAATTCTGCTCCTTGAGAATCAGTTGGAGCAGGGAGAGACTGGAAAGAAGGAAGACTTAGGAGCCAGTTTGGCAGTTGGGGGGTGACATTAAATAAGTAGGTGAGGGAGCAGACAGGACTAGGAGATTGGGACAAAAAGCCTTTGAGGGAGGGAGATTGAGATAGGATTGGGCGACACAGAGATCAGATGAGGAGCCTGGGAGCGAGGGCGAGAAGAGAGGGGTGTGTATTAAAAGAATGTTAAGATTGCGAAGTTAAGCATTCAGAAGTTAGAAAATGCGAGAATCATGGTTGTCTGTGCAACCTTGATTTAGCTGCCTTGTGCATATGATACAGTCTAATTATATGATCATGTACTATTGTTTCCACAGGACACCTGCCCCATTCAGTGTACAGGGTGGACCTGCTCTGGGGATGATTCAGTGTTGTGTAGTAAAGGATACCATTGTCTGTAGGACTCCTGCCTCATTTGTTGTGGCAGTTGGAATTGATGTAGTGAATGAGGCAGGGGATAGCAGGAAGAGAAAGGATAGTTTAATGGTTAAGGATGTTGAATGCTGTCCTAGAGAATGGGATTCTATCCCTGCCTCTGTCGCAGTTACAGTGTGGTGGTAGACCAGTCACTTAAACCAAACTTTTCACAGTTTGTCACTAATTGTGTGTCCTTATTTTCTGGAGGCCCAAAATGAGACCATGGGGCCTGATTTGTGGAAGTACTGATCATTCTCAGCTGCCACAGAAGAAAACGGAAGGTGTTCTTTGACTGTATAAACTGTTATATAATGCTCTGAAAAATCAGGTCCTAGATACATCAAATGGGCATTCAAAATTAGTGGATACTTCTGACCTTAATCATTCTGTTCCTCAGTTCCCCATGTGTAAAATAGGGGGTAACACCACTCCCCCATCTCGCAGGGAGGCTGCGAAATTAAATTAAATTAATGTTTGTGAAATACTCAGATAATATAGTGATTAGCAACATAGAAAACCTCATGAAGAAATAAATAATTCTGTATTCAGAGCCAGGGTTGGAATAGTGTAGAGTAAGTAAGGAGGGGAGGAGAGGAAGCGGCACACACTGAAAAATGAGGATGAAATAAAATATTGAGTAGCATGGTCTATCATATTCACTGTTTGAGGCAGAGGTCGTGTGAAAGTAATGTTTGATCAGGTAATTAAACACTGTATCATACTACATACACAGAAGGGAGCCTAATTAACCTTAATTCTGGGTTTTCCTAGCTTTTGAGCGCTTGACTTTGCTACCTTAATGTTCTTTTAATGTAATCTTTTGTGTGTAATTTGATTTACACCAAGATACTACCTCTTGGCCCCAGGATTTTCATCCATCGTTTACAGATCCAAAGATTTATAATAAAAAAGAAAACAACAAACATTGCTATACAGAAACATAATCTGCCAGGTATTTTTCTGTATTTAGAGCAGTTTTTTACTCTGATACTTGCTGAGCAAGTCTGCTCATTTTTCTCATAAATGTTCTAAACGCAACAATAACAAATATGTCTTCTCATTGCTCTACCTTTCCTGAAGCTGGTATCCAACAGAGGTGAATTTTAAAAAGTCACTAAAAATACCAGTAGTATCAGTAGCATCAAATGTCAGTAGTATCATAATTTTAGCATCTATCCTAATAGCATCATAATTTGTATCCTATATTTGCATACTATTTCAGTGACAGTGAAGGCTTTGTTTTATTTCAGTAGATTGTGAGTCTTGAGGAACAGAAGGCAGCTGCTGTGTAGCCTTTACTATGTGAGCCATATCTATGAATATAGACAATAAAGGCAACAGTAAAAATACAGTGGTTATATCTGTCATACAGTACTTCATTATATATTATTTAAACAGCAGGAATTCATTATACTTAACCATTCATCACTCAGGCTGGAAAACATCCTATTTTCATGTTAAGGTTTTTCCGTTGTCTTCAGCCTATCACACCCAACACTACATACACACACGAACAGGCACTGGAACACTGAGTTCAGGCGACAGGAACCAGGAAACAAACAGGAACAGGAAGTAATAAACAGGAAGGCCCTCCACTACCTCCTCTCCACACCAATCATCATACTGTGCCTCTACATTCTTCATGACATTACCTATACAGAGCCCCAGTGTAGGAGTCACATGCGTTATCATGGAAGCTTTTCAGACAGCAGATGGCAGTTATGGGATGCACTCAATTTCCTCAAGCCCAACGTTTCATAGACCGCAGATATAAATATCCTCCCTCTTCAGATTCCACAGTCTGCTACCTGGAGAGTGACAGAGCCAAACTCTTCCTTTTCTCTAATCTTATACATGCAAATCTAGTTGTAAATAGTTGCATTGTTAGAGTTAGGTTTAAGGGGTTTTTTCACTTGTCAATTTTTTTTTATATATATTAGGTCTCCTTTGGCCTTACTCACAATGGGAGGCACATCTAAAAGAATGGGATTTAAAAGAGATTCCTCTTATCTCACAAAAAGTTCTGTACTTCAGATAGGCATGAAAATGTCCCAAAGTACCATAAGACTCTACTCTAGAATCTGCTGCTGCAAGAGGCTTTGGTAATGCAAGAGTCTGATAGACCTTCCCCTGAAAACTTCCTAGACACAAGTAATGTGGACAATCAGCCTTCCTTAGTGCTAATGCCTACCATAAAATCGCAGGCTGATGAAACACATTCCCCCAGGTAAAGACCTGAATTCTTCAGATGGAGCCAAAGAAGACACATCTTCTGGCACTGGTCATTCTAAAAAGCTGTACTGTGAGAGAAAGAGGTCCTCTGGCGAGGATCCCACAATGAATCTGCCCGAGGTTGTCATATGGAGGAGCCATCGTTGGATTCATGGTTCCTGCCTTTTCCAAGATTGGTGCAGTAGTTTTCCTTGAACTGAGAAAACCAGGTACTTTCCCAATCTGCTGCAGCTCCACCTCAAAGGGAACTTGGTTTAGGTACAGGAAAACTTTTGGTACCTCAGTTGTCAGCCTGGACAGTTCCAAAATTAAAATTTTACCCAATTGTCATCCATACATGTACTGGGTACCTTGAGGCTTTTGGTCCTGTGATTCCCTTCCTCCTTAAGTGGCCTCTGTGATGAGATGATGGAAGACCAACATTGTCTCCTCCCCCACGCAAAGGAAGCTTTCTCCTACAAAAGCGGCAGAGTGTCCTGTGGCACCTTATAGACTAACAGACGTATTGGAGCATAAGCTTTCGTGGGTGAATACCCACTTCGTCGGATGCAGGTGATGGCCTCTTCAGAGGTTCCTGGGATTCCTCTACTTTAGATCTTCATGAGCGGTAGTTGTACCTGATTTGAAATCAGATGCATTCTCTCTGAGGAGCAGGAACTGGTGAGGTAGTTCTAGGAATTCCTCTTCTGTAAGTTATGCCAACGCCTTTCAGGATTTGGTGGGTAGAATGGCTGTGATATTGGTATTCCACTGGCAGTTTTGTCTAACAGACCACATACATTTTTTTGAAATCCTGGAGTACAAAGAGAAAAAAACAGTACTCCTCGTCAATGAGCTGGTTAAAGAGGTCTGGAATCACTCTTCCTCTGCTGCTTCTGCCTCAAGGAAGCCTTATACCAGGTTACCAGTGTGGGTGTCAGTTATTTTTCCAATACACCTCTACCCTGATATAACGTGACCCGGTATAACACAAATTCGGATATAACGCGGTAAAGCAGAGCTCTGGGGGGGCGGGGGCTGCGCACTCCGGTGGATCAAAGCAAGTTTGATATAACGCGGTAAGATTTTTTGGCTCCCGAGGACAGTGTTATATCGGGGTAGAGGTGTATTTTACTCTGGGCCAGTTGTGAATTCTGCTGTAAATGACAAATCTAGAGCTGGGACAGTGTCATCAAAACGTGGGCACAGAGAGACCAAATTGCTCGAGTTATGGCCTGATAAGATGTTTTGTTCTAGTCCAGAGCTGTTACTTGGACTAGAACGAAACGTGTTACCCAGTATGTTCTCCAAACCAAGGAATTTCTGGTCTTATACCAGAAAAGCTAGTTGTCCAAAAATTCTCTGGAGGCGTCACTTGATATCGTCACTTGACACTACAGCCAGGTCTTTGGCTATGACTGTCATGTTGAAGAGATATTTCGGGCTCAGGAATGATGGTATCAGCAAACACAGAGACAATCTGGGAAGCCCTTTTGTTTTCAGAAGAGAGAAAAGGTGTTCTTTTCTGCCTCAGTAGTTTCATCTACTGGTGGCGCTGCATGTAAGCAGCAAGTTTGAGGATGTGCCAGAGAGCCCTGGGTGAGTTTCAGGGGACTCAAGTCCTCATCCTTTCTCCTCTTCTACCCCAGTCTTTTAGGATTCTTTGTTCCAGTATTTACCGGCATGAGAGGCCATTTCTTCATGTAGCTGAGTCCTAAAGATCATTGAAAGGGGTACTCCTTGGAGTTCATAGCGTGACAAAACTTTATCTACCTTCTATTTCCTTATTTTTTTTTTATCCCTCTCCTGAAAAAGTAGTTGGAGAAAAGGACATGTTGGAAATGGACACCACCCTGGAAGAAAGGTACTAGAAAGAAGTTCCAAAAGTAAAGGCCTACGCCTATTTTGAGCTCCTTACATTGAACAAATACCGAAGGAAAGTAAAATTACCTGTTTTCTCAAGGGAGCATAATCCTTGCTCTGGAACTTCAAGGCTGATTTGTGTCCTTGATATTTAATATGCTTGCTTTTACATTCAGAGAAGAGCCACAAGAAGCACCTCAGTTTCATGAGAGGTTCAGCAATTGCCCCCATCGTATTCACCAAGTGCTTGATGGTATCTGCAACTCATCTGACTCATCAAAAGTCTTCCTATGGACACAACTGGCTCATAAGAGCCTAGTCTTACAAAGGGGTAGTTCATGCCTTGTGGTAGACTTGCTTCTCTATCCAAAAATTATTCATTCACCCTCCCTGTGTTGATATATCTTGCTCCAACACAGCAACAAGGTGATGCAAACATGCCTCAAAGGCCTTTACTTGACAGCATGACTGCTAGGTTTTAGGATAGGATGTTTTGTCCTTGTCTGAAGAGATCAAGGCAGTGGGAGTCTAGAAAACATTTCACTAGGAAGTTTTACACTGTCAAGTGGAACAGGTTTTTAAAGTTTGCTCAAATGTCAAAGGCTTGACCTAGTTTCCTGTGTGTTTCCAGTTACTGTCTCATGACACTTGTATTGTCAGAAGTATCCCCAGAAGTCTTTTCTAAGTGGAAAGGAATGTTCATCCCGTCAAGTTATGAACTAGCTGTTGTTTCGGTGCCTTCAGTGTCTCAAGGCTATAACTGACCTAGTGAGATGGCAGCTTCAGGGGGAATCTATTACAGTATGCTCCTATCTGAAATCTGTATGGCTGTTACATGGAGTTCAATTCATATGTTCACAAATGGCTTTTCTTTCTACATGGTATAAAGAATACGCGTTAGTATCAGCAGGCCAGTGCTTTACTCGTTGTTGAACTAGCAGAGTTCCTCAGCCTGCCTTTTTAGGGAGATCATTACTAGCTAACCTCCTATAGTTGGGCTCTGAAAGTAATGTCATGAAGGAGAAAAAAGAAGTTACTTCGGTCAGTAACTCTTGTTCTCAAAACACTATTCCTCTACGCAATCACACTTGACCTTCCCTTCTGCTCTTCACTTTGGAACCATGCTTTATAGATAGTTTATGGAGTTAAGAAATTGAGGGATCATTAGAAAGGACAGGATGTTTATACCGTTGATCTATGAAATATTGTGTTTGAGGGAATTGTAGCACCTTCCAACCCAATCCAAACCTGATGGCACCTGATTACAAGTGTCGGGTTCAGACTGGGTATAAAAACAACCTGATGCTCTCTGGGTTGGTCCAGGTCGTCTCTGATCTCCTCTTCCTGCCTGTGGGGTTGGTGCAGTGGTGGCTGTGTGCCCTACTCGTGCTGGCTGAGGTCACTTCACTCCACAGCATGCACAGCAGAGTGAGGCAACAGTGGCTGACAGGAGTGGGGCATGCAGCTGCCACTGCAGTGACCTCGTAGGCAGGAGGTAGCTGCAGATGAATCGCAGGCACAGGGCAAGGGAAGCAGGAAGCCCCGAACATGCCAAGCTCACAGGACAAGGCATCAGCACTGACTCAGGCTCGAGGGGGAACTGGCCACCCTTCAGGTGTGCAGAGCTGAACCCGTGCAGGGAGCAGACAATGGACTGGAAGGAATTGGTCAGCAGGAGGGGGAGACGGACTGCAGGGGTAATTAGCTCCGGCAGTTCCAAGGAAGAAATAAAGTAAAGAAAATGTAGTCTGGGATGGCAGCTAGACTCCATATATTGTTTAAGCACACAACTGTCCAATGAACTGTCAACATAGCAGAATAATGCTATGTTCAGTTGCAACACAGTAATTGGAGACAAGATCAAATGTGAATGAGATTATGTAAATAGTTTTACACATGGCAAGAACTGCATTTGCTTGGACTCCTAGAGAAGTTTAATAGATTCATCTGAGCACCGTAAATGAAATAGATCTCTGTCATCTAAGAAAATAATCCAAATAAGGCAAGGTACCCAGCATCAAAATTGTCAGAAAACCCCCAGAAGTTGCTACAGTAGCAAAAGAATTAATCGGATGGTTGCCCCAGATGGGCTTTGTTGTTTTTGTTTTGTGCATCTTATCCAGAGCAGGTATAACAATATAAATTGTGTTTCAGATCACCCAGGTCTAGAAAATGTGATACAGATTGAAAAGTTTCAAGAAAAGGCTTACATGGAGTTCCAAGATTATGTAACAAAAGTATATCCAGATGATACCTACAGGTATGTAAATTATATACGTCACATGCTTGATTTTTCTTTTATTTCTTTTCTTCAGCGCTTCAGTTATTTGATTTGAGAAGTATTTCATTTTAAGAAATGTGAGAATCAATTAAGTGAAAAGTGTTGACAAGCCTTAGTCCCGCTCTTAGGCCTGGTCTACACTAGAGGGGGAATCGATCTAAGTTATGCAACTTCAGCTACGTGAATAATGTAGCTGAAGTCGACGTACTTACACTGACTCACTGCGGTGTCTTCACTGCAATGAGTCGACTGCTGCCACCCCCCCGTCGACTCTGCCTGCATCTCTCACAGCAGTGGAGTACAAGAGTCGACGGGATAGCGCTCGGGGGGTCGATTTATCGTGTCTAGATTAGACACATTAAATCAACCCCCGCTGTATCGATCGCTGCCTGCCGATTCGGCGGGCAGTATAGACATACCCTTAGCCACTTTATGTGTATGACTTCATTGTTACTTCCAATAATTTTCAAAGTAACTTAGTGCATTTTACATTTAAAAGTTAAACTTTATGAAAATGTATTTAAGTTTTTTGAATTGTAATTACCTGACTCTTTGAAGCCAGGTCTTCCATTTGTTTTCTTTTGCCTGCTGCAGGTCGTAGCAGGTTGTGCAACTCACATATATTGAAATGCCTATTAAGATCTGTTTGCGCTAATGCCAAAGATGTGACTGGTTATAAATTAAATACTGGAATAATTTAAAACTTGATCTGTCTTCCATATCTACAAAAGCTTACTACTAAACCTCCTAAGAGCTGAGCTTTTATTGAACCATGACCAAAAGTGTAATCCTTTATATTTTTTTTTTCTTATTGATAACTGGATAACATCAAAAGGAAGCCTTGCTTTGCCTGTTAAACTGTAACGCTCTTTTACCAAACCTGTTTTTCAGGCTATCTAGGCTTCTTCTCCGATTGCCTGCCCTCAGACTGATGAGTGCTACCATCACAGAAGAGTTGTTCTTTGCAGGACTGATTGGAAATGTTCAGATTGACAGCATCATCCCATATATCCTAAGAATGGAGACAGCAGACTACAACTCTCAAATTATTGGTCATTCTGTATAAAGGTGGAAAACAAGGATTCTATGCCGTGATGACGTAAATGTACATCACCATGGCAATCATGGCATACTGTCTCCAAGAGATGGCAAGAAGCCTTCCCCGGCAACTTTTAAAAATTTAAAGAAGGCTAAAATTTCTCCTTTCAGTACATTTGGGAAATGCTGCAGAGTGTCTTGAGGGATACAGGATGACTTCCTTTTTTCATCTGGTTTTCAAGGACTTGTAAATTATCTGGCATTTAATGAAAATCAAAAATTATCCACCATATTTTTGTAGATAGATGAACCTGGAATATTGTTTATGAAGTCCAAAACGAATAGGAAAATCCAGCCTGGTGAAGAAGACTGTTGACTGAATTAAGGTGTCACTACTTAATTTTAGAAAAAAATAAATTAACCTTCTTCTCTGAGTTGTGTTTTCAGTGTTTTGCTATAATTCATTCTCACTGATTCAATGGAACATGATGGTCAGAAATCCTAAAAAGGCAAAAATATTTCAATTGAAGTGAGACCTTTGTAATCAACTTCGTTTTCCTTTCAGCTGCTTTGAAAAGAGCTGAAGTTCTTGTTTTATGAAGCAGTTGGTACCATGAAAAGGGCAGGG
This sequence comes from Chelonia mydas, assembly GCF_015237465.2. NCBI lineage: Eukaryota > Metazoa > Chordata > Testudines > Cheloniidae > Chelonia > Chelonia mydas. The sequence continues at coordinate 266,447,436 of NC_057849.1, forward strand.
AAATCATAGAAAGCACGCAGATTTTTTTTAATATTCTGTTGATACCTCGATGCAACTGATCATAGTTCACCTCCATTATTGGCAGTAAGATTGATGCTATTCTGGATGTCAAGAGTTTAATATGTTCTAGTGGTGTGTATTGGCAGATACTAGCTATTTGTATTATACAGTGGGAAACTGACTAAGAATAAACTATTTTCCAAAATAGTTTATTACTATATCAGATTTCTGTTGTATTTTTTTAACTAAATAAGTTTCTAGTACTGATTGAGTCTAGAGTACACGTTGTTCTGTGCCTGGTGGGTCATCATTCTTCTATTTATCATGACCTGAGGCCCCATAATGCAGGTTCTTCTGTTCTCTCCACCACAGTCTCTCCCTCCCCCAAGGTTTGAATAAATTATTTTTACTTCTTGTAATATAAATTCATGCTTCTGATCAGGAGCTGGGGGGAGCTGAGTTTTCTTAGTAGGGGTAATCTTAATAAAACAGATAAATGAATAAAGGGATTGTTTTATTTTTATATTCATTTTGTTCATTTACCAGCATTTATTTTAATGGTTACAGTTATCATTGCACTTTGGTGTCTTACTGGCTTTTTTAAAGAATGAAGCTTGCTTTGAAATTTACTGCTGCTCAGATAAATGTACCAGGTTTAATGAGTTTCAGCTCAAGCCCATAACTTTTTTGTCTAAATAGACACATTTTTCTGATCAACAGTGTCCACAGATTCTCACATCATTGCCATTCTGATTGTTTTCGGTTTCATGCTGTTGAATAGCTTCTGCTCTCTGCAGTTAAATTTTTCCAAGCTATGTTGATGTTGGATAGAAGGCTGGCCAATTTCATTCCCATTTTGTTACAGTCCAGTAACATCAGTTGACCTACTACTGAAAATTAAACTCTGAAAATTACTACATCGTGGGCATTAAAGGTATTTTTAAAAATTCTCTAGCTTGACAAGTTTTGGGGGGATGTCCCGCACAACACATACTTTATTTATTTTCAGCATTCAGTCTTCACCAATCTAACTAGTTTGCATCTAGTCAAGACTTGTCAACTTATGGTCTTTACCAGCCAATAAAGAATGGCCTCTTTGCCAGCTAAAGGATAAAATTATTTGCAACAGGTTTATGATTTTTGATTTAAGGAAAAAAATTGATTTTTAGTATAAACAGTTTGAATGGAAAAGCGAATAGTTTTATACATTTCAATTAAAGATGGGAGCACTGTTCTAAATAATGAACTGAGTAGTTCAAAAATAATTTTTTCTTAAAAATATTTATTGTACAGTGTGCTAGATTATGTTTCTTACTGGTATATTTCCGGTACAGCTTATAGTTACATTTTGAATAGTTTCAAAAGAACTTCATTGTAATGTCAACTGCATTACAAACCAGTCCTGTCCTCTTAGTTCATTTGTTCTGTGTCCTCTCTCTTCGGTATCATTGGAAGTCATTTGTTTGCTTATTCCATCCCACATCTACATCTTACTGGTAGTTCAGTTTTAATGTAAGCATCAGAATGTCGCAGTGATTGTCTTGCTGTTGTATAAAAGCTACTGTAAATGTCTTGAAACCTGACTAAAATTGTAAATTCTATTTTGGCTGTATTTTTAAAATAAATTGTAACTTTTTATTATAGAATAACAATTGCAATTACCTATCAATTTGTAGTATTTTATATGAATTGATACATAGACTGTGACAGTGTATTCAATTTCTTATAGGTTGTCTGGGTACACGATTGTTGTGCCATGTAATATTGTCAATTATAAGACATTGGGACAATGGTAGTAGTTTGGTATTTCTAACTTTGCCATTAACACTTAGTTTTTCTATCACTTAGCTTTTAGCTTATGAGTTTGCATACATAATACAGTACATCTGATAATTTATTGTAAAACTTTGACTAAGCAGTATCCTTTGCTTTTAAAGCACTATACATTGATAATTATAGAAACATGCCATTATGAGTTCTGGTAATAGTTGTTCATGTCACAAATTATAATTTATATTTCAGGATGTTTATTCAATGCCATCAGAACTAAAAGACTGTTGAATCAATTTTGGATAAGAAGTAGGGCATTGCTGGATTGGAAGGGTTTTTTGTTTTGTTTAAGAATGTATTACAAATTACAGCAGCAGTTTGATTTTGGTCTTGGTTTTATCTCAGTTTTAAGTGTTCAAGGGACACAATAGTTCTTGGAGAAATCATTAAAACACTCGGAGTCCCATATTTACCATTGTGGAATTGGCCTCAGGATCCCTCTCTTGTTACAGAATTTAGCTTCTCACTGGTAGCTTAAATATTTTAAAAATTAAACATCTATTCCTTTGCAACCAATTAGTCTTCTGAATGTAAACTAATGTGGTGTCCACCAGAGTGTGCTGATAACCTGAAACAATAGCCCCAGGGAACGAATTGCCATTTATTTCAAGGACTGTTAAGTCTGAAATATACTTACGACAATGTTAATGTCAAAGCTACCTGTATTGCTGCCCATCATCTTTGCAGAAACATCCAGTTAATGTGTTTGTTCATCATTTGTTGGGGACAGTGGTGGATGTTGGTGTTTGAGTGCATTGCCTGATTGCAAGAGGAGGAAACAAGGAATCTCCCCCCCCCCCCACCCCCCCAAACAAAATTAAATCTTTGGCTCACTCTGGCCCTAGTGCCCACCTGATCTCAACCCTGCTGCTGAGTCCTGTTCCCCATCTCTGCCAGTCTCTATACCTTATCTTTCATCCCTGCTTCCTAATCCATTTTCCCTCATATAGCTTTGTGCTCACCTAAGAAGGGAAGAAATGAGGCTGGAGAGGAGCTTTAGGGAAAAGAATGATCCTCTGGTGAATCATAGGAAGCTTGTTGGAGTGCAGCTTCTCTCCAGCTTTTTCTCCCCTGGCATCTTTCCTTCCACAGTGGAAACTCCACAGTTTCTTCCATCAGAGGGTCTATGTCACACACATCCACTCTCCCTCTATACCTCCCTTATTTATTCCTACTCCCCCCATGACTTCCCAAAATATTTTCTACATTCTCCCCATGACATGCACCTTGCTTTCTCCATGGATTCACTCCTGTTTCTCTAATACAATACACACACAACCCACACCAATCCATGAATGCCTCTGGACAACTCTCGTCCCCCCTCCGTGACCTTCCTCATACAGCCCTGCTTACCCTACCCCCAAGCACTCAAATGCAAAGCCTAAGCTTCAACCTCATATTTGTTAATGTACAAATAACACATCACAGACTTTTTCACTACATGCATGTCCATATGAACTATATCGTTATCTGAAGACAGTTACGGTTTTGCATTTCAATGTAATTGTGAGGTACTGGATGTGTGCATTGTGGTGTGATTCTGTGTTGCAATTGAAAAGGAGTCTGTTGTACATCTCTGGAATTTATTGTTATGCTTGAGTATGGTAATGTTGAAGTTGAAGGTGCTGTGGCTGTTGATACTGGCTTAACTAGCAATTGTTCTGATTTTTAGTGATTGGGTTGTTAGTAAAGGTTGCTCAAGTTAACTTCCTAAATTAACTAGGAGTGTGGGGATGGGGTGGGAGATAAATACAGCTCATTTCATTTATAGCAGAACACATGAATTGGGTATAGGGATTCTCCTTGTTAAATATTCTGAAGCCTTCAGATAGTTGGTGTTTTAGATAATTGAGAGAGCCAAACTGCCAGGCCTGGAAGCCTGTATTCACACCAGCTCCCATAATTAGAAATTATTTGATTATATGATTAGATTAGCAAGACAAGGTGGTTGAGGTAATACCTTTTATTGGACTTACATCTGTTGGTGAGAGAGAGAAGCTTTCAAGCCAGACAGAGCTCTTCTTCAGGTCTGGGAAAGATACTCTGAGCACAACAGGTAAATGCAAGGTGGAACAGATTGTTTTAGGATTGCCAACTTTCTAATGCCTGGAAACCGGACCCCCTGCACTGCCTCTTCCCCCACGGCCCTGGCTCACTCCTCTTCCTTCCTTCCTTCCTTCCTGCCCCTGTCATTCGCTGCTCTCCCTCCTCTCCCTTCCTCCTTGCTGGATCTTCTCCACCTCCCTCCTCCCCCAGCTGGGCTCCTTCTGCTCTGGGTGCTGCTGCAGCCTGACTCGGAGCCTGCTTCCTGCCTGCCCAGGAGATGCAGGTGTGAAGTGGCCCCAGCTGAGCAGGGCTAGTGCTGGTTTATGACCTGTTGCCTTCCCTCCCGCCCCAGTAACCGACTTTTTGGTATCCAGCCGGTACATCTGACCGGACACTGCCAGGTTCCCTTTTCAACTGGAGTTTCTTGTGGAAAATTGGATACCCGGCAACCATAGATTGTTTAGCACGAGTAGTTTAGCACATATTCTAAGGGACCGTTCAGGGTAGAGTGGCCCTTAACACCTCTGGAGTCATAGGAAAAAAAGGAGGGGGAGGGTTATGGGTTACAGACATTTGTAATAAGCCCTAAATCCATTGTGTCTGTTCAGTCCATTAATTTTAGTGTCTAGCAGAATTACGAAATTTAGCTCCCAGGCTCGTCTTTTGAAAACCTCAAAGGAAACTGTCACAACACTTTAAAAAATGAGCCGGGGAGAGAGGGGAGGCTGAAGCACAGCGCCCATCCACAGAACCCTGCAGCTGAAGCGAGGGGGGACTAAAGCCTACCCTCAGAGCCCCGCAGCTGAAGCCGGGGGCAATGGGGAGGGTGAAGCCTGGAGCCTCTGGCTGAACCAGGATAGGGGGCTGAAGCCCACCCCTGTAGTCCTGCAGCTGAAGATGGGGGGCTAAAGCCCTACACCAGAGTTCCTGAGCATTGCAGAGAGGGACCACTTCTTTGCCCCTTCCCCCATCTCAGCCCAGGAGGCTGTCGTGGCTAGAGAAAAACCTCCTGGTGGCCACATGCAGCCATGGTGGCTGCGTTTGAGAAACGCATCTGTTCCACTCTGCATTTAGCTGTGGTGCTCGGAGTATCTTTCCCAGACCTGAAGAAGAGCTCTGTGTGGCTTGAAAGTTTCTCTCTCTCTCTCTCCAGCAGAAGTTGGGCTATGTCTACAGTGCACTTTTGTCGGTAGAACTTTTGTCAGTCAGAGGTGTGAAAAAACCACACCCCTGACCGACAAAAGTTTTACCAATGAAAAGTGCCAGTTTGGACAGCACTTTATCGGCAGGAGATGCTCTCCATCCAACGAAACTACAGCCCCTCATTGGAGTTTTATTTTGTCAGCAGGAGAGCTCTCTCCTGCCGACAAAGACCAGCTACATTACATACCTTACAATGGCACAGCTGTCCCGCTGTAAGGTGTGCAGTATAGACATAGTCTTAGTCTAATACACCTTGTCTCTTTAATATCCTGGGACCAACACGAAAACAATTACACTGCATACAACATATTAGATTGGCAGGCAACCCCAAAACTGTTAATTCTGCAGCTTCTATCGTGAAAAGTTTTAGATGCTCCACAGGACTGAAGCTTATTCCCTGTGGAGCTGCTTAGAAGTTGTGCCCTACTGAACTGCAGAAGGGCTCTGATCTTGTGATGCTTCATTCATTTTGGAATTTCATCAGGTAACATACAGGATAATCAAGGATTGAAGTTAACTGGGATAGGGCCAATTGAGATCAAACCGTGCAAAACAGTGACGCTATGAGTCTCTTCCATGTTGACGCTAGTGAAGTTCTCGTATTGGAAAGTGAGGGCAATGGGGCAGAGTTCTGTTTTGAATTGGAACATTAAGAATTTCCAGACTACCTGACATATGATTTTAGAACTATCAGCGAAGTATTAATTTTAATTTTTCAAACATTTATTTTTAACATCAAATCCAAATTTTCTGACTTTCAAACAATTGTGTGATTAACTACAACATTCTAATTATGTTTCAAATTAATGACTGTATTCAAAAACAACTACCTAAATGCAGTTTTTGGCATGGAAATAGATCTATGTTTAATGATGCCTACATATAAAGGGATTGTGTAGCTTTAATTCATGTTTGTAAAAGTACATGGAGATCTTTGGATTAAAGCTACTATAATTTCAAAGTGTTACTTGTAGAGTTCTTTGAGTTCCTATCGCCCACAGGTGAACCCTTCTTTTAGATCTAATGTGCCAGCACATTTGTATGAAATAGATTTGGAAATACAATAAAAAATTATCTGTTTTTATTTAAATTTGCATATAAATTTGTTTAACCACTGCAACAAGTAAAAGATGCACAGTATATTTCTTTCATGTACTGAGCTCTTCCACCCTATTATTTTTGAGTGTCATTTGCTGAAATTGTTTCACACCACCATAGCAACAAGGGGGAAAGTGTTGTGTCTGCTAGCATCTGTGATGAGTTTAAAAACACAGTCTTGTCAGTTCTGTTGTTAAACATTTATATAGAAATAAAAGGGTCACTTGTAAATATTTCTACAATGACAACTGATTCTTCCTTTCAGAAGCCTCGGATCCAGGTTTATGAATAACACAGGGTTTGGGGAGACTTCTGTCTTTATAGAAAAAAATTATTTTTAGGTTTTTCTATTTTTTTAACTTCTGTGTCACTCAAATACTTAAATGAACATATTTGAAAGGTTTTTTTAGATACTATAAACATTACACTTTAATTTCAATCTTTGAATGAATCCACTTAACTTTTTAAAATAGACACAAATGACAAGAACATCAAGGTCGTTCTTCTGTCTGTTGGGAAACCATGTGAAAGCTACAGAACTGTCTTAAAACCTAGAGGAAAAGTAGAATGGGTGGAGTCATTTGAGTGGAGAAATGGCCATGGTTAATGAGTGGAATTAACTGTCACAGGATATTGAAGAGAGAAATGAGGGGAGTTTTGATGTTTATAGGGGACTTGGTTCGCTAGCTTCTTGAAAGTTCAAGAGGGTGTGCAGGACATGTGATAATGTCTTATTTTTCAGACTTCAGTGTGTCTGAAGATAGTTGTTTCTCAGTCTAACCAGTAAATATTAAAGCTACTGATTAATACTGCAAAAGAGACTTTAGTGACTGGCAGATTTCACAGTGAGAATTTATCTGATTTAATGTGCCTAAAGTTAGTGGTAGGAAATAAATAGTAGAATGGCCGAAACAATGAAAAGTTGTTTTAAAATAAAATGTAAATGTTATCTAGCATTGGTCAGCAGTGACAGAGAATCTCAAAAAAGTGAAGAAAATTTAATTTACTTATTCTTTTCTAGATCAAATATGCCACTCCATAAAATGCCATTTCAGTGGAAGAGCAGAACACACAGGATCATGTGTGACTTTTTTCATGGGATTAGTCATAAAGGCATGGTAATAACTTAAATTCATATTCCAGGCTTTCCTGGAGCGCATCATCTGTTTCATTCAGAAGTAACTGTTCTTTGAAAAATATTCCTACTTAATGCAATTGATTCTACATCTGAAAACAAAACCTATTGTGTCCAGATTGCTGAAGATACCATTCAAGAATGCTGAGAAAATTATGTCAAGTTCTTTACCATTTGCTCGGACAACAAAAATAAAACAAACCCACCAAAAATGGAATTTAAGTGCAATTATATTAACATTCTGAGGTGTTGGTGTTTGGTATACTCTGTGAACCTTTTTGAAAAAGAGGTAATACCTAACAGTCTTAGAGCACATTGCAGAAATTCAAAATTTCTTCCAGAACCACCATCAGCCTTACAGTTGGTTTACTGACAAGGGAGCATTGATACTCCAGATTTCCAAAGACTGTGTGCCGGCATTTGCATTCAGCTACTTTAAATATGCTGAAATTTGCGCTGAGCACAGGAGGATTTTGAGCAAAATAATACCATGCATTTTCCATGCTCTGGACAGGCATTAAAATTACCAGCAATTTAAGGAGGTTTTAGAGGGACTAGAGAAATTACAAACAGATCATGCTAAAGTCACAGTCTCTAGAAATTTGGCTTGATCTAATTAGAAAGAACTAGCACAAAGAGAAAAATCAAAATATGATTTAAAGAAGCTATAGGACCTTTTTGCTGGTTGATCCCAAATATAAACGTCAAAGGCAAGAATAGGAGCAAGAGGCTGAAATGTTGCTGGTGCCACGTCAATCTGAGTTCTAGTATTTAAAATTGGAGATCCAGATTTGTAACCCAAATCTGGTTGTGAAGGAGGTTGTGCCACAGTTTGTTGTACCAAAATTGTGGAGAACTGTAAACGTAAAATTACAGAAGATAGAATACTCCAGAATGTTAATTTTAACAAGACCCACATTCCTGCCCAGTTAGTTTACAATTAACTGAGCATGCTTCTAATACATTCAGATTGTTTCACGAAAGCTTCACAGGAGGCTTAAATCTAAAAATGCAAATAATTTGATAGAAGTCTATTAGTGTCTATGGGAAGAAACAAGAGTATGGGTCTCTAGTTAGTGGAGTGGGCTCTTCGATGCTGTGTTCATTTTTCAGAATCGGAAGCGTAAATTTTGACAATATTTGATTTTTTTTGTTTGTTTCAGGAATCACTGCTTATAAACTAAGGCTTTGTCTACACTAGCACTTTTGTTGGCAAAACTTTTATTGCTCAGGGGTGTGAAAAAAACATTCTAGTAAGTGATCTTTTTGAGTTGATGCTGCTTGGTTATATGAGGTAGAGCTGTCCTTTGCTTTGTATATTCTAGAAGTGGGTGAAGGAATAAAAATATACAAGACTAGCTGTGTTTGAGTGTGCTCCACATTCCCCTGTACAGCTAAGCAGTGCCATTATTCACACCAAGATTTCACAGGAATCCTCCAGAGAGATCTCTAGGAAACTTTCCTGGAGGTATTCGCCAATCCTCTGCTGAAGGGTCCTTTGTAGAGCTGCTTTGTCCCTTCTCCTATTGTAGAAAATTTTCTTCTGCAACTTGACAATCACTTGTGTGGGGACCAAAGCGCACACAGGCAAGCAGCCTAGGGACTGGGTCTGAAGCCGCACGTGTACAGGAGATGCACCCAGGAGTGAGATAGCAGCTTCAGTAACACCTGCCTGTGTAAATGGTGGCAGAATTTACTATATTGTTCCTAGTTGCCTGCACCGATCCCCTGCCCCATCTTGAACACCCAACCCCCCACCCATGCCGAACTCACCATGTTTAGGGTGTTCACTGAGATGTGTGCTTGCCAAGGGACAGTGAGAAAGCGATTGATATGTTAAAAGAGGTGCATTTTACCATAATGATTCAATGCTGCATGTGAACTAGCAGTCATGCTTCTGTGTATTGTTTCTTGTGCTCCTGCGGATGTGGCCTTCAGAGGAAACCCCTACACACCAGCGGAGTGCTTCCGCTAGCTAAGGAAGCGATGAAGGCAGAGCAAGCAGGACATGTTCCAAAAGGTGCTCCAATCCTCAAAGGGTGAAAAAAGAGAACGGAGGGAGTGGAGAGAGACCCTGAAGAACAAATTTAAAATAGAAAGGCAGGACAGAAAGGAGAGTGATGGAGCGCATTGTAAAGGGCCAGAAGCAGATGATAATGGAGCAAACAGAGATGTTGAAGTCCCCAATCATGCTCCAGGAAGAACACATGCGTGCTCATCCCTCACCCTACTCCCCAGCAGCCAATAAGAACTGCTTTCCATGCCCTCCCCAACTCCTCTCACACATTCTTTGCAACTTCCCGGAATGTCTCAGTACCCCGTTCACTCCACTCTTTTGGACAGCTTCCATAATGACAGTTGGATTTACACACAGCTATAACAGCCTGCACTGTTATCTCCCTTCCCACCAAGCCTTTTGTGAGTGTTAATTGGTATTTAATAAAAACAAACAATCTTTATTTGTCTCCTACATGTGGTGGTTGCTGCTGGTAGTAATACATAGTGGCAATTTGACCATTTGCTGACTACAAATCCTGGTCAGGACTCATAATAATTTTCATGCAAGGTACATGTTAACAAAACATGACAGAGTGCTGTATAGAAGGACACATTACTGGTGCTCATTGTCAAAATGTTGCCTCAAAGCCTCCCTGATTCGAATAGCCCTCTGTTGTGCCCCTCTAATAGCCCTGGTATCTGTCTGCTCAAATTCAGAAGCTGGGTAATCTGCCTCGGCGCTTCACCCTGGGGGAAACTTTTCACCCTTAACCTCACAAATATTATGGAGCATGCAGCAGGCTGCTACGACCATGGGAGTGTTTTCCTCATTTATGTCTAACCTGCCGTTAACGCAGCACCAGCATGCTTTTAATCTGCCAAAGGCACATTCTATGGTCATTCTGCATCTGCTCAGCCTATTGTTGAAGTGCTCCTTGCTGCTGTCCAGGTTTCCTGTGTAAGGCTTCATGAGCCATGGTAGTAAGGGGTACACTGAGTCTCCCGAGATCACTATGGGCATTTCAACATTCCTCACTGGAATCTTCTGGTATAGAAAGCAAGTTCCTTCTTGGAGCTTTCTGTACAGATTCGTGTTCCTGAAGATGCGTGCGTCATGGACTTTCCTGGACCACCCTGCGTTGATGTCTGTGAAATGCCCACGGTGATCCACAAGCACCTGCAATACCGTAGAGAAGAAGCACCCCTTTCTATTGATGTACTCCATCGCAAGATGGTCTGGGGCCAAAACTGGAATATATATTCCATCTATCACCCCTCCGCAGTTAGGGAATCCCATTGTTGCAAAGCCATCCACTATTTCAAGCACATTGCCAAGAGTCACAGTCCTTCATAGCAGGATGCGATTAATGGCCCTGCACACTTGCATTAATGCAGCCCCAAGTGTAGACTTCCTGACTCTAAACTGATTTGCAGCCAACCAGTAGCAGTCTGGAGTTGCCAGCTTCTACACAGCGATTGCCGCATGCTTCACCACCACGAGGGCAGCTCTCATTTTGGTGTCCTTGCGCTGCAGTGCTGGGTGAGCTCTGCATTCAGTTCCAGGAAGGTGGCTTTCTGCATCTGAAAGTTCTGAGCCACTGCTCATCATCTGAGACCGGCATAATGATGTGATCCCACCACTCAGTGCTTGCTTCCCGAGGCCAAAAGCAATGGTCCACCATGTTCAGCTGCTCCGTGAATGCCAAAAGCAATCTGGTGTTGTTTCTTTCCAGGTCAGGCAACTCTGATTCCTGTTCAGATTGGGAGCTCATGATGTAATGCATGACCATCTGTGATGTATTCATAAAAGTGACTACAACAGTAGAGGGCAGTATGGGATCTAGCCGTGGGAGACGGTAGGTGCACAGTAAACAGGAGCTGTTGAAAAATGTCAGAAAATGCAGTCAAAAGCCCATGGAGTGCTGGGACAGAAAGAACTGTATCATGGGACTTTGAGCCCATGCACGATGGCACTGCAATCCACTCCACCTTCCCACAACTTCTAGCTGCAGAAGGCATTGAGTAGCACTGTGGGATAGCTACTCACAGTGCACTGCTCTCATTGTTGATGCTAGAGCACCACATGTGGATGCGCTCTGCCAACAGAAGGAGCATAGTGTGAAAATGCACAAGCAATGTATTTATACTGGTTTTTGATTGTCGACTTAACTTGCGTTGACAAAACTCTGTAGTGCAGAGAAGGCCATATCCTAAGTCATCTACTACCTTGTTCTTTTTCTCCCTAGCTGGAAAAATAAAGGGATTTCTCATGCTGAAGAAAGTCACCAATGCTCCTCCGCGCTCTCATGGGCAGTTTGTGATAGACATTTTAGCTCTGAATTTCTGTGGCTGTATGAAACTGACTATGAATATTGCATTGTACTGGCATCGTATTCTAGTTGAAGGAAAGCGGGCAGTGCTCTTCTACGCCCTCTGCTTAAAGTATCTTACTCTGTTGTCTAAACAAAAGCAGGGGACGTGCAGGTGGGGTAAGCACCTGAAATTGGTCCCTAGAGTTGGCACAGTGCGGTTATAAACCATAGGTTTCAGAGTAGCAGTCGTGTTAGTCTGTATTTGCAAAAAGAACAGGAGGACTTGTGGCACCTTAGAGACTAACCAATTTATTTGAGCACAAGCTTTCGTGAGCTACAGCTCACTGCATGCATCCGAGGAAGTGGGCTGTAGCTCACGAAAGCTTATGCTCAAATACACTGGTCGGTCTCTAAGGTGCCACAAGTCCTCCTGTTCTTGTTATCAATCCTAGGGGCTGCAAAGTGGAAAAAGCTCCGGGCGGGGTTTCGGTGACGGCAGACCTGGATGCCCGGGGCAAACGCAGCCCCACAGCGGGCTGGCTGCGGGTGGATAAAGCACGTCCTGAGCGCGGAGATGAAGCTAGGGCCTGATACAAACACTAACGTGAGCAGCGAGAGGCCTCTACGCTTCCCCGCAGCGGGCTCCCCGATCGGCCAGCGCTGCCGGACGGGAGGACGTAAGCCCGTGGCCCCGGACTGGCTGCCCAAGAGCGCTGCCGGCGCCGGGCCGCTAGTTAACGGGCAGCGCGCCTGAGTCGCGGCCAGGGTAGCCCCGGCCCCAGTCCCGCCGGGCGGCGTGAGGGGGGCGCGCTCCCCTCAGCCGCCGGCCCGGCTACATAGGACCTGAGGGGCGCGGCGGGCGGCGCTGCCTCCCCCTGCCGGAAACCAGGTCGCCCGGAACTGTCGGTGGCGGCTGCGCCCAGGCCCAGCGGCGGCCGCCAAGATGGCGGAGTACGTGCGGGTGCTGAGGCGGGCGCTGCAGCAGCTCGGGGGTCATGGCGGCCTCCGCGGCGCCCTCTGGCAGCTGCTCAGGTACGAAGCGCTCCTTCCTCCTCCCCCCCCCCCCTTCCCCGTGTCTCGGGCCGGCTAGTGACACCCCCGGGAACGGGAGTGACCTTGGGGCAGGGAGCCCTCGACCTCTGGTGCCTGGGGAGCGGGGCTGTCCCAGCCCAAGGGGGGCACTGGAGCGTCCCCGGGCCCCGGGGGGGGCTCGTCTGTCTGGGGAGGTGCCTGCTGTGCTGGGGGCGGGGGGGTTACTCGCTTTGGCTTCAGGCGCTCCCCGCCCCCAAGGAGCCCCGTGGATGGGGTTTGGGGGCTTGTTATCGAGCAGCCTTGAGGTACCTTCTTCCCTCCTCCTTAGCCTGGGCGAGTAACTCCTTTGGACTGGTAAATGAACTATCCTGGTGAGGGAGGGTAAGCGAGGTTTGTGTTGGCGCTGCTTTGTGGTGCTTCCTGCCTTGAGTGCCCTATTTTCCTGCTTAGGTGGCTACTGAGGTCGCTTCCAGTCCTACATTTCTTTGGCTATGTCTGAGCAACCGCTTATGTCGTCATAACTTATGTTGCCCAGGGGGATGAATAAATCACCCCCCCCCCAAGTGACATATGCTATACCGACATAAGCGCCAGTGTGGACATAGCCATAGAAGTGTAGGACTGGAAGGGACTTCAATAGGTCCTCTAGGCAGGAAAACAGGGCACTCAAGGCATACTCTTGTAAGCTTCAAGATAGGGTCCATTAGAGTCAATTGTTTTCTGTTGGGCATAACCGAGAACATTTTCTTTCTTCATGTGACTTCATAGAGCGCACTGCTGTAAGAGTTGTCACATGGCCACAGCACCTTTTAAACAGTAGTTGATAGATAGCAAGTGTGCACGATTCCCTTGAACCCAACGTTTCACAGACCTAGGCTATAAAATACTTTGAAACAATTTTTAAAAGGCCTAACAGACATTCCCAAGGGGGAGCCTACTGATTTTCACAACTTGAATTTGGTAACAAAACTAATAGGAAGTTCCTATTAGCCCTTGGGGTCTTGCTTTCTGTAGCACCTCTTAACACTACTCATTTCTGGTAGCCATTACCACAGCCAACATGATCAGAGAAAGGGTTCTGACAGCCAACCTACCTTATACAATATTCCATAACGTTCAGGCCTCCAGCTTTCTGACTTGAATTGTATTTTTCTTAAAGGTTATCACTGTCTTCCTTCAAAAGCCCCAGAGCCTTAAACATCCTGGGTGTTTTTAGCTACTATTAAGACAGGACTAAGCTGTTTAGAAAGGCCAGAAATGATTTGTGGCTTTTGGAGATGTCTGTGTGTCTAGCCATTGCAGCTCAAAGATGAAGTGGAGAAATGATGCATTCGCTGCTGAGTACCTATTTGGTGTTTTTGTGCCTGAATATCTTAGGACTCCTTCAGCTAGGGGAATGACAGTCAATGGCATGTATCTGAAATGTCCCTTTATCTAAAATCTGTTGGCCTCCTATGTGGGATTTGGTTCCTATCTTCATGGATCATTATTTTCTTGATATTGCACCAAGAGCACAGTAATTGCTGTTGAACTAGTACGGGTCATCAGAGAAGGTGTGAGGAACTGTGGGGCTAGAACTTGGGACTGTTGGTCCCTGAGTGACAGCTGCATCCAGTCAATGGGCTGTGAGGCTTGTGGGGCCAAGCTCCACTAGATGTCATGCCCACAGATGTTCCCTGATTGGCTCAGGCGTGCTATTCAAGATCTTGAGGAAACACCTGCAGGCTATCTGTTCAGCTAGGCAGATCCATGTTTTGCTTCTGCAAATGGACCCTGCTGTGCATTCCTGATACCTTGCCTTACTCCTGGTTTTTGGCCCCAGCCCTGATCCTGAAACCTGGTCCTGCTTTTGATTCCTGGTCCCCTGCTCTGCTCCTGACTCCTTGCCCTGACTCTATTCCATTAACCCTATTTCAGCTGACTCACTTGGCTCTGACCAGTGCAGCTCATTGACCTCAACTCCAACCTGATCCTATGGTGTGACACTGGAACAGCTTGTTGTTTTTTGCCTTGATCCTCTAGACTGAATTTGGACCATGTCCCCTCTATCCCAGGCCCCAGCCTTGACCCGTGCCCTGTAGCTGGGGTCCTGACAGATGGTCACTGTTAGCTGGTGATCTATATCAGGGCTCTGTGGAGGCAATGCCATGAACAAGAAAATTGGATGATTTGCCCTCACTGAGCTACTGTGATGCTCCTCCTCCCTTTTTCTTTCTGGAAACGATCTTTAAATACAGATTCTGGAGGTGGAGAGGAACTAAGTCAATTAGAAGGGGTACCCCATACTTGCAGGCTGTTGCTCTACAAAGGTTGCAAGGATGCCTGGCTGTGCCCTCCACTTCTACAGTGTTGTCTCCATGGACGCAGTATATTCAGTGAACAGGGAAGTTGTGGAGATAGTCTTTTTGAGTTAAAGGTGAAAAGTATTGGAAAATTACTTCTAAGCTCCATGTTACCTAAAATAGATTTTCCGTGCAGTGACAGAGGTAATTATCTTCAGAGTAAAATAATCATGCTTGTTTCAAAGTATTATGAATCTTGTTTGAATGTTCATGAAGGGCTTTGAGAACTTCATCTGAAAGGCACTATATTCTTTATTAGTATTTGTATGTTAATCTTGTTTTTAATAGGATCAGTTTCAGAATCCATTCTTATTGACAAAATGTACTTCAAACTGTAGTTTTCCTATAATATTTTTCATTATTGAAAATAACACATGCTGGGTACTATCAGTATACTAATAAGGACCTGGATTGGATCATATAAATGGACTAAAATTAGCGGAGAGCATACAGTGTTTTCCTGATACAGGATGAGGAAACTTGTAACTGTTTTCTTTCATTATACTACCAACATTGTATCTTTGCTGGGTTTCATATGATTCATAGATTTTTATGACCAGAAGGGACCTTTAAATCATCTAGTGTTTCCTTCTTTGTAACACTGGTGATAGAATTTCATCCAGTTACTCCTCTGTTGAGCCCAATAGTTTGTGTTTGACTAAAGTGTATCTTTCAGAAAGGCATCCAGGCAAACGTCAGGAGATAGAGAATCCACCACTTCCTTCAGTAGTTTGAGCCAATGATTAATCAACCTCACTGTTAAAAATTTGTGCCTTACTTATAATTTGAATTTGTCTGGCTTCAGCTTCCAGCCATCAGTTCTTGCTGTGCCTTACTCTGCTAGATTAAAGAGGTCTTTAGTACGGTGAAGGTAACTGTACTCCATAATTAAGTAACCCCTTGATCATCATCTTGGTAAACTAAGTAGATTGAGCTTGTGGAGAATGTGGTGAATTAATGTTATTTTACACATGAGGTTGTGCAAAGTAAAACCTGTGCTTGGACATGAGATGGGGTCTTAACATCTGAGGACTCCCTGTAAAGATCCGTTTGGATACCAGGAGCCATCCAGTAGAAGGAGAGTTGGGGCTTGCCAGCTAAAAGAGTGATTTTTCTGGGACCTAGCTGAAGGTGCCAGGAATGGATTGTCAGGATACCAGACAGTAGTCCATCAGGGACTGTAGGTGTCCAGGCTATCAGGAAGGTGGGATTGAGACCAACTTCAGAGGACGTAGGATCCAGCAGTTTCTGAGAAAGAAATCTGAACTTGGATCTGTAGTAAGACTTTCCTGTGCTTGAGAGAGTAAAAAGGGAACCTCTAGATGAACAGCGAATGAATTCCTTCGTGAGTTTAATTAGAAGTAACAAAGTAAGAGTTTGCTAACCAAGTTTGGAGTGGAGCTGTAGTGACTGGTTTTTCCTGCAGTGGCCTTCAAAGAGCACCTAGGGACAGAGTCCTTGCAGTAAGGAAGCAGAGCGAGGGAGCCTTCCAAGTGCAAAGGCTGGTGATGGCAGCAGTTATAGATTCCAAGGCCAGAAGAGACCATTATGATGATGTAGTCTGACCTCCTGTGTAACACAGGCCATAGAACTTCCACAAAATAATTCCTAGAGCAGATCTTTTAGAAAAACGTTCAATCTTGATTTAAAAATTGCCATGATAGAGAGTCCATCATGACCCTTGGTAAATTGTTCCAATGATTAATTACTCTCCCTGCTAAACATTTACATCCTATTTCCAATCTAAATTTTTTCTAGCTTCAACTTCCAGCCACTGGATCATGTTACACCTTTCTCTGCTAGGTTGAAAACTCCATTATTAAATATTTGTTCCCCATGTAGATACTGATAGACGGTAATCAAGTTATCCCTTAACCTTCTTTGTTAAGCTTAATAGATTGAGCTCTTTGAGTTTATCACCATAAATCATGTTTTCTAACCCTTTAATCATTCTTGTATACTTCTCTGAACCCTCTCCAATTTATCAACATCCTTCTAGAATTCTGGGCACCAGAACTGGACACAGTATCCCGGCAGCATTTGTACCAGTGCCAAATATAGAGGTAAAATAACCTCTCTGCTCTTACTCAAGATTTTCCTGTTTATGCATCCCAGGAGCACCTTAGCTCTTTTGGCCACAACATCACACTGGGAGCTCAGTTCAGTTTATTGTCCACCACGACCTCCAATTCTCTTTCAGAGTCCTTGCTTCTCAGCTTAGAGTCCCCCATCATATAAGTATGGCCTACATTCTTTGTTCCTAGATGTATACATTTATATTTAGCTGTATTAAAACACATATGGTTTCCCTACACCCAGTTTACCAAGTAATCCAGATTGCTGTGAATCAGTGAGTTGTCCTCTTCATTATTTACCACTCCCCCAATTTTTGTGTTTTCTGCAAACTTTATCAGTGGTGACTTTTTCTTCCCGTGTCATTTTAAAATAGTGCAGGACCAAGGACCGATCCCTCCCAGACCCACTGGAAATACATCTGGTTGATGATGATTCCCCATTTGTAATCACATTTTGAGACCTATCAGTTAGCCAGTTTTTATCATGCTGCACATTAAATGGATTAATTTTATATCATTCTAGTTTTGTAATCAAAATGTTGGGCGGTACCAAGTCAAAGTATATTATGTCAACACTATTACCTCTTCTACCAAACTTGTAATCTCATTTTAAAAAAAATCAATTAGTTTGACAGGATTTATTTTCCATAAACCCATGTTGATTTGTATTAATTTCATTACCTTCCTTTAATTCTTTAGTAATTGAGTCCCATATGAGCCACTCCATTATCTTGCCCAGGATCAATGTCAGACTGACAGGCCTAGAATTACCTAGGTCATCCCATTTACCATTTTAAAAAATTGGCACAACATTAGCTTTCTTCCAGTCTTCTGGAACTTCCCCAGTGTTCCACGACTTACTGAAAATCAACATGAACCGTCCAGCGAGCTCCTGAGCAAGCTCTTTTAAAACTCTTGGATGCAATTTATCTGGACCCGCTGATTTAAAAATGCACAACTTCAGAAGCTTCTGTTTAACATCTTCCAGAAATACTAGTGGAATGGAAAGTGTTATCATCATCATATAATGAGACCTTATCCTCTGTTTTTCCCCCAATACAGAACAGAAATATTTATTGAACACTTCTGCCTATTCTGAAGTATTATTGATAATTCTACCATTTTTATATAGCAATGTACAAATACCATTGTCAGGACTTTTTGTTCCTAATATACTTTAAAAAACCTCCTTTTTATTGTCTTTAATGCTGTTGGCCATAGATTTCTCCTTGTGCCTCATTGCTTCCCTTATCAGTTTTCTACGGTTCCTAACTTCTGACTTATATTCATTTTGTTATTTATGTATCTATAAAAATTTGCCATTTGGCTCATAATTGTTTTCAGCTTTGTGAAATTAGCCCTGTTAAAGCACCAAGTATATATATTGCAGATCTGGACTTGATTCTGCTTGCACATTATAAATGTGATCAAGTCATGATCACTGGTACCTAACCACCATTAATTTTTAGTTCTGTGAACAGTTCCTCTTTGTCTGTTAAGACAAGCTATAATAAAGAATTCCCACATGTTGGCTGCAACACTTTTTAAATTAGGAAATTGTCCTCCATAATGTTTAGAAATTTCAAGGATGTTTTAGTATTGGCAGCATGAGACTATCAGCGTATATCTCTCAAACTGAAGTCCTCCATGGTCACATGTTTTTGTTTTTTTTTCCCCTCTGCACACTATAGACAGCAACTAGTACCCCAACTTTTGCTTTATCAGTTAGGACATTGATCCATAAGCATACATGATGATTTTCTTCTGAGTTATCAGTGACTCAGAAACAGATAACGCCATTTTTGGCAGAGTCCCCCTCCCTGGCCCATTTTGCTCACTTGAGCCTTCCTAAATAGGTTATAACAATTGATTTTAACATTCCAGTCATGCAGATCATCCCACCACGTTTCAGTAACACCAACTACATCAAATTTATTTTCATAAATGAGCAATTGCAATTCCTTTTGTTTGTTACCCAGGCTCCTAGTATCGGTGTATAGGTAATTAAAGAATTTCTTCTTTACATGTTCTTGAGCATCTTGATTCAATTTGTTTTCAACATCTCGATTTTGTGCTGAGTGCTCATATCTTCCCTCTTTTTACCCTCCCCTTTTGTTATTAGTTTAACCCCCTTCTGACTACTCTAGCCAGCCTGTCCCCAAGGAGGTTGGTTCCCCTTCTACTGAGATGGAGGCTGTCCAAAATGACACAGACCTCTCTCCTCATAGAAGGCAGATGAATGTTCCACAAAACCAAAAACTCCACCTTACACCACTTACCTAGCCAGTACATCACTTTCTGAATCTTTTCTCTTCCTTCACTAGTGGGACAGGAAGGATCTCAGAGGCGATTACTTGGACATTCTTTCTCAACGTTCCTTGAAGTAATCTGTTATCCGAGCCCAGGCTGTAGGAAACCTGGGGGCTGTGACAGAGCTTTTTAAGTCTCTCATTTTAAGACATTTTTTCTAGCCCTTGAATCACTTTTCTGGCTCTACACTGCACCCTCTCAAATGGTTCAGCAATTTTTTAAAAATGTGAACACCAGAATTGTACACAGTAGTCTAGTATCGATATCACCAGTGCCATATACAGAGGAAAAATCACCACCCTACTCCCATTTATACATCCTGTTGAATTGCTTATCCACTATGACCTTTAAATCCTTTTCAGAGTTGCTGCTTTCCAGGATGTAGTCCTTCATTCTGTCTGTGTGGCCTGCATTCTTTGATCGTAGGTGTATGTCCTGGCATTTGGCTCCATTAAAATACATTTTGTTTAAATGGGCCCAGCTTAACAAGAGATCCAGCTCACTTTGTATGACTGCTCTGTCCTTCTCATTTTTCATGTTGAGGTTCACAGCTCTATTACAACAGAAAGAAAAGGAGTACTCGTGGCACCTTAGAGACTAACCAATTTATTTGAGCATAAGCTTTTGTGAGCTACAGCTCACTTCATCAGATGCATCACGAAAGCTTATGCTCAAATAAATTTGTTAGTCTCTAAGGTGCTACAAGTACTCCTTTTCTTTTTGCGGATACAGACTAACACGGCTGCTACTCTGAAACCTATTACAACAGGTACTTCAGCCTGCCTGCAGCTTGGGGCAGAACTAGTCCTCTCCTGCCAGTAACAGACAGGTCTGCCCCACTCCCTGAAGTTCCCTCCAGTTTTTCTGCTTTCATAGCTGCAGCTGGCTCAAGCAGGACTCCCTGCTGCAGGGCTTTTTGTGAGGGGAGTGAAGCTTGAAGGTCAGCACACCAGATGGAAGATCGTGCCTGAATCCTGGTAGTCCCCGCCTAAGACTGTAGAGCTTAGCAACCTCCTTTGTTTTCCCTCTCCAATTCCTTGTGAGTCATGGATGGAGACCACCGGACACAGCATAGATGCTGTCAATGCCAGAAAGTGCAGAATGATGTCTTTGGGCCTAGGTCCCTCCTGCTCCCACCACTACAAGGGTCTGCCTTTCTGCACACGGATCTCTACTCATATTCCAAGCTAAGACCGCCAGGAGAAACAGACCTATCTGGCTTATGTGAATTCCATGCAATAGAGAGGCGTAGACCTTCTAGGGAGCCCATTCTGGAGCCCCAGGCCAGGGAGAGCCAAGTGGGGAGACTAATAAGCCCAGCCTCTTTGAGGATGGGATCGCTAACCACCATTCTGAAAATATTTCTAATCTCGGAGTCCAATTTTGCTCCCCCTCTGAAGCATGATTACGGGGACAAATTTCCAAAAGCAAAATAAAATCTGTGCTGTTTCCCCTGCTCTCCTTCACTGTTTGCAGCAGGGCAGATAAGTGCAGAAAAGACTAGGCCATAGACGTGCTGATTCCTCTAGATGTGCATACGCATACCACCACAAAGAGAAGCCTTCCTCCTTCAGGGAGGAAGGTTAGCAGTCCTAATCAAGTAAGAGAATCAAATAGTAAAATATTGTTTAATAAAAAACAAACCTGCGGATAGATTCTTTCAGGCAGGAGTTTTCTCTGGAAACCAGTAAATAACACGCCTAATGGCTTCTCTGTGTCAGGACATAGGACATGAGGTGGTGAATGGCAGCTCTCAGGACAAGAAAAAAATATGAGGGGAAAGCAGAAATTGAATTTATGCCTTTCTGGCTCTGGTCTCAGGCCTGATTAACCCGCCATTCGATCTTTGGATGCCTCTGTCACAGAGGAGGTCTGCTATTGCAAGATTAGTCCTCCAACAAGTTTAAAATGTATACTTGGAGGAAGATTCAAAGTAGCAGCCGTGTTAGTCTGTATTCGCAAAAAGAAAAGGAGTACTTGTGGCACCTTAGAGACTAACCAATTTATTTGAGCATGAGCTTTCGTGAGCTACAGCTCACTTCATCGGATGCTCAAATAAATTGGTTAGTCTCTAAGGTGCCACAAGTACTCCTTTTCTACTTGGAGGAAGTTATTCTTACATAACCTAAAAGAAAAGTCAACAAATAACTTATTCTACTGGCTGGTGCAAAGTCCATAGTTGCTTACCATATATAACTAGTAAAATAATAGTTTTGATGCCCCTGGGAGGGCTTTATTGTTGGTGTGTAAGAATACCCAAACAGGTCAAATCTCTGTAGTATAATGTTCTCAGCATGTTAAAGAAAAAGATTTTATACAAATCCCAGCATTGAGTACTTCAAGTCATCAACCTTACTAAAACCCCACTAAATCACAGAGCATGACTTTAGAACCTCATTCTTCTTCTTGCAGCACTACCCAGAAGGAACCTCTGCATGAGGTGGTGGTACACTTCCTATCCATTAGAGTAGGCCTTCTAATGGCTACTATCTCCAGTCAGACACATTGTTATTGGTTTTTTAATTTGAAGTTGGAAGCTTTTTCTGATGAGACCCAATATTGTATTTTTAATTCAGGTAGTTATTACACCTTAGTAATGAGGAGAAGATAAATATATTTATACATAATTTTGGATATCCACATTTTAAGGTGCCTTTGTACCCTTGGAGACACGTTGCTATAAAAATGCTATTGAAATTGATCTATGGACCTTAGCATAAAGAATAGGAAACTTTAATCCGTGCGTACCTTAAAATTTCCTTTCTTTGAGTAATAAGATCCACAGATCAAGCCAACTTGCAGACAAAATGGATCATCAGAACAGAGATGGAAATTGACATCCAAAGACCTGGGTTTGTTGACAGGTGGAATTTACCATCCCCTGAAGTAGAAGAAATTTTTCCCCCCCTCAAAGTATATTTAACACAATTTTTAATTGGGGAAAGTAGATTTGAATTATTCTGATTGTGAAAATTATCTCAACTGGAGGAAGCTTCAGAGGCAGGGCATTCCCCTGTGCTAATAACTGACAGGTCTTCTTCTGCCACCAAGCTGCAAACAGGCTGAAGAACTGATTGTAACAGATTTGTGGATATTATTACTTCAGGAAAGGAATCTTTCATGTAAGCACAGATACATTTTCCTATTTTGTATGTGTATTAAAAAAGCTATTTTTTTTTCATCCTAATCCTGGGCTCTTCATAGAAGCATAACCTTAAATTTAAAGTATTAATTGATAGAGCAGGGGCGGGCAAACTTTTTGGCCTGAGGGCCGCATTGGGTTTCCGAAATTGTATGGAGGGCTGGTTAGGGGAGGTTGTCTCTCCTCAAACAGCCAGGCATGGCCCATCCCTCGCCCCCTGACTGCCCCCCTGGGACTCCTGCCCCCATTCAGTCCCCCTGTTCACCGCCCTCTGACCACCCCCCCCCCCAAACTCCCCTACCCTCTATCCAACCCCCCCTTCCCCCTTACCGCACTGCCTGGAGCACCAGTGACTGGCAGCACGGCTGCACCAGGACAGGCAGTCGTGCTGCACAGCACAGAGCACCAGGTCAGGCTGGGCTCTGCAGCTGCGCTGCCCCAGGAGCTCACAGCCCCGCCGCCAAGAGCATTGCGCCAGCGGCGCAGTGAGCTGAGGCTGCAGAGGGAGGGGCTGGGGGCTAGCCTCCAGGGCCAGGAGCTCAGGGGCCGGGCAGGAGGGTCCCGCGGGCCGGATGTGGCCTGTGGGCCGTAGTTTGCCCACGTCTGTGATAGAGGCAGGCATTTAAATAGGTATTTTAGTCTTGTAAAGCTTTCTGGAGAATATAGAAGGTGGCGTACTTTGAACAGACATAGTTTTATGCAATTAAATGTTTCCTAACACTGAGTTTAGCAAACAACCCCCAACTGTTGGACATTGTTTCGACATAGACCCTGTGCTATAGAAAAATCCATTTGCCTATTTCTGACATTCTTACAGCATATTTTTATCCATCTGGTCCAAATATTAGATAGCTAAATCAAAGGTGTAAATCTAGAAGATTGAAAACAAAAATTGTATCATGAAATTTTTCTCTTCTATGAACAAAAGACTGAACTTTGTCAGGTGAAATATTTCTAAAGATTTTTGAGGCAATTCAATACCAGTTAAAAGAATGAAGCTGCTTCAGCATATATCCCGTGTGTCTGATTCTTGGTGATACCTCATTAGTGTGTGGTGCTTTATAGCCTATAAACATAAACGCTTTCTTGTGTGATTCTATTTAGCAGCATTCAAAGAAAAGGGGAAACTAAAAATGTTCAGTTTAAGGGGAATGGTACGTCATCACTGCACGTGCGAAAACACATCATGGTATACATCTATTAAACATGGAGTTTGTTCCTTCTGGCTATGCCTGAACTGTTGAACTCTAAATGCCATTTTAGATATTGTCTCACTGCAATTTTAAGTTTTTGATGATATTACATGTAATAAAATGAGTTTACTATTTTTAACCCAAAATTACTCCTTTCCACTCAGCAGTTTAGTTGTATATTTCTATAATCTACCTGCTGATTTAAAAAAAAAAAAAAATTCATACCAGACTCCCGAATCTTACTGTTCTGCTAAATAAAATGCAGGAAGTTCCTTAAAGTGATACCATCCGTTTAAAAGCACACTTCAGTCTGAAATTTTATTTCCTTTTATTTACAAGCATCACCTAAAACAGCTATAACAGAAAGCTTTGTTTGTGAATAAACTCTCAGATAGCACTGTACTAAGCTCAACACAGTTTCTTTGAATTTGCTAATTTAATCTGGTTATTTTTTTAACCTACTATATCAATCCTTCCATAGTCCTTCAGTGTCAGCAACTACAACACAAAGGAAAATGACTGCATTCCACAACTTGTTGAGAACAAAGTTTCGTATAAATCAGAACATTGCATCTATATAAATAGATACTCTAAAAATCTTAAAATGAAAATTAGGTCCCTTGAAATGTCACAAGATTAAATTGAAACTCTAACAGTGGATCTCCCTAATGGCAACTCCTGGCAGTCCTAGTAATGAATTGTATTAAACCTTTGGGATCCCTTTTTCACTGACTCTGCCATACAAATTTTCTCACTTCCTGGACAACACAGACTTCAAAGTATGTCAGATAGTAACTATTGCCATCTTGGAATGGGCAAGAAACTTTTAGACACAAAAATGAAATTGTCCCTTTAACCTGGGTTTAAAGTTTTTAAGGACCCAATTCTGCCCTCTCAGTTGAAGAGAAGGCTGAATAGACTTGTGGCAATTACAACAAAAGTTAGTAATTGTAGCCCAGACTAATCCCAGATGTAATTCCACATAAATCAATTCATTCTTATGTGTATGGAAAAAAAAATTCTAGTGAACCTGTTCTGAAGATTTTCTTGTGTTAAAGGTGTGAAGTTTTTCAACAAAGTTATGGAAAAGGTGATAGTCACCATGTTTTCACATGTTCTGGAACAATACTGTAAATGTGAAGATGGGACAAAACCCAATAATTAAACCATTTAACAGCAGTTGGGTATACCTAATTCTGACAGTCATTGTCAGCAATAGTGCATTTTCCTACTGTGAATGGTTCCATAGAGGCTAAGACTGTTTTCAAGGCAGCACAGTGAGACAGTGACAGAGATGGGACTAGAGTTTAGGATTTTTGGCTCCCAGGTTTATGCTTCGTCCACTAGAACTCACTGTTTCCATGATGGAACACATCAAGTTAGTTTGCTGCTAGTCATTCTTAACATGATACAAAATTATCTCTGTTTTAACACATAACCAAATAAACAATTAAAAGTAGGTTTCAGAGTAGCAGCCGTGTTAGTCTGAATTCGAAAAAAGAAAAGGAGTACTAGTGGCACCTTAGAGACTAACCAATTTATTTGAGCATAAGCTTTCGTGAGCTACAGCTCACTTCATCGGATGCATCCAATGAAGTCAGCTGTAGCTCAAGAAAGCTTATGCTCAAATAAATTGGTTAGTCTCTAAGGTGCCACTAGTACTCCTTTTCTTTTTTCGAATACAGACTAGAGTACTAGTGGCACCTTAGAGACTAACCAATTTATTTGAGCATAAGCTTTCTTGAGCTACAGCTGACTTCATTGGATGCATCCGATGAAGTGAGCTGTAGCTCACGAAAGCTTATGCTCAAATAAATTCGTTAGTCTCTAAGGTGCCATTAGTACTCCTTTTCTTTTTAATTAAAAGTAGATGCACTTTCCTAAAACCAGGTCATATCATTTAACTATAGAATATAAATCACTTGGAAGCCAGCTACTTGCCATTGCAATTTATATCACACCTTTAACTTTTCCCCCACCATTTTACATTTCGCTGTATGTTGCCATGTGATTAAAGACTATACATAGACCTACAGCACAGACTTCTGCTACTCGAGGTACCAGACTAACTGATAACAGTAGTCAGGTTGTCTTCCTCTATGTGGGGAAGACAGTAGGGCAAGTTGAAGCAGACATTTTTCCAGTGGATTTCACAGCTATTTGCTGGCAGCAGAAAAATTTTTAATCTTGGGGTCTGTTCCACATTCTGAGGGGAGTGGTCCCTAGTGGTTACAGACATACTTGGACACCCCCTTCCTCCCCCGCACATAGACGCTTCTGGTCCCTCCAACCTGTGTTGTCTTGATACCTCCTTCACCCTTGATACCCCTACACAGGCCTGGTTCTAGTTTCTTCTGTATTCCAGTCAGGCTGTTGCCTCCTCCTTGCTGCCTCGGTACCAGCACTGGAGAGCATCTCCCTGTTCTCAGTTTCTGTGCCTGTCACCGTAATGGCTCCTGGCTGCAGGAAGCATTTACATGGAAAGTTCTGCTCAGCCTTGGGCTGAAGCATACTCCAAACAAATGGAATATTTGTAGAATTTAGTTGCCAAAGTCTAGAAAGTCTCTACTGAACATGTGTGAACTTAAGATTTTTCGGAGGCTTACAACTTAACCAAATTTGGGTGAATATTCACTAGTATGGCAGAAAGCATATCCCTGCTAAATGTCAAGTCCCTGCTCCAAAGCATAGAGTTTCTCAATTAAACATCTGAGGGTTTTTTTGAAATTGGGAAAATCCTATTTTGCCATAATCCTTCTGAGAAATGCCTGAGCTGTTTTTGCTGAATTTTTCAAAAACATTCTGTAAGGCAGACTACCCGCTTTGAAAACATCAGCCCAAAGGGTTAGTTTGGCAAAGTTGTAAGCTGCTGAGAACTGGGTCTTATAATGGAAAGTGTCAGGCAGCCATAACTGTAAGTGATTGTAGTAAAGAGGAAATAATCACTGAAGGCATGTTCCAAACTATTTAACTCATGTTTGTGATTTTGATCTGAACAGTATGCAAGCCCTACATTCAGTTAAGTATTACAATACTGGTAAAATGTACTGTACTTGATGAGATATGAAACCAACGTCTTGGCCAGTTGTGGCCATTAAAGATCCTGTGGTATTTTTCATAAGACATGGGAAATGAACCCTGGTGTCTTAACTATATTCAGACTCTGCTACAACCCTTACAGCTTCAGGTAGATACAGTATTTTTCATGTCCTCCTAAAATGTTGTGTAGTATTGCTCTTTGCTGTGTAACAGTGGCTTTGTGTCAGAGTTGGCTGCACTCTAATGGATGGTAAAGTCCTGCAAAACCTTACCTGTGACTCTTCCTGTGGAAGTCAGTGAGATTATTCCTATGGTTAAAGACTACTCATGAAATAGACTACAGGCCAGATCCTGCAAACCGTCAGTTTGAGTTGCTGATGTGCTTTGGGATCCTTTAATTTTAAAGGTATTTCACTGTATAAATGCGTGTTCTAAATTCACCTAATTGTAAACTATTTTAGCTGTATTCTAATAAAAGATAATGTGTTTTGTAATTTCTTCCAATTGAAGTGATTGTGTCTTGGGAATTCACAGGGTCAACGATTTGAAGATAGGTGCCCTAGTAGGTGTTGACAAATATGGAAACAAATACTATGAAGACAAAAGGTATTTTTTTGGTAAGTATAGTAAACTGAATATCCTAGTAACTTCATATAGTTTATCTAGATTCTGCTGCTGAAATGGAAATGAAATACATTGCATGGTTTCCTTATGCATGATTTGTATGTATTTTTGATACCACTCCTCCTAATTCAAACACTTCGCAAAGAAGTTGAAGCCAGCATCATAATGGGCAGATTTAAGCTAATTGGAGTACCTTAACTGAGAGTTTCCATTGATTTAAAATGATTAGATTTCTTATTTAATCTTAACTGTGAACGTCATGTCTTTTTAATGGTGTTTTCCCACTAACTACAGCATTCCCTTAAGAATTTTTATCCTTAAGATACTGATAGATATGCTCTCAACTTTGACTTCTCATTAACCTTTAAGAAAAAAAAATTGGTTTGGGAATTTTTTATTTAAAAATAGTCATAATTTAGGATTGTGGAAAGGTGAAGTTTAGGGAGGCATTCTCCTTTCCTGATCATTTCTCTGAGATCTGCAGAAGGAGACCCAGGTGCCTGTGCACCTCCTCAGATCCCTCCTAAGAAAGGAAGCCTATCTTTTGGGAACCTTTTGGAGAGGCGTAGGAGTTAGGGCTCTGCTTAGGTAAGGTACATCAATACCCTGGTAAATCTTAGGAGGTTTGTGGGTGGGAAGGTCAAAATCCACCTCTTGCAAGCATCAGTCTCCTAATCACCCAGGAGGTTTCTGGAGCCTCCTTGAATGCAAACACTCCAATTGTCTTCCCAGGCACAGCCCCGGTAGGATCCTCTTCCCCAAAGAAGCTAAAATAGGCTTTTTTAGGACTTATCTGCACATTGAGGTTTTTGGGAGTGAAGTGGCTTTTGATGAGCTTCCTAAGGGTTTCAGATGGCTTTCTAGCTTTAGGAGGCCCACAAGAAGGGGGGCAAATGCCGTCTGTCATCTTCCCCACAATTCCAGCCCATTGCTCTATCGAGAGCCTCCCTAAGCAGTAGCTAGCTTAGTCTCATGATGGTTGGGTTCCCTTTTTGTGTATCGTAGATGTACAGGAGTGTGTGTAGGTTTGTCTGCAGTAGAGTTCTTGAATTGGTGCCAGTTAGCTTGTTAGCTAATGTGTTTGTAAAGTGTCCTGACATTTACAAACACTTGTTCTAAGTGCAAGTTGTCAATCACCCATGGTAAACCATCAGTTAATGTGAGTTAAAAACTCTAGTGTAGACAATTAGCAGCCCCTCATTTGCCAGCAAAGAGTTGCCATTATCTAGCAGTTGCAGATAAGTGAATGGCCAGTTTTGTGGAGCTGCAGCCAGGGAAGAAAGCACTGGGGTGTGCCTTTGCTGGCTGCAGCCCTGCAAACTTGCCTGTATGAAGTTAGTAGAAGGGAGTAGTGCTGCAGCCCAGATGCTGGGGCTTTCTACAGGGAGTGGAGACACTGAGGTCCCACAGAGCTGCACAATACTGCTCCCTGTGCTCACCAGGATTTGGGGCTCAGCACATCCCTGCGCTACCTGCCTTGAGTGCAGCCCAGTGAGCACAGGGAGAGTTACCATGAGGCTCCAGCATTTAATAGATTAATATACATCTATATTAATCCCAGAACGTGTGTCCATAATGGTAAATAATCTGTTTATTAGCAAAAATAAGCAAATAATAAACAGAACTGGCACTCACGCTGAAACAATAGGCAGTTAGCAGCTCTAGGTAGGTTGCTCTCTGGCAGAAGCTACAACCTCTGTGTCACTGAATGTCCAGACTCACTGTGACCTTTGGTTTCTGGCTCTGGTCTAAAGGGGACATGTCCTATGGCGGCTTCCACTCCTCCATAACTTTGCTTAGGTTTATGTGCTGAAGGTCTTGGCAAGATGGTCACAGGGATCTGAGAGAGACATAAGGGCCCTGGAGCAGCTACCCAGATTTCCAAGCAGCCCTATTTAGGGATGGCCTGCTTTCCTCGTGTGAGAGTGGCCTGAAAAAAGGTGAGGCAAATGAGCTCTGCCTCATTTTTTGTTTAAATCCTGGCTCAGCTGTTTTTATAAACAGAATTGCTTGCCGGAATATTTTGACTTTGAGCCCTGGATTTGACTTTGATCTGAATTCAAATTTGAGGGAAATGGCTGTGCTGAGTAACGAGTTTGCAAGTTTCAGAATTGGTATTGCATCTCTTTGGGAAACTTGGCTCTCAGACGCAGGCTTTATAAGGGAGAAGGACTATGCTATTTCCTGGCATGGCAAACCTGAAGGAGTAAGGAGAGAGCGTGGTGTAGGTTTTGCTATCAGAAATGAACTTATGTCATTGTGTGAAGGTCCGATGGCAGTGTCCATACGTATCATGATACTTCGTGTTAATCTAGAACTCATCCGTGCATACACCATGCTCTGTAAAGAGCGATGGTGCCATTGAGCAAAAATAAAATATTGCCTCTGGTGAATTGGGGTTCTGTCTGTACAACACGCTATTGAACTTTTAATTATAATTATCTTCCATTTTTTATTTTGGGAATAATTATTTTTAGCTAATACAGTGTTGTTTGTCAAATTTAAGGTCGTCATAGATGGGTTGACTATACTACTGAAATGAATGGCAAAAATACATTCTGGGAAGTGGATGGAAGCATGGTGCCACCGGAATGGTAAACCAACTAGTCTAATAATAATCATTTTGTGTATGTTGTATGATTGCATGTTGCACATTCTTCTACATAAATTCTTAGTTATAAGGCAGATGGAGGTAAATCTGACCTCAAGGTATCATAGTTTTCCTGGACTCTGCCTTTCTGTATAGGGTGAAAGTCTTTCTGGCCAGATGATTTTTATTTTTAGTTAGAAAACGTCTTAGTTTATGGGTTTGAGAGCACACAGGGAGTGGCACCACTGAGTTTCCAGGGGAATGTTTCTTTAGAAAAAGGGTCTCCCTTCATGAACCCAGCCATGTCCCCAGTCTTCTCACCCCTCCAGAACTATGGATCCTCAAACGTGCAAGGTTACAGTGCTTACGGGAACCAGGGGCACATGTGATTACAACTGAAATAACTAGTGATAACTGAAGTGACATAGAAGAGTTGATACTACTACTGGATGTACTGAGACTCTGGTTAAGGCCCCAGTCCTGCAAGCTGCTCCATAAGGCAGACCCCTGTGCCCACACAGAACTCAATTGAATTCAGGGGGGTCTGCTTAGGTACAGGAGGCTGCCCATGTGGGAGAGCTTAGAGGTTCAGGACCCAACTTGTTAAATGCCTCTGGGACATGCAGGATCTTCTGAAAGTCAGAGTGGGCTCTCTCTTACGCTGTATGGACAAAATATGGACCCTATTACTGATTGGGGCCTATAGGCAAATAACTTTAAGCTTTAAACTTAATCTCCCCACTCTCCAGGCTTCCATCTTCTTTCATCCCCTGTTCAGCCAAAAGTGGAGGAGAATTTATGTATGCATGGAGAGTCCAAACTGATTTTTAAGAAGGTGTGCATATGCTAGTGCTTGAGTCCTTTTTAAAAAAAGTGTCTGAACTCAGGGCAGTGGGAGGCCCCAAGGGGCATTGCGGGAGCTGGGTGAGGACCCAGAGAGCTGGGGGTGATTCTCTGCAGAGCCTGTCCCTTCCCCACCTCCTTCCTACCAGTTAGGCTGATGAAGTGGGTTATAGCCCACAAAAGCTTATGCCCAAATAAATTTGTTAGTCTCTAAGGTGCCACCAGGACTTCTCATTGTTTTTGCTGATACAGACTAACACAGCTACCCCTCTGAAACCTGAATAATCTGTTTCCTCTCAAATAGTCAGCTTCCTAACCTATTCATAGTGTGGTCTGCCTGAGAAGAGTCATCCTTGTGCTTACATGACTTTCAGTCTTCTGTTGTTTTTTATTCCTTCAGTACTGTTATTCAATACTGAAATAAGTAATGTACACTGTTACCTACATACTAAAGAGTCCAAAGAACCAATGTTTGTAGCCTAGTCTAAAATGAGATGTCTGGATAGAGATTAGTGAAGACACCAAGGTTGCTCTCAACTGGTACCTTTTACGACGACCAGAACTGAACATGTTCTCCTTTATGGATTCCTATTAGACAAACCTGAAAATAAATTTATTCTGGCAGTTGTTTCCAATGGGCAGACAAGTATAAATGTCTTAGTTGCCTCTGTGATATATGCTCTGAAACTTCTCATTACAGTTCTATAGCTGTGTAGAACTTGTATTGGTACAGCAGCTTTGAAGGTTTATGCTTGTATTAAATCTGCCCAGACCCAGGACCTTTTATGTCGGGGACTAGATTGCACAATGGGTTAGCTCATGAGAAATGAGTTTGATGGTCTTGCCCCAGTCCCCATTTATGCATGTCACAAAAATCACTGCTTAATGAATTAGGCACAATTGTCAGTCTTTGTTGAAATGCCTGTGAGTGGGTAACTAGAGAATTGCAGACAAAAACTAAAGTATAGTGGCAGAGCTATGTAGGCAATTTTGCTGTGTACATGCTGATACCAAGCTGGTTTGGAGTCTGCCCCATCTGTTGCTCACTTTCACAAGCACTAACTTCACTCATCATTTTACTGTTTTGGTTTTCTTTTGTAAAAAAAATCACTTTCAACTGAGGGCACATTTTGATGTGCTGAACTTTCTGTGGGTTTCTGAATAAAAGTAATAGGAGAAGATACTTTTTACTGTCGATCTATAAATTCTTTTTTCATTGCATTGGGTTGCCGAGTTTATTATTGTTTAGTCTTTTTCTTATCCACAGTCCTAATCAGTATGTACATTTTTTTGAGGGTGTGGAAATCATCTTGCTGAGTTGTAGGCTTTCCATCTACTCCTTCATCCCAGGCGAATGCTTTGCTCCTTGACACTCCATTCAGTTTGCCTTTCCATTGGCTGTGATTACATCTTCTGAAAGTAAAAAAAGTTTACAATAGTGTATTGCTGCCTCGTGTGGTCTATACATCTCTCTTCCTAGATACAAGAAGCATGATTTAAAGGTTTCTTGTCCTGGATGGCCAGTTGTATTATTTGAACCTAGCCACTGATGTGGTAGAACAACATATTTCCTGTTGCTCAGCTACTGTCAGCATATTTGGCTTAAATTTGTATACTCTTTGCCTTTCACATATTTAAAGAATATCACAGAGCTAGGTGGGCATTGCCTTTATTTAATGTTTACCACTACTTGAGTGATTTACTTATTTATATATGAAGTTTATACTTTAATTGTACAAAATATTGTTGCTGTTCATGTATTACAGTGTGTATAAACTGTAGTTACATCCAAAATAGGGATTCTGATGCTAATATAAATTACCCACTTGGGATTAATCAAATAATTTGAGTTTAGAGCTGATAACAGGCACATCTGATTGTCACAGATTTACCAGCAAAGCAAGATATAACCAGCAAATTAAAATAAGCTAAATACATTTCAGAAATGGGCCAATTAAGAAAAATAGGTTAAGGCACATAAATCTGACTCATTTCTAAATGTGCTTTAAATTATTTAGTTTAGATGTGTTAGATTAGAGTTTTTCTTATTTAAATATTACACCTACCCTGTGAATGCCTGAATGTCATTGATGTATTGATGTATCTGGCTTATTTTAAAAACTGTATCTAAATATCAGTTGACTGTTTGATTTGATTGACTGGACTATAAGGTGGATAGAAAGCTGGCTAGATGGTCGGGCTCAACGGGTAGTGATCAATGGCTCCATGTCTAGTTGGCAGCTGGTATCAAGCAGAGTGCCCCAAGGGACGGTCCTGGGGACGGTATTGTTCAATATCTTCATTAATGATCTGGAGGATGATGTGGATTGCACCCTCAGCAAGTTTGCAGATGACACTAAACTGGGAGGAGAGGTAGATACGCTGGAGGGTAGGGATAGGATACAGAGGGACCTAGACAAAATAGAGGATTGGGCCAAAAGAAATCTGATGAGGTTCAACAAGGACAAGTGCAGAGTCCTGCACTTAGGATGGAAGAATCTCATGCACCGCTACAGACTAGGGACCGAATGGCTAGGCAGCAATTCTGCAGAAAAGCACCTATGGGTTACAGTGGACAAAAATCTGGATATGAGTTCACAGTGTGTCCTTGTTGACAAGAAGGCCAATGGCATTTTGGGCTGTATAAGTAGGGGCATTGCCAGCAGATCGAGGGACGTGATCGTTTCCCTCTATTTGACATTCGTGAGGCCTCACCTGGAGTAGTGTGTCCAGTTTTGGGCCCCACAATACAAGAAGGATGTGGAAAAATTGGAAAGCGTCCAGCGGAGGGCAACAAAAATTATTAGGGGATTGGAACACATGACTTATGAGGAGAGGCTGAAGGAACTGGGATTGTTTAGTCTGCGGAAGAGAAGAACGAGGGGGATTTGATAGCTGCTTTCAACTACCTGAAAGGGGGTTCCAAAGAGGATGGCTCTAGACTGTTCTCAGTGGTAGCAGATGGCAGAACTAGGAGTAATGGTCTCAAGTTGCAGTGGGGGAGGTTTAGGTTGGATATTAGGAAAAACTTTTTCACGAGGAGGGTGGTGAAGCGGTGGAATCTCCTTCCTTAGAAGCTTTTAAGGTTAGACTTGACAAAGCCTTGGCTGGGATGATTTAGATGGGGATTGGTCCTGTTTTGAGCAGGGGGTTGGACTAGATGACCTCCTGAGGTCCCTTCCAACCTGATATTCTATGATTTCTTCACTGAGTTATGGAATTGCTTTCTGCAAATCACCAGAAGACTTTAAAGCTTGCTGGTTTTTAGCTGCTAAAGCACAGTGCTTCCATTTTAATAGGACATCAGTGGCATCCTACCTTTTCTAGTGTGCTCTCACTTGCTGCAGCAAAACTCCCTAAATTGAGTAATGCTGTATCAATTTCAGTGCATTGCTGGCATAATATAGTTGGAGTAAAATAAGATTTTGAAAATTTCAAGGGATCTGAATATGGGGAGAGACATGGTGAACCAAGATGGGTATCTTTCTGAATTGTCATCTATTACTAGTGAAAGGGCTATGAACACACCAAATAGAATGTAAAGAGATGATTGTCATCTTAGTCACTTTGTTCCAGCTATTTGAGAGGTAATCTCTGCTAAGTGCTTGAGAAAACAAATACCACTTTAGGCATAGGGAAATAAGAATGTGATGGTGGTTCGTGGTGTTTGGGTGGAATAAAGTCAGAAAGTTCAAACAATATTTATTTTCTCTTGTGGTGGTTTTGGAGTTGAGACTGAGATGAATGATGGATTCTTATGGACTTTAAAATGGAGTGTGTTAAATTATGGTGATTCTTTTATGCACATTTCCGTGGATAGGCAAAAGTTATCTATGTAGTTAATATATGTTACTAACCCTGCACAGTGTCATGCTGTGTTTTCCTGTGCAGACATAGTCTAATCATATTAGACTTTCTTTTGCTGTTTTTGAGATCATAATCTGATTTTGTTTTCTCCAACTGTTGGAGTTTTGCTGATCTTAGAAGGAATGATGTGCTAGTCTAAAATTAGAATGGGTCTCCGCCGGTGCAGAGTTTTCCCTATTGTGTATGCAATAGAACTGTCATATAGGTGCCAGGTTCCCTCCCCAATTTACTGAAGTTTATCAATTTCAAGATTAATCTTATTTTGGAATCCTACTGGATTTTTGTTTACTGTTTCCTCAGACTGAGTCACTAGTCATTTGGTAGAAAAATATTTTCTTAGGATACAATAGTTCCATGGATCAGAGTTGCACTCTTGTGTTTAGGTAGTATTTATAGGTCATCTAAACCAGCGTTGGACAAGCTAGTCCTCCTGCTATTGCAGAATTGTTTTCTTTTACTATATATTTTAGTTCACTCTACAGTCTAATATAAACTGTTATAAGCAGTGATGCTCTTATTGTTTCTCTTGGGGAAACTGTTTCCCCAATCTAATAGATTTCCTGCTAGGAAACTCGTATGTGGCATATTTTTCTCTTGTACTTTTTCTGATGAGAGACCCGATGTACCTTATGGCTTGAACTTAGTCTGCAGGAAGATTCCTATATTTTGTGGTACTTTAGTGACTCACTCATAATTTCGTACCATTTTAGGTACATTTTAAAAAACTGAAGTTTCGTTAACAAAATATGAGAGAGAATAAAATAGTAAAATTGAAGTGAACAGCAAAACAAAGGAATTTTACAGAAGTCCCTAAATTTTCAGTATGTCAGTACAAAAGTCTGTGGCAATAAGCAGCATTGGGGTTTTTGCAGCTGTACAGGAAACAAATGGGCCTTTTGGTACCCAGGAATGTGTGGAAGGTGGTTTAGGATTGTGCGATAAGCATATACTCTGTCTGTCTGTCTCTCTCTCTCTCTCTCTCTCTCTAAGGTACTTATGTTGTCCCCAGTACTACAGCGAACCTCCTCATACCCCCTCCCTCGGTGTCCATATCGTCTTTGGTTCACAGACTTCCTCCGGCTCTCCACTCACCCTCTGCTCCACCTCTGCATGCACCCAACCCTCCTCAAGGCCGCTCCAACACCCCAAACCCAGGCCTGCTCCACCTCACGGCTTGGTATTTGGATGGGGCTTGCACATAGGCATGGCGTGCTCCTCCGCTGTGTGTAATATCCTCACACACAGCAGACGAGCCTCCACCAGGGACTGTTATCAAGCAAAATGGAAATGATTCACCTCCTGGGCTCACTGCCATCAATACCCCCTGGACACTATATCTATTCCTATTATACTGGACTATCTCTTCCAACTCAGAACGTCAGGCCTCTCCCACAGCTCCATACCAGTCCACTTGGCAGTGCTCAGTGTTTCCCCCCCCCCCCCCCCCCCAATAGATGGTGTCTCCATCTTCACACACCCAGCCACTGTTGTCGTCCTCTTTCTTTCTTTTTCCTTTATGCCGCATTTCCTGGTGAGGGTCACGGCAGCAGTGTGGAGAAGAGTAGGGAAGACCAGACCTCCCTTTTTCCTCCACAGCAGGTTCCAGCTGCTCCTTGGGGATTCCCAGGCCAGCTGGAAGATATCATCCCTCCAGTGTATCCTTGGTTGGCTTCGGGGCCTCCTCCCAGTGGGACATGCCCAGTAGAGTTCCAAAGGAAGCCTCCCACCGGACATCCTTATCAGGTGCCTGAACTGCCTCAGCTGGCTCCTCTTGATCTGGAGAAGTAGTGGCTCTACTCTGAGGCTCTCCTGAATAGCCAAGCCCCTCACCCTGTTTCGGAGAGTATGCCCAGCCCCGCTGTGGAGAAACTTCATTTCCGTCACTTGTACCTGCGATCTTGTCTTTTCAGTCATTACCCAAAGTTCATGACCATAGGTGAGGATAGGGAGGTAGATTGACCTGTAAACCGAGAGCTCCGTCTGAGAACTCAGCTCCCACTTCATCACCATGGATCGATACAGCATCCGCATCGCTGCCACCGCTGCACCAATCTGCCGGTCAATCTCATGCTTCTGCTTACTGTCACTCCTGAGCAAGACCTGTAGATACTTGAACTCTTCCCCTAGATACTTGAGCTGAATCTCTCCTGAATTAGGGATACTGGGACCCACCCCTGGAGTCAGGCCTGGGGGTGATGTTAGGGGAGTGTCTGGTGGCCAGGCCACCCATATAACCTAGTTAGGCCCAGTGCGAAAAGGCGATGTGGATCTGCTCCGTTGGCTGACCTCCCACGAGGTAAAGGGTAAGGGTCAGGTGCAACTCCAGGATGACAGCAGGAGAGATGGACCACAATGGATTGGCCCTCTGCAATGGAAATCCAACCACTATTTGCTTCCTAAAAGGTCTGCTCTACATCTTTCCACCGGTATTCAAACCTACCCCTTCTTGGGATCTTGACATAGTTCTTTCTGCCCTCATGAAACCACCCTTTGAACCCCTCAGCGAGACAAGTTAACGAACTAGCAGCCATGGTGGCCGATCTCCCTTACGCTGTCTTCCACAAAGACACAGTCTCCTTGCAACGGCAGCCAATATTCATTCCAAAGGTGGTGTCTGAATTCCACTTCAACCAGTGCATCCATCTCCCAGTCTTCTATCCCAAACCCCATGCCTCCCACAGGCACAAAACGTGACACACTCTTTACTTCTGGTGTGCACTAGCTTTCTAACTCCAACGAACCCATGCCTTTCATGTTTCACCCAAGCTCATCCATACCTTGATGTCTCACTATCCCATCGCCTGGCAGCGGCTGCAGATGCAGCCATAGGCCATTCCGTACTACAGAGTATACTTTCTCATGAGTCCTAGCACCCAGCTCCACGCTGATCACTGATCGTTACTCACCCACATTTGGAATCCATATAGGGACCATCATTCGAAGAAGAAGAGGAGGTTACTTACCTGTAACTGGAGGATCTTTGAGATATGTAGTCCCTATTTGAATTCCAATACCTGCCCTCCATCCCCTGCTCTGTTGTGGACTACACTACTTAGCAATAAGAGGGATACTGGAGCGATGTCAACCCATATAGCCTCTCATAGCCTCGGCTGCAGACAGAAGGGTGACACACAACGCACGTATGGGTCAACAGACACTGCTACAAAATTGCTTTGGTGCATGCACACCCACGTTTTGGAATCTAAATAGGGACCACACATCTCAAAGACCCTCCAGTTACCACCTCTTTTCCCATTTTCTCTTAATGTCCTCCCCATTCCCTTGGATTAATTCTTCATAATATACACACAGTCTGAACCTATCTGTACTCTTGCTCAACTCCTCAAACTTCTGATGAAAGAACCCTTATTTCAGAAACATGAGGAATTGCTACTTTTGCTTTAAAACTGCTGTTGCTGCTGGAATCTTCCAGAAAATAATGATAAAGCAAGGGATGGGGAAGAGATGTCAAAGAATGAAAAACAAAACTTTTTTTTTTTCCAGAATAGGAACTGTGGAGTTTCATCCATTCGCTAACTCCACAATAAACTACATGTTTTGTGACTGAATCTGACCCTACTGCAGTCCTATTAGCTGCCATGGTTACCACCCTATTACTGTACAATAGACTAGTAGCTTCCACCAGCGCAACAGAAGTGAAAGGAAAATGGAAACAAGGGGGAGAGGGAGAAGGTAAATGCAGACAGAAGCCATCATCAATTAATCCTAACAGAAATAAGTGTGGTGTCAATTTCATTTCTCTCTGTTCTCCTCTCCCATAAGTGGGCAAAAACACAAAAAAGTAATTGGAGATAATCTCTTTTCTGTCCACTTTCACTGTAGTCAAAAATTAAATCCCAGATTAGCCCTCCATTACAATATTTTACATTCTGTTAATGCATTGTAAATATGATTCACACACTGGCTTTAATAAACACCTGGCTGCTCTTTTATCTTAATGCAGAATTGCATTAAATGCCCTACCATTGTTAATTTTATTTAATTTCTTGAGAAAAATGGCATGGTCTTTTGAACCCACGCAAGTGGTATCTCAGCCTTGCAATTACAAGTACTATATTAACTACAATGTTATGTAGTCTTAATACCTGTTCGACCACTTGTATGTTGCATACTTGGCTCTAATCTCTTGTGGCTTCACTTTGAACTATCCTTACTTTAAATTTTAAAAGAATATAAAAATTAAGTGCTACCTGATCTTAGGGAAACTTGACTGTTTTTAGCTCTTCAAATTAATATCTATTTCTCTTTCATCCTTAATTCATCTAAGTAGAGTTCTAGAGGCTTGACTAGCCCTAGGCTGCTCTGCAATATGCTGCTTCTCTTCTAGTACGTTTCAGGAAACTGTCTCAGCTTTTTTAAAGCTTCTGTTTGCCCTCTTGTATCGCCTCCTGCCCATATAACTTGTCAATTTCTAATGCAGGTTTAAAGTGATTAATCATTTTTGGGTCCTTTTGTATTGTTTCATATAGAAAACCCATCAGGAAAGAATTTGCACAGAAATCTGGCTACATCTGAGGTACATGTCCATTGTAGTTCATAAAGAGCTTTCCTTGAGATTCTGGAAATAGAGTATGCAGACTTTTTTGTATTTCAAAAGATTATTTGAGGAGACTGCTGAGGAGAGGTCTTCCCAAAATAAACAGGATGGGTCATTTTCCACTTTTTCCACAGGTTAGCCTAAGGGATACCATTAAAGTACCTTGCTTGAGACAACAAAATTAGTCATCTAAACACACAATAGTATGTCATTTTGGTCTCGCATGTATAGGTTTCATGACTGGGCTTTCAAAGGAAAGCTGCAGTGATTGGTTATAATACCTTTAAACAGACAAAAATGTACTGAATAAGATACCTGAGCTTTTAAAACAGCTTGTAGAAATAACTGTTTGTGCTTCAGTTCCTCTATAACTGCACAGTGCTGGTGTGTCTCTGAGGACTAATGGTTTTCTTTATACTTCCAAGCAGAA
Source organism: Chelonia mydas (assembly GCF_015237465.2). Classification (NCBI taxonomy): domain Eukaryota; kingdom Metazoa; phylum Chordata; order Testudines; family Cheloniidae; genus Chelonia; species Chelonia mydas. The sequence continues at coordinate 266,487,103 of NC_057849.1, forward strand.
AGTCCATTATGATGTGGGTTTTTAAATTATTGAACTTAAGTGTTAAATTTGAACTGTAAAAGTTTCATGCTGATCTTCCAAAGTTTCCAAATATCTAGGTAGCCTAGCAGTGATTTAATTATTTCAAAATATATTTAATATATTTTTAAAAGATTTTACTGATTTACTCCTTGATTAAAAAAAGAAAAGGAGTACTCGTGGCACCTTAGAGACTAACCAATTTATTTGAGCATAAGCTTTCATGAGCTACAGCTCACTTCATCGGATGCATGGAACACTGCAGTAAAGTGAAGCTCGGGAATAGGGCAAAACTCGAAGGTTTTCTAGTTTTCTGTGGACTGAGGTACTTAAGAAACTCATGGAATAGTCTATCAGACTATTAAAAAGTGTGCATATCACACACCCATACAGATGCAGATGTTAGACATTATGCAACTTTTAAATGACACGGTCAGCTTGAAATCTAGTCACTTTAAAATGAGCTAAAATAGGTTTCTTGTACTCCACCTGTCCAGGTCTCTCTGCCAATATTTGTGGTTTTACAACCACATTCCAATCACTTTTTTCACCTGTGGCTATGCAAAACTCCCACAAAGCCATTCAAGAAAAGAAAACTGACACGCAACAGTGTTAGATATAAAGTAAATAAACTGAAAAATATTTTTTTAATTATATTCTTAGGGGTTATTACTCATCACGTTAGGTTAAAAGTAGTGTGACTTCTACGGTGACTGTACACTTACGATTGTCAGCAGAGCTGAAAAGTGAAAATACAAAATATTCTGAAAGGTACTGATATTGGAGATCTATCAGTTGAAAACTTGACAGTTCCTTTCCTGTGACATACATTCATGAACTGCCATACCTGGGCACAATTATTTTGCTTGTGATTCCAGAAAGAATGGTGGAGTCCCCTTTTTTTTCTTCCCCTCTTTATCTGACTATGATTGAGTACTGAAATGATAATGTGATGTTTTATTCCATACCAGCTAATTACCTCTGTCCATAAGTTCATATAAATGAAATATGGCAGTAAGGGGAAAAAAACATGAAACAAAGTTCAGCACCTCGCTTGTTTATCCTACTGTCTATAAAACTGTAACTAAGTTGGCTAACTTCAAAAAATTCTACTTTCTGATCAAGTACTCTTTAAACTGTGTGTTCTGTTCTGCTTCCTTATTGATGTTCCTGAGGGTCTTTTCTTCTAGGCAGAAACAAATTCACTATATGGACAACCAGCAAATTAGAGTTTGTTTAAAGCTGCGAGGCAAACCCGCAGTTAGACCAGGGCTGCTCACTCAGTTGCCCACCGGGGGATACTAGTTGTCGGCTCCTTCATGGAGCTGTGAGCACAGGGCGTGTACCTGGTGCAGTTCACAACCTCCTCCGACACCTGCCCCACATCTACATCGGGTGTACCAGGTTGCAGCCCCTTTTCTGACTCCTCCAAAACCACCTCCTCAGGTTCTGGCTTCACTTCTCCATACACTTCCTGATCCATGAGCCCATGAAGTTATGAGACCTCCTCCTGGTACAGGCCAAGTTGGCCATCCACCATAACAGGAGGCGGAAACTGGATGAGGAGGTGCTCTGTGACTGTGGGGCCTATTTCTGATCCTCCCTGAAGTCAACTCTCCAGGCAGAGTTCCTCTGGGCCGCATCCACTGGCTCCCTGGATGTCTTCAAGGAGCAGTGGGTGCTGTCTGTGGTTCTCTGCTTGGTGTTCCCCCTCTGGCTCCCTCCTTTTAACCCTGTGACCCTCACTCCCATCCCTGTTTTCTCATTTGTTGTCTCCCAAATTCACTTAAGACCTGGGTCCTGTAGCCCCTCCCCTTAGGTTGGGGGGAGCAGCCTTTAGATGTGGGCGCCCATTCCCCTGGAACCTCAATAGGTACCATGACTTGCCATTCAACAGAGCCTGCAGTGACCCATCTCTCTGGCATGCAGCAGCATATACCAGGCAGGGCCTGGGTCAGATAGTATTTCTCTGAGCCCCACCAGAGCTGTCTGTGCAACAGCACTTCTTAGCCAGGAACCCTCTTGCTGACTCATAGTGTTAAACTCCCTGTGCTTCCAACTTGCCCTTGATCCAGTTCTTGCCCAAAACTTGTTCAGTCTTGCTCATTCCCTACTCAGACCATGCACCAGCCCTGTTATTGATCTGCTCTAGCCCTTCACCCTGCTGCTGACCCCCTAGACCCTCAGACTGACTCCCACCCAACTTTGACATGTGTTTGGATTCTGATTATGATCCTGATTTGGCTTGTCTATGGACTGTGATCTTGGTTCTGGCCCGTGGACTGTCTCTGACCTCAGTTTCCACATAGCCCTCAGCCCAGTCCTGACTTTCCAGTCCGCTTCGACCCCTGAACCTATTCTTGACTACAGCTCTAACCACCAGGCCTGACTGCCGTGATCCCAGAGCCTGACAGTAGCCATATCAAATTCACAAACTAGGAAAAAAGGGGTTTTTTCTCTGTTATGATGATAATAATAGGTGTCAGTTAACTTTAGAGCATACAGAACTTTCGAACAGAAGTATAACTTTCAAGTGGATGGTTTTCCCTTAGGAGCCATTGTCTATATTAAACAACTGCAAGTAATAGCCTACTTTAAACATCTTGTTAAAAATAAAATTAATCTTCCCTCCAGTTTTGTATTCCATTAGCAAGGACATTTAGAAATGAGGGCACTGTTTACTGTACCTTTACTAGAAATTTAAAGAATTTTCCAATCAAATTCTAGCCAACTTATTCTTAGCAATTTTTAATCTCAATTTGGACTCTTTAGTTAAGGGTATGACTCTGAGATTTTTGATAAGTCTAACCGATTTTGCTAAAAATAGATTTTAATATCTCCTATTAAAGAGAGAGGACTTTATTTTAAATACATGGCTAAGAGCAATTTGACTGAAAAGACAGTCTCTTAGCTGAGAAGCGTGCCCCAAAGCTGCAAGTCCCTACAGGGGGATGAACTCAATTATATAAATATTACTTTTTCCATTCCCTCCTAGTTTGATCCTTTTTGTGATGCTACATGAAGAGAAATGGCAGATACAACTGGAACAGAAGACATTTCATATTTAGGTCAAGTGACAGCTGACTGGCAAAAACCTCATTAATTCCACACCAGAAAGCTTGCCAGCATAACTGATAATGCTAAATGTAATATGTACAATTATAACAAAATTAAGTATGAAAATATATGTTCAGGTTTAAAGATTTTTGGGAACTGGAATAGGGACAGACTGAAAAACTTATAGTTTATAGACTTCTGTTTTTTTTTTTTCAATAGGTTACTATTGAAATTTTTTCACTTGCTTAGATTAACGTAATTTGCACAGAGGAGGCTTGGTATCATCTAGTTTTATAGGCCAGGCCCAGGGATAAACACTAATAACTTCATAGTTACCCAGAAATAATTCTTCTTTGAATGAGAATCCATATACATATTCCACAGCTAGTGACCATGTGTCCAGTTTGCACTCATCTGAGAATTTTCAAGTTAGCAGTGCCTATGCTCTTCAATCCCTCATGCGCTCAGTAATGCTATAAAAGGCAGAGCCACCACCCCTACCTTCAGTACTCTCTTGCCATGATGGTGTGTGTCGGAGCAGCTCCATTTAGAGCCACTTTCCTCTTTTAGTTGGCCTTGTGAGTTAGTCTTTTGGGGACTGTCAAGACCCCCCATTCATCTACAGTACTGGGACCATCTTCAGTTCTTCGTGGCAGACCACAAGTCCCCAGGCTTAGAGCACTGCCCATCTTGTGAGGCTGTTATGCCTCTCCACGACAGCCACACAAGGTGTCTCTTCTGCCTCAATGAGGGACAAATATTCTGAACCAGTGCAAGATCTGCAGATCCTTTTCAAAGTGGACCCAGAGTTTAAGGGAGTCTAACTTGAGGGCCTTTCTGCTGGAGCAGTCCATGCATCCAGATTAATCTTCTGACAGTTGGGGTATCAGAGGTCCTCAAGGTTCTCACCTGAGGCTTCTTTGAAATGATCCAAGGCGCCCCTCAATTCTGCCTCCATACTGAGAAAACACCAGGATCAGCCAGACACTGAGCAGAAGTCATCAGGTAAGAAGAAGCACAGAATACCTTTCCCAAGTTCGGATGTTAATCACGAGATTGTCCTATATCAAAGGTGCTTCAAAGCTGAGAAGATCTCTAAGCATAGGAGCCAGCATGACCTGAGATGACCTAGATATGCTGCAGCTCTTGCCTACCACTGTATCAGCTATACTGGCATCACTGGTGCCAGCTCCACTTCACAAAGTGCTGACAATAGCACAAGCAGGACCACAGGCTCTGTGGCCCAGGGTCGGAGTCTCCCCCTGCATACATATGGAAGCCTCCTGGTGCCTTCCGGGGTCGTAGCACTGTTGCCAATGCCACTGTCCAGATTCCTGGTTCTGTTTTCACCTTCAGGAAGATCTTAGTACCCTCAGTGCCACCAATGCTAGGGAGAAGCCTCCTGGGCAAATGGCAACTGCACTTGATGATAGTTTTCATCATGGCTGTTCTAGGCAGTTCTGAGGAAGGTACTGACCACAACCAAGGACCTGCCCTTGAAGGTTGCTTTTTGACAGGACAGGTAAGGAATGAGGTTGCTTAAAGACTGTTGGGCCATACTCAGATCCCTGGGGGGTCTATACTCCAGCCATCATGTCTCAACAGTTTTACAGGCAGGCCCACTGCTACCACTATAGACCACCTGAGTATGCCAAAAGAGGCAGAAGGCTTCAAAGAAAAACCCTCAGAAGGGGCCACCACATCCCACTGTCCCTCCCCCTCTGTGTTAAGGCAGCAGATTTGACTCCACAGCCAAGGACAGCATACCACTCTCTACCCATCCCTGGCCTTCCCCTCTTTTGGCAACCATCTGGTGCATTTCCACCACGTTTGGTCCAGTATCACTTCAGACCCTTTAACATTGGACACTATGGAGAGAGGCTACATAATTCAGTTCCTCTCCTGTCCCCTCCCTGTCCCTATTTGGGGACCCATCTCACGAGAGTGCTTTACACTGGGAGGGTCAGTCTAAGCTCTTGAAGCCATAGAAGATGGGTCCTTTGATCACTGGGTTAAAGGATTTTACTCAAGGGAGGGTTTATGAGCTATCCTGAATCTACAGGGCCTGAACACGTACCTCAAGAGGCTCAAGTTCAAGATGATGTCCCCAGTATCCATCATCCCATCCCTAGATCAGGACTGGTATGCTACCCTCAATCCCCAGGATGCGTTTCCACACTCTGATATACCAGGCCCACAAGCACTTCCTGAGATTTGCAATAAGAGACTATCCTTACCAGTACCAGGTTTTGCTGTTTAGCCTGTCAGCAGCACTCAGAATATTTATGAAATGCCTGGCAGCAGTGGCAGCCTACCTCAGAATGAGAGGTGCCCAGGTATTTCCCTACCTCGATGACAAGCTAGTCAGAAGTCACTTGGAGCTCCTGGTGTAGGCCTTTACTCTCTCGCTGAGAGCATGAGGGACCAACAGTTTCGTGTGCTGCCCCCACAGACACTGCTAACTGGAAAGTTATCTGCATGTGCACTGGACAATGTAATCCCTAGCTGTGGAATATGTATACGGACTACACATCTCAAAGAACATCCGTTACTGTACAGTAAGTAGTCTTTTTATGTTAATCACATTATGCAGTCAGCAAGCATTTATGTGGAGAGGTTGTGTCTACGTCAAATCATTATCCTGTTACCTCAAAACTACTTATTACTGTGCTTGAAAAATAAGGAAGGCTTTGTAAATGGCATTGTAAACAGTAATGCAAGTACAGTAGTTTGTACACAGTCTTTTGATATTATTTGAGCCCTGTAAAATCTCCTCCAAATACAAAGCTTCTGGTTTTGTTTTTTTTTAATTTGTACTGCCTGCCTAGAAGCAAGGGCCCAGTTGTGTTAGGCATTGTACAAACCTATAACAAAAAGATGGTTTTTACCCAAAAAAGCGTATAATCTAAATTTTAAAATGAGACAACAGATGAGGGGAGCACAAGGGAACATTGAAACAGCTATGGACAGTGGAGTAAGTCCCTGAGACCACACCCTGTCTCTTTAATCAAGAGTTTTTTTGTTAGCATCACAACATAGGTGGGTTTTAAGTAGAGATTTAAAGGAAGAAAACTGATAGTGTAATTCTGTTTTTAAATGCTATTTCAGTCAAACATTTCTTATTTTTAGTTTCTATTTACATTAAAACTAATAAAGATGTCCAAAAATAGACTGATAAATTAATTGTAATAGAAGGTACTTCAAAATGCTGTTCAGAAAATAACTCTATGGCCTCACAAAAGAGACTATCTTAATTCTAAAACCTCAGTTATCACTGGTTTTTAAATTTAATGGAATCAGTTCTTTCTAATCCAGATGTGATCTGAAGTCTGTCCTGCATTTTGGCTGGTGGAGACTAGAAGGTAAACTACCAGCAATCAAATTATTAAAAATATATTCTGAATGACTACTTACCACAGCATGGTGTAATATTTCACAGTGGATTTAAAATCTAGTATATTCTCAGTTGTTCTGTAATGGAACTCTTATCTATCTAATTGACTATTTGATAGGAGTCTTTAGCTGAATACCGTGAAATATGCCTTTTTGAATATATCAGAATAGATTAAAGTTTTAAAGCCTGAGTTCCAGAAATAAATGCCAGATATTAAAAAAGTTTCAGAGAAAAACTCTTTCAATTAAGGAAGAGGATTTATTATAGGAGATCACATAGCAACTTTTTAATAACCAGTGTATATATATATTTTTCTCTCTTCAGGCATCGTTGGCTTCACTGCATAACTGAACATCCTCCAACTACTCATCCACCAGCTGCTCGTAAATTCATTTGGGAGAACCACAAATTCAATCTGAGTGGCACTCCTGGGCAATATGTCCCTTTCTCTACAACGCGTAAAAAGATACAGGAGTGGGTCCCACCTACGACTGCTAAGAAATAATTGAAAAGCCTGACTTGCCTAAAACTAGGTTCTCAATGTGAACTGTACCTTCATTGTTTGGTTGGTTTAAAATAAAAGCCTCTGACAAAAGTAAAAGTTCATTTTTTTATTTTTTTTTTATTGGGATTGAAGAACATTTTTACAAACAAAAATAGGGAGTGTTTAAGAAAAAAAAGTGGGTAAAAGGCCAAATAAAGGATACAGTGTTACCTTTATTCAAATATTTTTATCAGATATCTTCATGTGCTTTTTTCCTCTCTGTGGGTTTTAAGTAAACCTTACTTTTCTAGTATTTATTACATCAAACTGTTGCTGTGACAGTCATTTCTCCTCTTTATAATATCCAGATAGATTTGAAATACAGTAATGTTCCTATGAGGCTGAACGTACAAATAATGCAATGGGGCAGGATAAGTAATAATGGACCATTCCCAACACTATACCTAAGTAGTGCTCCCAGGACTCCTTTCTAGGAAGCCATCTCTTAAATAATAATAATAATTATATTGCAAGTGAGAAAGGAGTGCCAATAAAGGATCTTAGCTTTTTCTTTATAAATACTTTTGGTATTCTACATATACGTACGTGTGTGTGTGTACGTGTACACACACATTATGCTATAGCATGTAATGTAACAATATAAAATATTTTAAAATTTCCACAGTAATCTATATGGTGGAAGTTCATCAGGAGGAGAAAAAAAGGGCTGAATTAATGGGACAAATTTTCATACGCAGACACTTAGGCTGTAATTTACATTTCTGTATCCACAAATGTGCATGCAATGCAGAATTTTTGGACTAAGCCTTTACTGACTGCTTTTGAAAATTTGTTCCAGTGTATCTACATACATTAGTGGTCATTACATAGATGTCCCAGGGTATTGTCTGCTTATACATGGAATATTGTTTGCAATGTTGTAGCTGTGTTGGTCCCAGGATATGAGAGAGACAAGGGTGGGTGAGGTAATATCCCTTATTGGACCAACTTCTTTAGGTGAAAGACATAAGTTTTTGAGCTCCACAGAGCTCTTTTTCAGATCTGGGAAAGGTAATCATAGTGTCACCGCTAAAGGCAAGGTGGAACAGATTGTTAAGCATAAGGCTTTAATACGTTGCAAGAAAATATTCAAAATGAAGTGATCAGTTACCACCTCTGTAGTCGTAGGACTGAAGATTGACTATGAAATCCTTAACAGATATTGCATCCTCCACCAAGAGGACAGCTATAGAGTCCCTGAAATCCATCCACCAAATAGTGATCAAAGCAGCAGACAAAAAGGTTGCCATCATAGTTCAACTGAGATGACTATGTCAGTAAGGCAAACTGACAACTCGGACACCACCTACTTTAAAGAACTCAAAGAAAAGGGCAGGAGGGATAGCTCAGTGGTTTGAGCATTGGCCCTTCTAAACCCAGGGTTGTGAGTTCAATCCTTGAAGGGGTCATGTAGGGATCTGGGGCAAAAATTGGGGATTGGTCCTGCTTTGAGCAAAGGGTTGGACTAGATGACCTTCTGAGGTCCCTTCCAACCCTGATATTCTGACACCACACCACAGTTCACCCAGGAGTTCAAGGATATAATAAAAATCTTCCCCAGACAACGTCAAGAGAAACTTTGTAACTTCATCCCCCAAGGATCTTCTACATGCTTCCCAAGATATACTAACAAGGGAATTTAGGAAGACCCATCTGGCTGTGGCACTCTTACTGAAGGAATATCTGTACTCCTAGAAACCATTCTCAAACAATTCACCACACAAAGGGGCAGTTTCTTCAAGGACACAACCGACTTCCTCCCGAAATTCTACAACATCAACAACCTCCCTCAGAACACCATACTTTGCTACCATGGATGCCCCTTCCCTACACACCAACATCTCTCACCATGACAGCATCACCCCTACCTTGGATATCCACCCCAAACATCACCAAACTCATCCATTTCATCCTCACCCATAACAATTTTACATTCAACAACAAACACTTTGTCCAAACCATGGGAATAGCCATGGGATTAGGATGGCTCCCCAATATGCCAAACTCTTTGTGGGCACTTTGAGGAAGAATTTCTGTAAAAATGCAACACAAAACCCATGATATATCTGAGAGATATCAATGATATTTTCATCTTCTGGACAGATGACCTAAACTCCATCATAGATTTCCACCACAACTTCTACAACCATCCCCCATCCATAAAACTCTCTAGAACACTGCCACACCAGCATAAACTTCCTGGACACCACAGTCAGTTTCAGCATTGGAACCCTACAGACAACTGTATACAAGAAACTCGCAGATCCCCACACTTACCTTCACAGATCCAGCGGCCACCCCTGTGACACTGATTTACCTTTCCCAGACCTGAAGAGGAGCTCTGTGGAGCTTGAAAGCTTCTCTTTCACCAAGAGAAGTTAGTCCAGTAGATGATAGTACCTCACCCACTTTACCTCAATATGTGGCATAAGCAACCTCAAATCCTGGCACCCTCTTCTCCCCCAAAAGGAAACAGTTCTTCTAACCTAGAACCAGTACCTTATATGGTGATAATACATAACCAAGAGAACCATTTTAAACCCAAAGGCATAACAAACTCGGAAGATCCTAAGCTAATTGAAAAGGAGAATATAGATACTGTCCATGTAGAGTGGTAGGCCACAAGGGAGTCCCACTGGGGTATATCCAGCTGTTGAGAGTAGTAAAATATCTGGATCACTAGAAGCCCAGGCAAGAGACTGAAGGAGCATGTCCCAAGTCCCACTATTCTTTGTACTTTCAGAGGATTGTGGGATATGACGAGTCTTGGGCCGCCATCTTACCCTTTTTTTTTTTTTTAAAGTCACATAACAGAACACTAAGCACTGAGAGCAAGTGTTAATGAATTTGAGATGTAAAAATGAGAAGCTGGTCACAGTAGAGCCCTACTGGGATTCTAGAGATGGAGATAGGATGGGGAAGATGTATGCATGAGGGGGTACCCTGAATTCCTGGATGTCTCCTCAGCCTGAGCCCTCTTTCCTGCTCTCAAAAGCATATACTAAAGTACAGGATTGCAGGACTGCAAATAGAGAGATTTCTGACCCTTTTTATTAATTGTGAGACGGATAATGGCACCAAATGGAAGAAAGACTGACAGGAGCTGTAGGGCTAAAATCTCAGAACCATTCCCACATGTTATCCTCCCAGCTGGGTCTATGAGGGAGTACCACTCATCCTACAATATGAGTATTTGTGCCCTTCTTTTATTGTCCATTGCATCAATTTGGGCTGTGAAGTTTTCATTTTCCTTGCCTAAGCTTGCTCTTGGAGTGCTGTTGCTTAATGTAAATTCCAAATCAGATTGTTTCTTGTGCACATGTAAGTCATGAGCCCAGCCTTTTACATTTATGTTCAACGGTACTGTGTCTTATAATGAGTCCAACGTTTGTGTAATTAGCTCTGCTTTTTGCCATCCTACTGGAGCTTTTAAAAGCTCAAATCTTTATCAGGGTTAAGAGCTGAAACACAGGTCACAGTTGATGCAACAGCTTGTCCTGGCGCAGGTGTAAACTGAAAAGCTTGCTGCTTCATAACCAGCTGGCTTATTCTGTTCCTTAGGTGTTGTGGGTTAGATTCACTGTCTTGTACCCTGTGTTCCGATTTTCTGAAGTGTGCTCCACCTACTGTACTTTGCACTGTTGTACAAGGTGCCGGCTCAGTTCCCTGCTGTTTCCTGTGTGACCTTGGCAAGTCACGGAGTGTGCCTGTGCTACTGAGCTCCTCCTCTGGGAGATGGGGGTCACAAGTACTTCTCTGGCTCAGCGAAGTGTTCTGGGGGGCTCAGGTGCTACACTAATAGGCGCAATGTAGGCATTTAGATAGGGCAAAGGTGAATTAGGCCCTGTAAGTTGTTCAAAGGAGAAATCAGGAGAGTGAAATGTTCATTTTGGTACCTAATAAATTCTAATGGGGGAATAGGGAAATCTCTTGTGCTGTACCTCAGCTTCTCACTGCTGGCATAAAAAAGAATGACAGTTACCAGCCTGGGAGATAAAAACCACACTTATAAAGCTAGGGCCTCTCTGGGCTGGTACATTAACAAGGTGTCTACAATACCCCGGATAGCTGATATTTTAAGAAAAGGAGCGAGTCTCTTAATAGTACTTCAGTTACTCACCCAGCTAATGTGTTAAGTGTGGCTTTATGCCTTCGGGAGCCAACTACGTGGGAAAGATCAAAGTAACAAATGACAGCAGACACATACTCACCAGAGCTTTCCGTCTGCTGAACTGTCAAGCCTCAAACTGTCATCCTCCAACTCTAAGTATACCAAAGAGGTGAGAGTAGCTCCTTCACGCATATGAGCCAATACTAGCTCCAAATTCCAAAGCAGCCTCCAAAGAAGAGATCTTGTTGGGACAGCTGCTTGTGTGTGTCCTTTCCACATGAGCGCTTACCATGTGATATGTTAATTTAGATCAGGGGTTCTCACACTGGGGGTTGTGACCCCTCAGGGGGTCGTGAGGTTATTACATGGGGGTCACGAGCTGTCAGCCTCCACCCCCAAGCCCTGTTTCATATTGTTTTTAATTTATAAGGGGGGTCACATGCAGAGGCTTGTTGTGTGAAAGGGATCACCAGTACAAAAGTTTGAGAACCACGGATTTTGATGGACAGTGGTCAGGAGTTCTTTTTCAACACAGTGGCTGGTAACAGGAATGGCCATGAAGATTCTCCTGTGTTAGAGAAGTCAAAGAAAGGAAGTTCTGATTATTTCCTTTTTGATTATAAAAACTCTCATTGGCTGAGGCTAAATACAGTCCATGTACAGTGTTTAAAGTTTCATAACCATAAGCTTATATAGGAGCCAGTCAACATCACTCCTCAGACTGCCTCAGTGACATAAGGCATTCCTCTATCTCAGGGGTGGGCAAACTTTTTGGCCCAAGGGCCATATTGAGGTGCAAAACTGTCTGGAGGGCCAGGTAGGGAACGCTGTGTCTCGCCAAACAGCCTGGCCCCTGCCCCCGTCAGAACCCCCGACCCATCCAACCCCCCTGCTCCTTGTCCCCTGAACGCCCCGTCTTGGGAACCCACCCCCTATCCTACCTTTCCCCCGCCCCCTGACAGGCCCCCTGGGACCCCAGCCCCTATCCAGTCCCCCCACTCCCTGCCCCCTTACCATGCAGCTCAGAGCAGCAGGAGCTCGCCCGGCTGGCCAGAGCCAGCTGCGCTACCAGCACGGCCGCGGGGGAGGGTCCGAGGGCTAGCCTCCCTAGCCAGGAGCTCAAGGGCCAGGCAGGACAGTTCTGTGGCCCAGATGTGGCCCACGGGCCGTAGTTTGCCCACCTCTGCTTTATCTGGTAAGGCAGAAAAGAGAGACTTTATCATAACATCAGAATTATCATTCACTGGCTGAAGAGCCTGAACGGTATTTTAAGCATTAGCTGGAAAAGAAGGCATAGGCCTACTACCTAGGATATAGGAAAATCAGGTAATCAGAGCAGGAGCAATCCTTCAAGGGATAGACATAACAAATTATTTTGTACCTACAGAATATTTTAACACTAGTTCTGAATAAGAATGCTATGCAAAAGTCTTTCACATTTTACACATCCATAAAATGACCAAATTTTAGAGGGTAATTTATTACATTATTAATCTAAGGAGATTGCCTTCAGAAACACCTGCTAAATTTTAAAGTGCATGCTGTAAGGAGTTCGTGTTCAGAATTTTACTACAAAAATCTGATAGTTAAGTTAAACTAGCACAAACATTTAACTGCATTTAAGCAAAAAAAATCTGAAGAAACTTCTGTTTTGTATTAATCTGTAATGCCTAGACCAAAGCATCTGTGTATTTTATTCGTCTTCTGTGCAGCAACTTCATGGTCATTCAACTAATTTACTACTTCCCTTCACTGTTATATGTATTTTCATATTGGTTTTTGGCCAGGTTATTGTAATACTGTTATCATACTTCCATAACTCAAGAGATTTTTAGTTGAAGAAATAGATCCATCAAAACACAGCTTATATATAACAGAGCTGAAATTTCATGCAGTATACCATTCAGATACAAGACTATTAAGACTAGTGATATGAGTTACCTGTGTTTGGATGGATGTAACAGAGCTGAAATTTCATGCAGTATACCATTCAGACACAGGCCTATTGATACAGTGTAGGTTTTCAAGGAGGTTAACCAACCTTATAAAGTCAATGAGGCAACAAAAAATAAAAAATTCAGCATTAACTCGCCCCTTGTGGTGCTTCCCTTGTGTCCTACAGCAAAATGAGGGCCACAGCATGCCATACGATCTTAGCAATTTTTAATTAGAAGTAGTGCTGCTACAGAATAATTGGTTGCTATAATATTGATGTTTGTACCTTTGCAGTTCAGTGAACTGTTTCGCTCCTTCATTCTTTTCCCTTTGAGAGTAAAATGCCAGTGCTTGAGCATGCGCTCTCTCTTGCCTGGGGATGAATGCCAGAGAGGTTCTTCCCTCCATGAACCAATGATGCTGCAGACAAACTTTGGTCCAAGTGGGATGTTTTTATTGTTTGGTATCCCTTTATTTGGCTCCTCTGAGCATTCTCATTATAATCCAGACCTTGTTCTTTCTGATTCTGTCTTGACTATGCCTGTAGCACCTGCTGACAGCCACTGAGCAAAACACATGAACACTGGGCCTTCTGTCCCAACAATTCTACAGTGCCTTCATGATTCTGCTAGCACCTGCCAGCACGAGAAACTAGAATTCAGAGTCGGGCTTCTGAATCTGGATAACCAGCAGAATAGTACTTTGTGGGCCAAGTTTGAATAACTAGTATGACACATTGCCCATATTCTTCATAGAGATATTGTTATGATATAATTATGGCATGACTATGATGTACTTAATGCAATATAGGATATATTGGAAAGGTTATGATTTACTGAGTATGATTATCCTATTTGTATGCATGTATCATTTTGGTATCTGAAGTTAGGAATATTGTCTATACATCTATTACAAATGTGTTTACACCTGGGGAACACCCACTAGACAGAATGCAATCAGTCTAGATGGCTGGCTGGGAAGGGCCATTAGGGAGAACAATAGGTCTTAGAATATGCTAATCTTCCACTGGGGAGCCTTTCTGAGGATGCTACAAACAGCCTCTGAGTCATGGCTGCTATGGCCCTACAGAGACATGTGACCAAGTCACCTTGTATTGGACTCCATCACAGAATACTAGTGTTTTTCCACTGACTGGGTGTGGGAATCAAACTGGGATACAAAGTTCCCAACATACGCAAAAGCTACTTAGGGCAGGGGAGTGACATCATTGTGCTGCTTCTTCACTGACTCCCTGCCCAAGATGACAGCTGGAAACACCTGAGAAACAAGGACTGAACTGGGGGAGAAGGGTTGAACACAGGCTAGAGGGATTTCTAGTCTGTGAAAGGAACACCCGGAGTTTAAGCTGTAAGCAAGTGCAGCTTGCCCTCAAGAATCTCTCCAAACTGTCTAAACCAACAATTAGGGTGAGAACTTGCTACTCATATCTGATTTCTTTAGTGTATTTTAAGCTTAGACTGTGTTTTTGTTTATTTGCTAGGTAATCTGCTTTGATCTGTTTGCTATCCCTTATAATCACTTAAAATCTATCTTTTATAATTAATAAACTTGTTCTGGTTTGTGTAAAACCAGTATGTGGAAATCAGAACTGGGGGCAAAAAGCTGTTGCATATCTCTCTCCACATTGAGGGAGGGGGTTAATTTTATCCCTCTCCACATTGAGGGAGGGGGTTAATGAGCTTATGCTGTACAGTTCTCTCTGCAGCACAAGATGGTATAATTTTGAGTTTCCCCTCCAGAAGGGGTGTGTGCCTTAGGAACTGGGAGGTGTCTTAGCTGAGCCTTCCCATTCAGAGCTGATTTCAGCATCAGTGCGTGTAGCTGCAGCTGGGTGTCTCCCTACTTGTGTGCTGGTGAAAGGGTGAGCCCGGGAGCATGTCTGCAGCTTGTCACAGCATTACCAGGTGAGTGGGAGCCCAGGCTGGAGGGTCGGAGGCCTCAATCGTACCCCAGTTCCAATTGGCACCCCGAAGGGGGGAACCCATCACAACTAGAACCAGCTAATCTATCTATCTTTTTCACCTGTGTAGGGTGCCTACTGTATACTAACAAAAATGAGCGTGTATATATTATGTTTCAAACAGCTTCCCTGGTCACAGGACTCAGTGCAAGATCTAGAGCTAGTAGCTCTTTTGAGTTTACTTTGGATTCTTTATTCTGGATATTGTTCATGGACATGTAACAGAACTTACTCTTCAGACAGCTCATAGAAAGAGGTCATGACTATACAAATTATACAACTCCTTCCCACCTTGTGTTTCAGTGGCTTCCAATTAGCATTTGGCTAGTTGACAAGTAGAAAGAGGGTACGTTGCAATGTAAATCCAAGGTTAGTAGAAGTCAAGTTAGCAAACCCTGGGTTTGTTGGTCTAGGGCTTGAGCATCTGTACTAATTTGTAACCCCAGGTCAGGAATTATTGAACCCTGGGTTCCAGCATCTACACTGCATTATGCGGGCTCATGTCCAACCACCCATATTCCAGACTTCCTAGCGCCCTCCCAAAATATAGCTACTCTAGCCCATTTTTCGTGTTACAGTGTGAACAAACTTGGCTGTCCACGGGACAAAGAAAGTCAGCCCCTGTGATTGTGGAATACTTTTGGTGGACTCCCAGAGCACGAATCTAGAGGGGATGGTGTGGCTCTGGGAACCTGGCTTAGCACAATTTGTGTGTAGATGGAAGGGGAGTTTAGGCATGAGCCTGAGTTTGAATCCTGGACTTACATTGCAGTGTAGACACAGCCAGAGACTTTCTAACTGCCAGTTATCACACTCTGTCCAGGATATGAAAGAAGAGATGTTTTCTTTAGCCTGCACATTATAGAGATTCTGCAGTTGGAACTTGGTAAATAAGTCAGAGTCAGAAAATAAAGCAGTTCTCTCACCATACCTAAATCTGCTAGTCACTGCCAATAGGTATAAAAAAATCAAAACTTATTTTTGTCACTAAAGTATGCCGATACAATGTAGAGTATGGTGAGCATATCCATTGAGCAATAAGCTGCCATTTGTTTAACTAGCAGAGTTAAATAGGTACTTTAAAGCTTCTTAATCTAATTTCTAACAAATACGTAGGAAATCTGGATTCAGTTTTCTAATATAATGGCTCTGTCAAAATCTCTTAAACTTTCACTTTTGGGGGAAAGAAATTAAAGCTTTGGAAATGCAGTCTCTACTGGCTCAATCTGGTCTGCTCTGAGAGTTAGAACCCTAAGAAGCATTATAAAATACATCTAACAAGTCCATCTGTATTCTTTCCTGTCATCAAGTCAGAGACAATGTCAAATTAAAAATTATGGGCTACTGGGGTTGAAGTCAGCAAAATTTGGCAGTGTATTTAAAAACAAAAATTAACAGTATTACAAATATTCCTTATGTGCTGGCTGAATATCTTATTTTGTCTCAGTTTCTGCTGTTTACTCCTTGCATTTTCCTAAGTCTGAATAACTTTCACCTTTGCACATAGTCAGTTGCAATTTCAGGCTCTCCATGCTGCAAATACTGCAGGGAGATGTGAATTTGTGTGCGTTCGTATTTTATTTTAATTGGTTTCCAGTGGAATTTTTGTGTTAAGAAAAAATCTCTGGGAAGCATTTCTATTACTCTGAGGATTTATAAAAGCTCAGTTTTTCAAAATGTAAATTTTTCACAAATGCAAATTTGATCTAATAGCATCACTTTAAATTGTGTAGTAGGTACCTTACATCTCTTCAAATGTGCTTGTTTAAAAAATTTAAAAACGGAGGGCAAAGAAAATCATTCAGCATATAGTAAAAAATAAGAACAGTTAATACTTTCATTAACTGAATGAAGAGTTAAGCCACAGAAGATTTTTAATTTAGATCTGATCCAAAGCTCATTGAAGTTAATCAAGACTCCCTTTGACTTCAGTGGGCTTAAAGTCAGACCCTTATTTTCTAGTGCCTATGTGATTTGAAGTTAGATCTGGTAGCCCCCATGGGACTGCGGGCAGGGGCAGCGACAAGCAGTCTTGGCATCTTGTCTATTATTCACTGTCTCAGAAAATAGATTCTAATGTTTAATCTATTTTAGGTACTTCGATGGCTGCCTTTACCATAATGTCTGAGCTCCTCATAATCTGCATGTATTTATCCTCAGAACCCCTCTCTGAGATAAGGAGTATTACCCCTATTTTACAATCAGGGAACTGAAGCACAGGGAGGCTAAGTGACTTACCCAAGATCACATAAGAAGTCTGTGGCAGAGCAGGGAATTACTCTCCTGTTTTAAGAGAGAGAAGATAGCACCCTCATCTCTTGATCATTTTTCCTCTCAAATGGAGTGAGTTATTTCTGAGTTCGTAGTAGCTGTAGGGGTTTGATACAAAATCACGGTCCCTACCCTATTTACATGTATTTAAATGTGCAATGCATTAGTTGTGTAATATTTATAATCAAAATAACTGCATCTGGCTCCAAAATTGATTTAGACTTATTTATTTGGGTCTTAGTGCCTAAAAAGGAATGCACAGACCTAGGCCTGAGTCTCTGTCTAGAACAGGCGTGGGCAAACTACGGCCCGTGAGTTGTTTTAAGCTGGCCCGTGAGCCACACCACGCAGCTCCGCCCCATTCTGGCCAGGGCCCTGGGTCGAGGCCACATCACGTGGCTCAGCCCTACTCCAGCTGGGGCGCTGGATTGGGGGCTGCAAAACACAGTTCTCAGAAGCCGCAGCATGGCCCTGCTCCGGCTGCTACATGCAGTGCCTGCAGATGGAGTAGCTTGCAGAACCGCCTGGCTGCGCCTCCGTGTAGGAGCCAGAGAAGGGACATGCCACTGCTTCCGGGAGTCACTTGAGGTAAGCGTCGCTCTGAGCCTGCACCCTCAGCCTCTCCCCACACCCCAACCCCCTGCCCCAGCCCTGATCCTCCTCCCTCTCTCCAATATTCTCAGTCCTAGCCCAGATAACCAACCCCACCCCAGAGCCTGCACCCCCTCCCGTACCCCAATCCCAATTTTGTGAGTATTCATGGCCCACCATACAATTTGTATTGCCCGATGTGGCCCTCAGGCCAAAAAGTTTGCCCACCCCTGGTCTAGAACCAGGTGTTATTCTTAGAAGATGACTGTCATAATTCTTAGTACCTAATAGTCTACAGTATTTCTAATAGTTTTGCATTGCAGAATCACAGACTGCAGTTTCAAGGATGAGAAATAATAAACATGGCACTTGATTATCTCTGCTGTTTTTAGATGCTGTCATGGCTACAGAATAGAGGACAAGAAGTAATGACATCATTCAGACGTATGCAATGGTACAATACTTACTGCTTTGTTAGTAGATCCTGCTTCTATGTTCTTCAGATTACGTTGGTGTCCTATAAATTATATTTTTGGTTCCGATTATGGAAAAGAAGTGCAACTTGGCTTTCAAAAATCTCACACCAAAATAACTAGTGGTCCCACTATACCGGTAGAGTAGTTGACTTTTCCATCTCTCTCATGTGTGTATCTAGAGTCATTTACCATTTGTTTTCTTTAATTTTTACTGTAGATTTGTTTATAAAATAAGCAAAATAAATGGAGTAAATTTACTTGCTAATCATCTAAACAAGCAGCAACATAATATTGTATATAAATATCATTGTACTATATAAAAAATACACATTGTAAATGATGGTGTATCAATGCAAGCCTAATTTCAGTGACAGCCTTTTACCCATCTATCTAACACCACACTGTGCAAAATTAAATCACCATTATTCATACCCTCTTGTCATGCTGATTAATTATAGAGTATAATTAACTTTGTGCAATTTACAAAAGAAGGAAGCAAACACCTTTCATTATTCACCGTTTGCTGCCTAGGATTGGACGTCTAAAAGATACATTAAGTTAGGCATTTTCATGGATTATAACTCAGACAGTGCGTATGGCACTTTATAGATAGATACAACGTGGTCTCTTTCATGAGGCACTTACCACTATGAATATATAAACTGTGTTAATTTTTAATGAGATTCTGCATCTCTCTCTTCCCCATCCTCTTCCCTCTACCTAATATAGTCATGTTGCAATATCAGAGAAGTCCCAAGTCTGTCCAGGTACAAAGGAACATACACATTGGACAGTGATATCATAAAGACACCATTGTCCTCCCACAGAGAATGTGTATCACTGCCCCCTCCTTGATAGAATACCTGATCTACTCAAGCATCTGGTTGTCTTTCAATAGCTGCACCCTACAGTGGATGTATGCCTTAATATTACTATATAGGGCCATTGTCTCACCTCTGTCTTTGCATTGAACCCTCACTGGTGTTAATTTATCCCAGAAATCCTTTGCTATGGGATGTGGCAAATCAACAGGAATAAAGGCCAAGCAGTGTGTAAATGCTGAGTTTTTAAATTTTACTATTTCCTTCAGCTTTGTCACAGCTTTTTATATGACTTTACTTGCTGTTGCAGGCATCCTGCATCTTTCAATTTGAATCAAATCTGATCTGAGAGAACGTGAAAAGTGGAAAGCCCTGTAGTGGGATTTGTAAGATCCTGAAGACAATGAAGAGAAACTGCATTACAATATGTTTTCCCCATCGAGGGGAAGGAATATCTTACAGAACCTGCAGAAGGCTCAACAAAATACTAAACTACTTCACCAGTGAAGACTATAGCACACAATGGGTAGAAGATAAAATGCAGATTAGACCCAATGGCTCTGTGCTGGTTTCATATTTTTAATGGTTTACTAAAGCAGGGGAGGGGAATCCTTTCCAGCCATTTTGTTTGTTTGTTTGTTTGGGTCTTTTTGTTCAATTTTCGTTTCCTCTGTCCTAAATGGGATCTGCAATAACCTGGGTAATTTCACTTCCCCACTCCCCATCTCAAAACCACCTCAGTATTTTTGTTGAAATGCTATTTTATAACTATTGACAACTATACTCCAGTGACTCGCGACCTAGTGAGCCTCACTAAATCCCCCTAGGGGCTAAGATGCTCACTGGGACCAGGACCGGCTCTAGGCACCAGCAAAGCAAGCACGTGCTTAGGGCGGCACATTTCCAGGAGTGGCGTTCCGGCCACCCTTTCCCCCCCCGCAGCCCTGCTCAGTCAGCCAATGAGCCCCTGCGTGGGGGTCCCGGCCCGGAGGTGGTCCCTGCCCTGGCCCCCTGCCGCTGGGGGGAGCGGGGTGATGCAGCTCCTCCCCCCCGCCCACCCTGCTGCATGTGTCACAAGTAGCGGGGGAGCTGGAGCCGAGCAGAGCAGAGCCCGGGATCGGAGCAGGACCCACGGCCAGTAAGGGACCCACTGCCCCGGCCAGCTCAGTGCTGGGTGGGTGCCCCTCGTCCTCCCCTGTCCACATGGCTGACCTGCCCCCCAGCTGTTTTGTCGGTTACTGTCCCCTCTGCGGGGGTGGGGCTGGGTCTGAGATCGGGCTGGGGGCCCACGGGCAGGATGTACAGCCCCGAGCACCTCACTCCAAACACTGCGATAGCATTACGCATTCTTTTCACATTGCCAGTATCAGTGGCTTCTGGTGAGTGCAGTTTCTCAAAACGGAAATTACTAAAAAATTATTTGAGGTCCACCATGTCTCAGAATCGTTTGTCAGGACTCGCATTAACTTCACTTGAAAGTACCATTGCAAAAAATTTAGATTTCACTGAATTATTAAAAGACTATGCAAGTATAAAAACCAGAAAAATTCCGTTCATATAAATTCTTTTAATTTATGAGAAACTGGGTGCACCGGAAGACACTAACGTTTTTCATTACAGTGTATAGTTGAACCCAAATTGTTTGTAACTGTGATTTTGTTAAAATTAAATGAATACACTAGTAGGGAATTGTTTTATTTCACTAACTACAAATTGTCTGTTTTCATTTTTTTTATTTTAAACAGACAAAACAAAAACATTGCAAAGAGCAAATGTGTAAAAGCCAAAATAAGGGGTGGCCAAAAAACCTAGAGCCGGCCCTGACTGTGACTTACTGAATTATGCAACTTTACTTTTCTAGGTATTCATGCTGTGCGCCTTGCTGTGGTATCTGAGAACGCTTCATACTTGCAGGGAGAAAGGTCGGTGAGGTAATCTTGTTTTATTGGACCAACCTCTGTTGGTGGAAGATACAAGCTTTCAAGCTTCGCAGAGCTCTTCTTCAGGTCACTTGCATGTACTTTGTCCTTGCACAGCTTGTCTAATTAAGGTTGATCTGATCTCTGGTTCTCTTCCCCCTACATCCTGAGCTGCTGGGAGGTTGTATTATTATTTATTAGCATTAGAGACCTAAGAGGAAGAAGTGAGATTTACATTTTGTCTTGCTGCTATGAGACTGGTGGCTGTTCTAATTTCCTGCAGAAATTAGTTCTGCTGCTGGACCACAGCCGTAGAAAAGATTCCATCTCCCATCCTCACTAGTTTCACTGGCACCCACTGTATTCAGCATACTGCGGTAACTTACTCTTGCCAGCATGTGTTAGTTTATAGGGAGGCAGCTGTGTACTGAACCACCTGGAACTCTTCCATGGTCTGTCAACCTTCCTTCTTGGGTACAGTACACAAACCCCAAATCTGCATGTGAAAACGGCACCTGCGCAGCACTTTCAGTCGAATCAGAAGCCTAACCATCTGACCAGGACAAATGCCATGTGCATGTTCAAATGATGATGTGTGCAAAATCATAAGCACGGATTTAGAATGTTCAGAAATTTGCCACTTAAACTGTATAACCCACTCAGAGCAGTAATGATGGTTGGGCCACAGCTAGAGGTTGATGAGCCTGCTACCTTCTTAGCTAACAGATCTGGGTCTGCTAGCTCAGACAGCAGAAGCTCATTCTTTAGGTGCAGAGATGCCAAGTTCAGTCCCTTGTGCTGATCACCCATCCAGGAGTACTGGGTTACAAGTGCAAAACAAAAACTGTTATGGAAATTACAATGTGTATGTGATTCTAAGAGCCCCTCAGTGCTGCTGGCAAAGGGTTAACTGTTCTGTAACAGCAACACCTATCAGGCCTGACAAATTCACTACACCTAACACACTGCTTTCATAGGATTTACCCAAAACAGGTGGTGTCAGGTGTCTAATAAAAGCTTATGTCTCACTAATCCTCATAATCATTGCGAGAAGTATGTACGGATATTTAAGGAGTTGCATATATGCCCTGAAAATACATTTTAAAGTCTGTGTCCTACACAGAATTGACAACAAGGTTGTGCCAGACAAAGCGATGTATGTTCACTTGGCTGCCTAAGTTCATATGTAGATGAAGCATTGTAAATCAGCACAATGGAAGCCCATTTTGCATGCAGTATCAACATGAGTATGTGAAAACAACCTGAAGCCAGCACACCACCAAAGAAACCACAGGGGTCATCCTGACTCTGGGACAAACCAAGGAGAAGCAAAAGGACACATCTTTATCCTTCACTGAGGAAACAAAAAGTACAGTGCTTTTTGCATTCATGAAAGTTGGATCCCAGCCATGTCGGCTGGTGATGTTGGGAGATTGCTTTAGGTGAGAATTACTTTAGACAAGGCTTGTGGCCTTTATAAGTTGCATTTAGAGTCTAAGAAGCATGTTACATATTGTGTTTAATGTAACCATTTCTGTTTCCATCATTATCCTTATTCACTATTTCCTAATTCTTAGCCTTTGATGATAAACTTAACGATTATTTTCACTATAAATGTATCTCAGTGCTGTGATGTTATAAAGGACCTGATCCTGAGTTGTACCCATCATGCTGTGTGTATATTGTTCCCTTTGGGACAGCAAACCTGGAAATTTCTGTGAGTGTCCAGTGACAGGGCTGGATACTACAAGGGACAATTTCAGAGGGGTTCAGGGGCTGGGTACACCTATTGTTACCGGTAAGGCCAAGTAAGGGCTGGCAGAACCATGAAGAATTAGGTAGCTAACAGACTGATGGTGCCAGGGAGCTGATATCCTGCAAAGCACAAACATGTCTCTTTCTGAGGCAGCGGGATAACAGTGTATGTAACAGGGGACACCATTTTTAAACTTGCTAAGCAGGTCCTGGAGATATCACCAGATGAGTTGATATCAGGGTAGTCAGAGAAGATGCCAGTCTGATGTGAGAGGGGATTGCTTTCAAGGGATTAAAGCTATTGACTTTTCTTTTTAACTCTGTAATGTGGCTGAGAATGCCCCATCTAGTTTCGCTTATGAGAGGTATCTAGAAGTGTCTAGAAATGTTAAATGAACAATTTCTTTAGTTTAAATTACATTGTCTTTTTTTAATAAATCTTGTTTTTGTTAAGATACCGTGATTCATGGAGTTTAATGATATAATGGTCCCTTCAGGCTTTAGTCTGACTTCCTGTATATATCACAGGCCATTAAATTTCACCCAATTACCTGTAACATCCTCCTCAGTTACTAATGGACTGTTAAGTACTTCATCATCCTCATATGACACAAGTATATCATCATACTGCTTTCCAAATACAGGACAGAAATATTTATTGAACACTTCTGCCTTTTTGGCATCATTATTAATAATTTTAGCATATCTCTCTAGGAATGGGTCTATACCACTGCTAGGATTTATTTTGTTCCTAATATAATTAAGAAACTCCATCTTATTGTCCTTAACCCTGCCAGCTGCCATGCAGACATTCCCAAAGAGAAGAGAACCCCATTACCTCTCAGGAGAGGTGCTGAAGGGTAAAGTGTTTATTGGCCCTGTACCACCCACTCAGTCTTGGTGAAGGGGCGTGGACAGAGAAGTCCACTCCCTGTGATTTGTGTTGCCCTCAGGCTGCAGCAGGTACATGTAACCAAGGAGGAGACAAGAGTTGGAGCAAGTAGGGTTCACATATAGGCTTCCATTTACCACCAATCTTTGATTTTCTGTGAATCATCTCAGCTCCTGGAACTCTACATGCAATAGCTTTCTACTTCCTGACTGCCCCTTCATGGCTGGGGTGGATCTGTAGTACCCTGCCTCAGTTCCCCCTTCACTTGGGGCTCTTCAGTAACTCCACAGAGCATTATGTGTCCAATAACAACACCCCTTTGTGGGGATCTGGTTTTATTAACATAGTATTCCAAATAAAACACAGTCTCCCCCCGTTCAGGCTGGGCAAAGCCGCTCCTCCCTGAGGTCTGTCTGCTGTCAAGTTTCCAAGTTGGACACAGCTTTTCAGCCCTTCCCAGGCTCTGCTCAGTCTCTCCCCTTAGCCCACCCTGGGCTCCTCCACCACTCCCTGCTCTCTTCTGAGCATTCACTCTCAGATCTTCCTACCTGGAGTCTTTCTCTGCCCTTTATCTCTGCAGAAACTCCTAGGTCTTTCTAACTGCAGTTTTTCACAGTGTCCAAGTGGCCCTTCAGCCCCAAACTCTTCCCTCGATAGAGATTCTCCTGCCAGGGTCTCCTGTTCACTGCAGCCTCTGCCCCAGCTTCCTCCTCCTGTTTCTTCTTCTTCTTTGGTTTTGTAGCATAGTAGACTCACTTCCTGTGTCTTTGACCGCCGTGCAGTACCGCCCCAGCCCTTCCACACACAGTCTCCTCCGTCTGTATAGCAGCCCCGCCAGAGGACAGGGCTGGGGGCGGGGCTCGGGAGGTACAGCCACGCCAGAGGATTAGATCAACATCTTCAACGGTTGGGCATACTTGGAATTTTCCCCTTTTGTTTTGTTTGCCCACATTTGATGCTATTCCTTCCTTCGCTCATTTTTTATTAGGTATTTAAATTCTGGTTTGCTTAAGGGGATCCCTAGGTTAACTTGTTAATGATTAATAGCACTTTTTGTCTATTTGTCCTCCAGTTCGTTGTCTGCTATCCCTACGTGCTCTGGGATCCATGCTAGTATTATGGTTATATCCAATTGCACCAGTTCGGTTGTTAGCATTAATATTTCATTCAGAATGTAATTTCTGTTGTCAGACTTGCTATTGTAAATTGCCTGAAACTTTGATAAGGAATCAGACAGGATGGCCACGGCAGCTGGCTGCACACCTAAAGCCCAATTTAGTGCTAACATAATCCCTGTCAGCCAGAGACAACCCATGCCTGCCGATAGTGGGGAGAACAGAGTGAGGGCGGCAGCCAGAGTGAGGGCAGCAGCCAGCTTCAACAGGGTTACTGAGCATGCTCCGTCTGTGTGAGCATGCTCAGCACAAGCCAGGCAGCAAATCTGGGGTGGCACATGAAACCAGCATTCTCCCTCCACACACACACACCTCGCCTCTGCTGTCAGCTCCGCTGTAAAGACCGATACAAAGTTAGTTAGCCTTATAGCTTTCTTGAGTCCAACTGAAGGCATGCAGAAAGCTGTTCCTGCTCTTCCTGTTCCTTTCTCTTTGAAGCAGTCTGTATAACTTTAGCAATAGTGTCACCACTTCTCACGAATGTACTGATTTGCTATCTCTTGTATATTTATAATTCTTTTCCTTTTATTTATGTCATTATTCCACATCTATCTCGGGGGGGGGGGGGGAGGTGTGGTTTTCCAGTGATAGAGTATTTTCCGATAGCTATAGATTTTGGTTTCTTTCAATCCTTTCTTTTCATTAAGATCTTTTATCCACTTCTGTACCCTATTTACATGGGGAATTTTGAGTTTTTGTCCTACCCTGCCTCCACTTAATTCCCAGAAATCATTTTATATTAGCTTAGTGTTGTCACTTTCGCTATTACCTGGTACTTTGGCACAAAAGGTTAATTCTATGAGCTTCATTCTACGAGTAATAAGCATTTCACTGGGTGCTATCTGTAGTACACACAGAGGTGTTGTAATGAAGACACCACATGCGATACGCAATGCCTGTGCTTAGATTTTGTCTAGTTTTTTAAAATTTGTGTTCACTGCTGACCTAAAGGCGTGGATTCCATGATCAATAATTGGTCTAATTAGCACTTTGTATAGCATTACATCATTTTCTTATCTGCTCCACAGGATGTTTCAGAGATACTTTGAACTAAATTAATTCTCCCTTTGCACTTTATCTTTATTTTCAGTATGGTCCCACCAAGTGAGCATGTTATCAAATATCACATCTAAGAATTTGTAATTTTTCACTATAATCTTCTTGTTCCTATCTGACTCTTTATAGAGACCAACTGCTCTCTGTCAAGCCCATCAAGAGGCTGTTAGTGAGGCAAAGGTAGGCTGGACCAGTTCCTTCTTAAAAGGCCGAGTCCACCTTGTGACACTACACAAAAGCATATGGAAACTGGTACAAATGTGAGTCCAGAATAAGTTAATGTGTTATGGGAAAAAATTTAAATAGGCCAAAAAACACATTCCTTAAATTTTAACTTTATTTAAATCTTTTGATTCTCAGTTGACTAGGAATAGTATACAATAATTCAGGCTATTTCCCACTAGGATTACTGGGAAGACTTGTAGTTCATGGGCAACTTTTTAATTACCTTAGTACAATCAAGCTACCTGTAGTTTATAGTCATATGAGTGCCAATCAGATGAGCTGCACTATCTCAAAACATTATGTAATGCACAAAGTAGTTAAAATGAAGAAATTACTTCAACCAAGAGCATCCAAACTTAGCAGCTCCCAGCGTGGTGTTGTTAACTTTCCGTTAGTTGGGGAGCTACACCTAATTAACGCATTGTGGGGACCACTGTGGCTGCTCTCACCTTTCAATAGGGAGACATCATCCACAAAGACTGAAGTTCTTAGCATGTGATGTTCCATCCTGACCCAAGCAGAATCCATAAGGCAAAAAGCATGACCACCAGAGTTCTGCAATGCATTCTTAGGACTGCCTTTGGCAGAGTCATCTCAGATCAAAATGGAACACTGCATTCTGGGACTTGCAGTCTCTATCTACCACACTTCCCTAGTAGAGACAAGATGGAACATGAGTTTATTTGACTCAGGCCACCCGTGCCTGTAATCTGACCATAATATTAAGTGTGTCCTCTCTGCAGGAATTTGTTTAGGAATGACAAAAACTGTCCCCCACTTTTGGCCTTTCAGTCTTTTCAGCGCTTTCCAGCAGCTCCTGACAGTCAGCTTCAGGAGGATCACGTACCCTGGATATGAACGACTTATAGAATCATTTATTTCACCATTAATTCTAAAAGGAGACCAGAACAATATCTTTACAAGCTGACACAGCCAACTCTTAAATACCAATTTAGTTAACACAAAGAAGAGCTGATATTTGAACCTTGGCGTGGTCAGAGTCATTGATAAGGACTGATGCCATTGGATTGTTTTGGAGGAAACATGAAAAGAGTTACAAGCAAATGGAAACCTCACTTCATGGTCTCTGGCTGTCTGCTTAAGATTATAACAGAACTTAAAGGGACACGGTCAAGCTAAAAACCACATTTCCATTGAAAGTCTTTTTCCTACTATTGCTTTACTACCCCAAAGATCATTATAATTAAAAGAGATTAGAGGGAAAATGTTCTTTTTCTCTTCCCCCTTTACCCCCTAAAGCTGCTGTTTGTGTATTTGACAGCACTTTGTGTGTAGTCAGTTTCACTGTTTTGTTGAGGGCCAGTTGCACTTCTGGTCTCATGGTCTAGCCTGATGATATCAATCTTGTGCACAGGTGGTGGTGGGGGCGGTGGCGAAATCATAACACGCACACTCATCCCCAGTGCATGCAAGAGGGGGGTTCACCAGTGCCATCAGACAGTACCTGCAGACAATTGTGCACAAGGAGGCAGGGAATGGGCCTGAGCATATTTGACGTTGCCACTTTCAGGCCCACTCCAAAGACTTCTAAAATAAGCAGAGATGCAAAGATACCCTTTTTTTTTTTTAAAAGGAATTTTTCTAAACAATGCCAGGACATATTGTTGGACGGATGCTGTACCTGAAACTTGCTTTTTAAAAAAATTAGTCCCTTTTACAACATCAGCTTGGCAGTGTCCCTTTAATAAAGCCTGTATCTGCTTTGCTGTCACCATATGTTTTTTTCTGCCCCCCCCCCCCCCCCCCACAGACACAGCACATAGTCCTGCTGTGACTATTTACATTAAACACACACACAGAATCCACCCTCTGCACCTTCATTCAACCCCCTACCCCATTCATGCCTTATCAGGGATAGGAGAACATCAAGGGTATGGGGGAAACGCACAACTTTTAAACAAATACAAATAAAATCAGAGTCCACAATTTTAGGGTCTGGTTGCAACTTTTCTGCATGCTAGGATAGTCTTCAGATTTTAAGCTTTCAGTTAAGAGAGAAAAATCTAAGAGCCTAATTATCTTCTTTCATAGGTTTTTATTTCCTTTATTTCAATGGAGTGGACTCGTGATTTACACCAGAATAAATTGCAGGAGATTCAAGCCCTAATTTTCTGCTTTACTGTTACAAAGATGCAGCAAAGAACATAGTTTGTGTGTGGCTTCAAGGCTAAAATTAGATCTCATTCATACATTACATGAGAAATCCCCATGCCACTTCCAAAAAAAGACTGTCACATTTTATTACCCTTTTGAGATGTGTGGGTCATAACTCCACGAGTAAGTCTATGAACTGGAAACCATAGCAGTCGTGCTCTAGGAAGCCTTAAGGGGAAATGAACTGTGACTATATTTCTTTTTAAATGGCATGGTGATTTTTCACCTCTTATAAATGTAATCCTAATTCAGTTGGTAGTTTTACAAACATAATACTTCATAGTTGACTGTCAAAATTCTTGCTAACTGTATATTTAAAATACAATGTTTTGTACCTTTCATGAAGCTTTAGGACCTGATTTTTCAGACACCCCCAATTTATACTGGTGCAACTCCACTGCTTTTGATGGAATTATTACTGTGTGAATGAGGCGAGAGCAGAAATCAGGCCTGTACTGTCTTGCAGACACTTCCAAACCAACCAAATATTACATTTAACCTATCTTTGACCATGATAAATATTATTAATATTTATTATCACCAACACTGTTTCATGCACTATTGGGATTCCAAATTATGAGTTTAACGGAGAGCCCAATAGCCCCGTAATTCAGTATTTTTCATTTAGAAAGTACAGTGCAGCCAACATGACTGTTACCTCGTCACTCACCACTTTTATTTTTTAATATGTTTGGTGCTTACGAAAAGTGTCTTCCAGATAGCTCTGGAGCTTGCACCCTCCTCTGTTTATCAGTGCCTGATAGGTAGTAGCACTACGGGTTGCTGACCTGACTCAAACATGGGAGACCCACTTCTAGTCCCAGGCTCCTCCACAGAGTTTACTCTGTGGGTTTGCAGTCAAGACTGACGTAGGGGGCCAATTAGTAAGATCTTTTTGAGGTAGACACCTCCTCACTAGGAACTGTGCTGAGACCACCAACTCATTGCACGAAAGCCACTGAGCAGCTATCTGATGGTAACAACTGTCCAGCAGTCCTGAGCTACTCCATAACTGATCCAGTAGGATGAAAGTCTCTCTCACATTACCAGTCCCCCAAACCAATCAGAACCTCAGTTTATTTATTTTTTTTTTCTAATTATAGGTAGTAATGGTCATTTGTTCCTGGATTGACATCCTATCTCAGGATGTGCCTTTTGCTTCTTTTCCCTTACTGGCCATAAAACCACAAAGGCCAAATCATAACAACATAGGATGCTACAAGAGATTTATATGAATTTGTTCAGGCCTGGAAAATGGAGTAAAGTGTGTAGAAGCAATTGTTAAAAGTAACATTAAAAAGCACAGGGTAGGACCCATGGTGTTTAACTTACTGTTCTAATATTTGACTTGTACTGTGTATGCTACCAGCTTACAGACAAAAAAATTAACTTCCTGGCACATCCTGTGCTATGGACAGCAGTTTTGCTTTCCAGATAGTAAATGTAATAGAACCAGGGGGAGTCAAACTCATTGGATAGAGCCACCCATGGCGTTCCATTGTACTGCACGTTACCTCTACCCAGCCTAAATACCACGGGTAGCATACTGCGCTGAGTTAAAGGCCATAATGAGGCCAGCTAATAAATAGCTCTTGTCCAGTCTCTCGCTTTTGAGATGTTGATATTTTCAATGCTTCTAGCTGGTTTCAATTCATGTTGCTCAACTTTAAATGGAAACAAATTATGTTGCTGAAAGACTTTTTATAATCTGTAAGATTCTTAACTTTGTATTGGGCGACTGTGTGTCTGTGATGCGGTAGTCTGCCCTTTAAGGGCAGAAGTGCCTGCTGGTCAGTCCTCCTTGTTGCATGACATGACCCTTTAAGAGTTTGGGATACAAAAAGCCTGAGGAGATAGGGGGAGAGAGATACTGGGTCCCAGGAAAAAGTAGCATTTAGAAAGAATCTCGTTACCGGGACCTGAAGTGGGGCAGGCTGACCCTCTCACTCAGCCAATAAGGAATAAGCTGGGAGAAGGGGCCAATATAATTGTTGCTTCCGTGTAGCATGGTGGATGACTGCAGTCAGTGAAAGGAGTCCAAAGGTTTCTGCAGTGCCTTGAGTTAGCAGGGACTAGACAAGCCCTAAAGAGGGTATTTTTGAGTTAAGCATCACAAGTGCCTGAAGAAAAGTTATTGGCTTCCTTAGATGGGAAACTGAGGCAGGGGGTATGTGCTGTGCCACACTAACTCAGCAGGGAATGCTACAGGGCAGACATGCCCTACAGCAATGTTGTCCTGAGATTTTGTGTATTTCTTTCTCACTACACTGAATTTTTTCTATTACACTGGAATCAGCAATGTGACAGGTCTGTTTGATATGGTACTGTGTATTTGTATTTTCTCCTGTGCTGTGTGGTATGTCACTTGTAAAAATTGTTAGTTGACATTTGATGGCTTTATTTGTTCTTGAAATTTAAAGAGACATTGTCACCTCAAAACTGAAATGATTTCAGAAATGAAGCTGGAGGTACAAATGGTTTTTGGATATTACACCTGCTGCTGAGTGCCCTGGCTAATTTTGATTTTTACAGTTGCCTTTTCCTACTATTTGAAATGTTTTTGTCTTTTGTGTTGTTGAGGAAAGCAGAGGAAATTGACTAAGAAATTGGAAGAATGGGTTCTGGACAAGCTTGTGGTTTTGGCCTTGGAGGCCTAGTACAGCACCCCTATGAAGTGTCTGGTCTCTCCTGCCTAATGAGAGAGAAACCATGTAAAATCATTCAACAGATCACTAAAAACAAGACATTGGGATTGCTCATGTGATTAAAGTTATGCACATGCTTAAGTAATTTGCTTGATTGGTAGCTATTTCCTAATAACTGCTAGACGCTGATGCTAAATGCTGTTACTAACATCACAGTTGCTATGTTGTAATAATTTCGATCTCATCATGACTTGCTGCTCATTTTCAGATGGTTACAGTGAATGAATCAATACATCTATCATTTATTATCATTCCCATCTCTTTCATCAATTTCTCTTGCATTTTACTGATGACAGCAGCTTCTGTTCTATTCTGGTTAGGTTCTTATAGCCCTGCAGATTCTGGTGTATAACCAAATGACAACAAAATGGGTTAGTGAGACAGTACATTTTTGCATTTATTTGTCCTACAAATGAACTTAAATACACATTTCTATTTTAATGTAATGTTTATTTGACAGAGCTGATCACTGTTTTTTCTGCTTAAATTAGCTTCAACAAAAATATTCACTTAAATGTGATATTTTCTTTTTCTCGCCAACAGGCAGATCCAAGGAATGAAAAGTCAATTACATAATCCCTGTTAGACTGCTGCCCTTTATTCTGGATTATTAACATGTTTGCTAACTCCTCTAAATTCCATGCAAAATAGATAAGCAAACAGATCATTTTAAGCCAATCTAGCTGTCCATGAGTGAAGTAACTGAACAAATAGCATGTGTATGGAGTGGCAAGTACCATTGCTTTATCTCCTGCTCAATGTAATCAGTTGCAGGATCCAGGACACAAATGTAACTGGATGTCTGAAAAGCATTCAATGCAAGAGAGAGGTTTTAATGCAAAGGGTCTTAGTGAAATTAGCGTTTGAGGATAACTTCTTATGATGGGTTATCTGCTATTCATGCCAACTCTATATGCTATTTCTATGTGACTAGACGTTCTTTTTCCCTTTACACTCATGGGATTGCTCTGCGTTCCCTACTGTATTTTGATGGCTAGTTGATCTGGGGTTTGTAGGTGAATGAACACAATCAAGTTTCTGAATGGATGATTTGTTTTATTTATGATGACTAAGGACTGTAGCAGGCATCTCTTCTGGAGCGGTTAAAGATCACAGAGTCTTGTGCTACAGAAGTCAGGAGGAATTAATTGTAGCATCTTTTCTGTGGGTAGATAGATTTTAAAATCTCCATTAAAAATATGGGCACTCACTGTCTGCTATTTAGATGTGTTCGTAACAATGCATCTTCTCAAAATAAGGCTCTAGTTTTAGTCTTCATGCGTGAAGCTTTGGATTGGCTGCAGTGGGAAACTGTATCAGTAACTGACAGCAGAATTTGGTTCTATGGGTCTAAAATGGTCAGACAAAGTGGCAGCAGTAGCAATAAAGCCCATTCAATAAGCAGTAGAAGGGTGAGAGAAACCAAACCTATTATGGTCCTGGACATACGTGGGTGAATAAAAGGATCAACCCCCTCTTTTTTCTAGTCCTACGTCACCACGATTGCAATAGTATGGCCAAGAACAAACACTTGTTTGCTTTCGACAAGCATTTACACCAGAAACTTGATTGTAAGAGTTATGCTCATCCACTCAGGAAGAGAAACAATATCATGTGACTTGTGACCTATCACTACTAGTCAGCGTAGCTTGTATTCTAGATTCCCAGTAACACAACAGAGTGAAAGAAATTCATAAAAATATTGTCATTCATAACAATATTGAAATTCATAACAATTTTGAATGTTTATAGAAAATAATAAATAGAAAAGGGCTACATTGGAATAGATAATTGATTATGAAGTTGCTTGGTTCTAACTTAAGCTATGAGTGTGAATAGCAAAACAAGTGAGACTATGAGACTAGTACCATACATTGAAATACTACAGATGTTAAAAAATAACTTTTCAAAGCACCACGGTGCCATTTACTAACTAATCCTCACTTCACTATTGTGAGACAGGTAGTTATTACTATCCACATCTTAAAGGTGGAGAATGGGATTGGGAGAGATTCAGTGACTTGCCCAAGTTCGCACAGCAAGACAGTAGCAGAACTGGGACTCAGACCCAGCTGCTCATGGATCTTAGCCCTGTGTTCGGCCCAGGAGAAAAAGGACCTCATTTCCCAAACTACCACTGATTTTGTTTTCACTTGTTCAATCAGTCAATAGCTCACAAACAAATTAAAATACAGTTTGTTGATACAGCTAATATGTAGTGTGAAATAAGAGGAAAGAACTAAATCAATTTAATCATAATATCCTCTTTTAAATGTTTGTAGCATTTGACTCACCTACACATGAATGGAAATACAATTATTCACTATTAATAAGTGATTGAATTGTCAATCTTCATTGCTGTTTAGTCATTCTAATAAATGAAATTGCAGGCTTTTCAATCCTAGTTTATAAACACATGCCTAATCCCATCTCTTTGCTTATTTAAAAATAAACTAAGTGTGCGCGCATGCTTGTGCATGCAATATAATTTGAGCATCATCAGTGTTCTCTTTCTGTGTACAGAACACAGAACAGGGGTGGGCAAACTATGGATCCAGCCCATCAAGGCTTTGGACCTGGCCTGTGGGATTGCCCCCCCGGGGAGCCGCAGGCCCCGTGCCGCTCCCAGAAGTGGCCGGCACCACGTCCCTGCCACGTCTGCGCACTGCACCTGCCTGTGGGTACCTCCCCCGAAGCTCCCATTGGCCAGGAACAGGGAACTGCGGCCAATGGGAGCTTTGGGGGAGGTACCCACAGGCACATGGAACTCTCTGTTCCCCCCACCCCCAGGGGGCTGCAGGGACATTGTACTGGCCACTTCCTGGAGCAGCGTGGGTCCAGGGCAGGCTGGGGCCGGGGCCGGGGCCGGGGCCGGGGCCTGGGCAGGCAGGGAGCCTGCCCTGGCCCTGGTGCGCATCGCTGCCACCCCAGAGCCACTCCAGGTAAGTGGCACCAGGCCAGAGCCCACACCCCAACTCCCTGCCCTGAGCCCCCTGCCTGCACGCCAACCCCTGCCGCACCCCGCACTCTTCCTGCACCCCAACCCCCTGCCCTGAGCCCCTTGCCACACCCCACACCCCTCCTGTGCCCCAACACCCTGCCCTGAGCCCCCTGATGCAACCCTCCTGCACCCCAACCCCTTACCGTGAGCCCCCTTCCGCACTCTGCACCCCGCAGCCCTCCTCTGCCCAACCCCTTGCCCTGAGCCCCTTCCTATACACTGCACCCCCTCACACCCTGCACTCCATCCTGCACCCCAACCCCCTGCCCCAGCCCTACATTCATGGCCCTGCAAGCAATTTCCCCACCCAGATGTGGCCCTCGAGCCAAAAAGTTTGCCCACCCCTGACACAGAACAAGACAAGGGTCACGGCCTTGAGGATCTAGCAAACTAAGCTCATGTCTGTATTAGGAAAGTTGCACTGCTGTAATTAAATCGATTTAAACAGGAATCAGGCACTGTTATTCCTTAATAAGAGTGTCCACACATGCAGTTCCTCAGTAGTACTCAGCTGTAGCTCACGAAAGCTGATGCTCAAATAAATTTGTTAGTTTCTAAGGTGCCACAAGTACTCCTTTTCTTTTTTCAGTAATAGCTGTTCCTGAATTACTCCATGTGTAGACAAGTCCTAAGGGTGTTGCAGGCTGTGGTTCTAAGAGATAGACCGAGTGCTGCTTTTGCTCTCAGCCCATCTCGTACAGAGAGTGCGTGCCTAGGGTCTTAATTGGGCCAGAGAGAGTGAGAATGACTCTATAGCTCAGGGGTTAGGATATACAAGTTCCTGTCCCCCTGCTCCAATGAGCAGTTATTTATACACAGTGGAACAGCTTCAGCAGGAAGGGGAGAGAGCGCCTTGCTTCAGAATAGCCCATAACTCTCTCTCCACCACTCAAATCAACCCAGGATTTTTAAAAAGATGACAATAGCTACACTTCACCCAACCAGTCAATACAAAAGAGAAAACAACAAGATTCATATCAGAATATTGGAACACACAAATAACCCTCTCACTGGAAAAAACAAAAAGGTCATTGTCAAGATCACTTGTTTCTATAATGCAGTAAATCTACACAGTGTTTTACAAAACAAGGAAGACTACGTGTTAAGAGTTTACAGTCTAACAGAGAGAAGGTCCTGGGAGGTGAGAGACCCAAGTTCAATGGCCTTCTTCACATCAGGCGGAGGAGGGATTAACCCTGAGTCCCCCAAGTTCTGGGTGAGTGCTCTAACCACTGAGTGAAAAGTTATAACAGCAGCATGGGTAGCACCTCCTCCTCTGGCTCCAGCTGGTTTAATGTGGATTTAAGCATGCTGTGAGTGTGAGCGTGCCAACTACGTAGGCAGGAGAATGCCTAGCTTGAGGATCCCTCTGGGGCACAGGCATGAGATTAAGCCCCCAGGCTCTTGACTGAGGCACCTGGGTGCATGCTCGCTTGGCAGAAACTTAGGGTCCATTTACTTTGCAAAAAACCCCACGTGGCAGATCCCAGGGCAAGTGACTTGAGCTTGCGTTGCATTGGGCATCTAGGTCCTTTTGTGGATACTGAAGTCCAGGTAAGATGGTTATAGATAACGTCATCATGCATGCAACGTACAGCATGGCAAATAGGTGGAAAGTGGGACTTTGTTTTTCATTTAGTATGATATGTTTAAATAGGTCACCTAGACTAGACAGGTGAATGTCTGAAAGGCCTCCCACAGGAGCTGAAATTCACTTAGTGCAGAGAGCCAGAACAAGGTCCCTACCCCATTTCCTTGGGCCCACTTGGGCTGAGGAGAGTTTTAAGGAGCCCTGAGTATGGATTCCAGCATAGCTATTTTGGTAACAGCACTTTTTTTATAATGTCTACATTAGGAGGGTTTTGCTGGTCTAACTATGGTGGTAGTGGTATAGTTAAACTGGCAAAACTTTCTAGTATTGCCTGAGCTGAGAAGGAGGCACAGCGGATCCCCAACAAGAAGCTTAAATGGAGTTTGCAGTGTGTTGGGTTTTTTTAAAAATATATAAACCCTTAAACAGGCATTTTAAAAACATATGTGAAAAATAAGTCAGACTGAGTGTGTCTCTCTCAGTAAACAAGCAGGGATGACCCCCGCTCACCCCCAAACTTTTAGGACAATATCCTCAAAGTAAAGACTTTGAGAACGTAACACTCTCAACGAAGGTGATGGTTATGATTCACCTGCTACCGGTAGGGTTCACCCTCTCTGAACCATCACATCCCTTTGCTGCTTGGATTTCTTCCCCAGTTCTCTCGAATCTGTTGCCCTGCTTTGATTTTTGCCTGTTAGATTGTAAATTCTTCAAGGAAGGAAACATGTCACCTTAATTATTTTCTAAAACACTGTGTAAATTTACAGTGCTATCGAAACAAGGATGATCTGACAAAGACCTTTTATTTTTCCAGTGAGAGGGTATTTGTTGTTTTCCACCATTCTGTTGTCAATCTGGTTGTTTTCTCTTTGGTATCTATGAAGTCTAGATATTAGTGATATTGTCATCTTTGTTTAATTCTGGGTTGATTTGATCGGGTGGACAGAGGGTTTTGTTCCCATAGCAACATTTTTCTATGAGACCTGCAGGAAGAGGACGAGTTTCAAGTGTTTTGATTGTGCTTATATTGTACTTGAAAGGCTTGTGGAGCTGGGCAGCCTCTCACACTGTGATGTCAAGCTACAAGCCTCTGATGGCCACTCTGTTTACACAGCCATCCATAGGCAGGGACACACCCAACTGAATTAATCTCCCAGCCACTCATGAGCCATCAATAGGGAGGCTTCAGCCAATTCCCCCCAGCTCTCCAGTCTTGCAACCCAGAACTGTACAATCTTGCCCTGGTCAGAAGCCTGGCCAGTGTAAGCTTGGTACTGTTTGCCACTTCATAGGAAAGTGGACATGCACCAGCCTTTGTAACCTGAGCTGAGATTCCCCCAAGCACTTCAACCAAAACACACTGGTTTAATAAAATATAAAACAGATTTATTAACTACAGAGAGATAGATTTTAAGTGATTATAAGTAGCAGGCATATAGATCAGAGTTGGTTACCTAAGAAATAAAAATAGAAACACAGCCTAAATTCTAACTTAACAAGATTTTAATCAAGTGGTGTCTCACCGTAATAGATGGTACAAACAGGTACAGTTCCTCAGTACACAGACTGGACCACTTTCCAGCCTCACACCAAACTTCCCCAGTTCAAAGTTTTTTTCTTGCAGATGTTTTTCCAGGTGTTGAGATGGGGGGCAGGGGAGGAGTGAGTGAGGAGAGGCCAAATGATTATCACTCTTTCTCTCTCTCATACTTTCTTCCAGTTGCTAGAAAGATCCTTGCTGTGATGTGGCTTAGTCCGCCCCCGTGGTGCGTGTGCCTTCTCCAAGAAGCCTCTTGCATAGTGGATTGTGTGTTGATGGCCAGACAGTTGTTAATAGCTCAGTGATGGCTGCTCCTTTGTTGTAACTGAAAGGCTGGTTGTGGGCGTTTCCAACCTCACAACATATTTCAGTAACATACACAGCAATACTTCACAACTTCACACACAATGATAGTACATACAATCCAACAGGATATTAATGTTCAGCAGATCAAGACTTTTAAAGTTATACCTCACAATGCATATTTTGTACAAAAGTATCAATTATGACAGTGGTGAATATGGGTTACTCTGAGGTACAAAGTGTCACACACACACACACACCTCCTTAGTTTACAGCAAACGTGTTAGTCACTGACTAATGCGGAGGCAGTGTGCCCAGGGTCCTCTTTAGGTTTTAACCATACAACTCCCAAGTGTTGCTAAACATTGTAGCGTTAGCCACATGTACTCTTGCGAAGTTCTGTGCGCCTCTTAACACTTTGTAGATCAGTCTGATGATTTCAAAAGTTAGCAACTGTGCCTTCTCTGGGTTGCTAACAAGCATCTTTTTGTATCAGTGCAGCATTGTTAACCCTTCTGCTTTTCCAACTCATTTTAACTAAATGCAGATATTAGTGGTTTCTAGAGTGTAGGTATCTTGGTATTTAGCCATCAATGCCACGAGGTGGTGCGCATCAGTTTCCCCTTCCGCCCAGCAGACCAGGTTTATTACGGTTTCTCTACTGTGCCAAGCTTCAAGCCTGTTTACAGTTATTAGTTGAGAAGAAGCATTACCCTAAGGCAGGGGTC
The DNA here is from genome assembly GCF_015237465.2 of Chelonia mydas. Lineage (NCBI taxonomy): Eukaryota > Metazoa > Chordata > Testudines > Cheloniidae > Chelonia > Chelonia mydas. The sequence continues at coordinate 266,525,370 of NC_057849.1, forward strand.
TCAAAGTCCTGGCCCGAGAACCTCCCTACTGCGGCCCGTGTAGGAGAGATGCAGACAGACACACTGCTGGCAATCTCAACTACAGAGGCCCCTCCCCCACAGCTCCCATTGGCTGGGGAAGAGAGACAGAGATATCATCATTAGTTGCCGGGCAGAGTCAACCATGGAGGCAGCATCACTTTTTTCCACAATGAACACAAGTCAAACTACTGACCACAACTATCTGATGCCCACCTTTGTGCAATCCTGAAGGTTTCAACTGCTCAGTCAAACATCCACAAACTGACAGAACTGAAGCGTTGCCAGGTGGCTGGCCAACACTAAGAACTCTCTGGGAGGCAAAGAATTGTATAAAGTTGTATGACAGTTTTATTATTTCTAAGAAATTTGAAATAAAACATACAATATAAATGTTTTCTTTTCCGAACACCATCTTCAGTGACATTATTGGCCCACTGGGAGGATTTGAGGACTGACACTGGCCCTAAGGTAAATTGAGTTTGAGACCCCTACTCAAGGCTTCTTAACACAGGGTGTGTTCTTATTTACTACTCCTAGCATGTCCAAAAGCTTTTCCCAAAAATTGTGTACACTGCACCTTTTAAGAGGATTTACCATCAGTACCAAATTCTTTGTCGTAAAGTTTACCATTAGCATTAAATTTTTATCATGAGATTTATCAGTAACACCAAATCCTTCATCATAGGTAGAGGTTTCCAAATATTTTTATCGTACCACGCCTTCTGTTTAGACAGTCTGGTTTGTTCAATACCCATTGTGTCTTCCAGCTCCTTCCTGAACCTTAGCATGTGTTCATTTACTCATTTTTCTTTCCTTTCAGTGTCCCATTCAGTATGTGTCCTCAATCCAATCATATCATTGGGGCTTTGGCACTCCAGGGTCTGGTGCTGTAAGGATGTAAGGGGATTCTGCATATGGGCTTGCCCTCTGTGGAGCTGTCTCCCAAAACCCCAGGCTATGCATGTGCAAAAAAATCCTCTCCCCTGATCACCATTCCCAGTACCGGGACCTTCCCCATCCCTTTTTCCTAGAGGGTTGTGATCTGTGCTCGCTGGGTAAAGAGTTTCTACTCTTTGGTCAGATGTATCTTTTCCCAGCAGCTCTGCCTCAGCTACTTTGTGTCTTACCAGCCAGGGGGAAGACCCCCTCTCTTCTGCCAGCTGGTCATTTGAATTCTCACAAACAACCACCACCTGGAAACTTCCTGGACTCAACCAACTCCTTGGCTATCACAGGCATGGGAGCTGCATCTTGACTTAAAGAGACAGTTACTTTTCACAAGCATGTCAGGACCAGTGGGTCCTGGAGAACTGGGACCTGGAGTGGAGTACCCTCTGTCACTCTATTCTCTATCCCCGAAGACTCAGCTGTATGACTGATCCCCCTGGGGAGGTCAGTTACACAGTTCCCTGTCTGTTCCAGTGTTCTAGGCTGCATGCCTGAATGCACAGGCACTTAATCAGCCACTCTGTCCTGGGCTTCCTCTCCCAAGTGACCAGTGAGGAAACATCCATGTGCTCCCACTAGTCCTTCCCCAGTTTCCTTCTCTGGGCCCCCCCTTTAAGACACATGTCTCTAAAGTGGGATCTATGCCTTGTTCAGCTGCAATGTGGTAGCAGCTAACAACCTAGACAGTTTTCTTAGTGATAGGCACCCTACCTCCTTCCTGAAGAGATGTTGCCTTCAACTGTAGTGCAGTTGCTGGTCTCAATCTCATCCACACCTGGAAGCATGCTGCTTCCCTCTACTGCAGAGGAATCAAAGAGTCTTTCTCCCTTTTTTTCAGCAGTTCCCGAGACTTTACACTTTTCCTCAGGGGTCCCAGCATAATATTCCTTCTTGCTATGGGCAAACACCTTAAAAGCCTGAGCCACATGGAAAAAATCATTTTCAATAAGCATGTCAACAGGAATATGGTCCACTACGCCCACTGTTAGAAACTGATGGTTTAGAAAGTATATTATGTGCATTTTGGCCAAAGGCACAAGAATCCTGACACCTCATACTAACAAAAACTCTGCCCTTTATCCTGGTAATATGTCACCTTCCTGAATTACACTCTGCTTAACCACAGAAATTTTTGCACCTGTGTCTTCCCATCCTAATTATTCCTTGCCATTAATCTTGACAACCTTTGTGTGCTCCATGTCTCGTTCTGCAGAGGCAAATCCCACAAATCCAGTATGATAAGTGCCTGGCACCTGTTAGGTTTCTGAGTTGAGGACAGCAGAATTAACATGCGCTATTAGTTGCCTGCTTCCTCCCAGCATAGGGGATTTATTCTTCAGGTGATCAGTAGAATTACAAAAATAACGAGGAGTCCTTGTGGCACCTTAGAGACTAACAAATTTACTTGTGTATAAGCTTTCGTGGGCTAGAACCCACTTCATCGGGTGCATGGAGTGGAAAATACAGGAGCGGGTATAAATACATGAAAAGATTGATTTGCCTTACCAAGTGTGAGGTCAGTCTAACAAGACAATTCAATTGACAGCAGGATACCAAGGGAGGAAAAATAACTTTTGAAGTGGTAATGAGAATGGCCCATTTCAGACAGTTGACAAGATGGTGCGAGTAACAGTAGGGGGAAATTAGGTTCAGGTTTTGTAATGACCCACCCATTCCCAGTCTTTATTCAGGACTAATCTGATGGTGTCCAGTTTGCAAATTAGTTCCAGTTCTGCTGTTTCACATTGGAGTCTGTTTTTTTGTTAAAGAATTGCCACTTTCAGGTCTGTTATTGAGTGACCAGGGAGATTGAAATGTTCTCTCACTGGTTTTTGAATGTTATGATTCCTGATGTCAGATTTGTGTCCATTTATTCTTTTCACAGGAGATTGGGGTTGGGGATTAGAGGAATGGTTTTGGGGAGGTGAGTGCCCAGCCTCCCAGTGACCCTCCTTTTTCCCCACAGGTGAAACAGGGCCCCTGCTTCCTACAAGATTTAAACCCCTCTTTCTGTGGTTTACTCTCAACGGATGCCTTGGTTTGCTCAAAGTAATCAGCTAGAGATGCCATCTCATCCACAGTTTTCATCTTTTTGTTCCATAGACACTGTTTCATGTCATCTTTACGCATGCTTAGGAAATGCTCCTGAGCAACAAGGTCAAACATTTCTTCAAAGCTTGCAACCCCTTTCCCCCCCACATTTTCCCATCAGATCTTTCATCCTGTTTACATATTCCCCATTAGTCATACAAGCATTTCTCTTAAGATGCCTAAATTTCACCCTATATGTTTCAGGGGTAATCTGAAATTGGTTTAAAACTGTTTCTTTGAATGTAGAGTAAGCTAAAGCATCCTGAACTAGAGTTTCATTTAATATATTCAGAGCTTTACTAGTTAACTTTGGAACCACAGTGGGGATATTTTTGTCTTCAGGATCACACACATTGGTTCTGCTTTTCCAGTAAGTCCATTTGGTGTGTTTTGTCCTCTCTCTCTTTCCTCAGGCTCCTTGGTTTTCAGTTCTAGGGCATGCTGATGTGCCGCTGCTTCTCTGACAGTCTTGGCTTCCTTCTCCTTTAAGTCTCACAGGTGAGCCTCAATCTCCAGCAGCTTTAGCTCCAAGATTTGCTGATGTTCTTTCTCTTTTTCTGCCACCTGCAGTCTGTACAGCTCTAACTTTGCAACTGCATCACTCTCGCCCATCTTTCTGCCTTTTCTGTTCCTACCTCCCTTTCCCGAAATAAGCAAACAGAAAATAAACTTGTAACCTTCAATTTGACTGTTCTGAGCCACCACACTTAAAGTCTCACTTAAAATCCCTACACCAGTGTACGAAGTGGA